>NC_083570.1:124833273-125155945 GCF_027579695.1 Neoarius graeffei | reverse complement strand
TTCAAAAATGATTTGTCTTTTAAGGATGGTGTAAAATTGTTGTTAGAATGAATGGGAGCGTTTAAAGAGAAAGACATCCATCCAAAACGATGGCCCATCTGAGTCCGGATCCTTAACGTTGCTCTGACAACCTTATTTTTGGAAATGTTTGATGAGGGGTCGGGGTAGAGGAGTAGACCAAGGCTGGCAAAGAGGAGGGTTGACAAGACAGGGCCTCTAAGACATACCATGAAGGTGCACCTGGATCCTCATACAACCAGTGTACTATTGCAGTGTACTATTGCAGGGTACTTTAAGCAGTGATAATGATGGCATGATTTTATCTGATTTTAAATAAATGAGATTGATAATAATGTGAATGTTCACAACTAGTACATACAAACTCTGCAGCTTCTGATTCAGCAGCTGCGTCATACTCCGCAAAAACATCAGCAAGAACCTACAATATAAATGGAAATGCAATACACTAAGCTCAAATGACTTTTGGAAAGTATCATTTCTAAATTTTTTCTACATATTCTTGAAGTCGGTCATCGGGGTACTTGCTACCGTTCCCTAACAACGCATGGCAAAGGGTAAAGTGTAGTGTTGCTACGAGTACTTGCTAAAGCCTCCGGTGGAAGATCCTCGATGTGCTGATAAGACATACAGTTCTATAGAACACACAAGTGTCACGATAATCACAAAGCAGATGCAAATTGTTAAAATACCTAATTTTTAAGCAATCATGTGTTGATCTCTTCCGAATAGAATCTATGATAGCCTACCCTCTTTACCCTTTGCCTCTCGTTGCTAGGCGGCAGTTACATGAAAGCCGCAAGCTTTCACAAGCCAATACATGACTGATATCACGCCGACTTTATGATTACATTTATGATTATCATGAATGTGTACTCTATGATGTGTACTCTATGAGCGCTCTGGAGCGAGTCACTTCCAAGATGGCCGCGCAGACCGCATGGTTACTATTTTTAGCATCATGTCGGAGCACTCTATAGCTCTACGTACCTTTATCTTATGTCGTTTCTCAACACATGTTCTGACAGGAGGACTGTCTTTGGAGGAGTCGGCTTGTCCCAGGCGACTGCTGGATCCGGCATAGCTACTAGTAGACCCCCTCCGGAATACTGTAGGCACTGCTGATGGCAGCAGCACACGTTTGTGCTGAACTGAACACCCAAGAGATTCTTTTAAGCTAGGAAGGGTGTCAAAACAATCCAAATCGAAGTGTTCAGAGCACAGGACAGATGTTGGTGAGGGCTCCTACTTGTCACGAGTGCGCCTGACTTGCTTCACCCACTTCGCATGCAGCTCGGGATCTCTGGGAAACTGAATAAACTTACCCCATCCTTGTGGGTTTTGAAGCAAAAGCCGGCAACACAATGCAAAGGCATAATAACTAATATATATAATGTATAATAATGTATAATAATAATACTAATAATGATAAACTGAACACCTGTCGCATCAACAACAAACTGGTAAGTTAGGAGGAAGATTCTTTCGCTGACGTCATATAGCCCCTCCTCCTCATTCGTCTCCTGGGTGCTGCAGCCCCGTCAAATTTGCCCAAATAGCCGCATTTTTTATCATAACTTGTAAAATAGGCGCCTTCGTGAATTAATATATGGATCATTGGGAATTACTTTTTGTTATAAAACATCGCCAAAGATGTCAAAAACATGTCATCAGCACTTTAAAGACTATGAGGATCTTTTCACCGGACTAGGTTGCTTACCTGGTCAGCATCATATACAGATTGACCACACTGTTACACCTGTCGTGCATGCTCCCAGAAGGATTCCTGTAGCACTCAGAGACAGAGTAATTGAGGAACTACAGCGCATGGAGAAATTGGGAGTAATAACCAGGCAGATGGAGCCAACAGAGTGGGTTAACAGTATGGTAACAGTGGTCACACCCAAGAAAATTCGTATCTGCATGGACCCGAAAGACTTAAACCAAGCAATTAAACGGGAGCATTACCCATTACTCACAGTAGAGGAGGTTGTTTCCCGTATGCCAAACGCTAAGTACTTCTCAGTACTAGATGCCAATCAGGGCTTTTAGCAGATAAAACTTGATTATGAAAGCTTGAAGCTCTGCACATTTAATACCCCCCATTGGAAGATACAGATTCCTACGTTTACCATTTGGGATCTCATCAGCGCCAGAGGTATTTCAGAGAGCTATTGCGCAGATGATTGAAGGGCTAGATGGAGTTGTGAACATCATTGATGACTTGTCTGGGAAGACTCTGTGGCAGAGCACAACCACAGATTGAAGTTGTTGCTGGAGAGAGCAAAAGAGAATAACCTGAAACTGAACAAAAACAAGGGCTTTGTCAGGACAAAAGAAATTAAATACATCGGGGACACACTCAGCGCCAGTGGACTGAGACCGGATGAGGAAAAAGTGAGAGCAGTGACACAGCTCCCAGACCCACAGAATAAGCAGGAACTGCTGAGGTTCCTGGGGATGATTCGATACCTCGCAAAGTTCATTCCAAACCTGTTGGACATCAGTGCACCTTTAAGAAAGCTGCTTGAAGGTGACACGGAGTGGCACTGGGAAGAAACACAAAAGAGGAGTTTTGAGCATCTTAAACAGCTGGTCACCAACGCTCCAAGCCTGAAGTTTTATGATGTTAACAAACCACTGACACTGTCAGTAGATGCCAGCTCAGAAGACATCAGTGCAGTCATATTGCAGGATGGACAACCGGTAGCTTACGGGTCGAGGGCTCTCACTGACCGTCAGTGCAGGTATGCGCAAATTGAAAAAGAGCTACTCGCCATTGTCTATGGATGTGAGAAATTCCATCAGTACGTGTATGGAAAAAACATTCAGGTTGAGCGTGACCACAAGCTGCTGGAGAGTATTTTCAAAAAACCCTTGCACCAAGCTCCCATGAGACTTCAGAGAATGCTGCTTAGGCTGCAAAGATACAGCCTTAAAGTCACCTATCGACCAAGCAAGGAACTGCACATTGCAGATGCATTGAGTCGAGCATTCCTCAACGAGAAGAATGAAGAGCTGCTGGAGAAAGAATTAGAGGTAAACATGATCACACAATATCATCTACCCGTGCCAGAGGAAAAACTGCACAAGTTCAGGGCAGCAACAGCGGATGACCCTGAAATGCAGTTACTGAAAGACATTACATTAAGAGGTTGGCCGAATGAAAAATGTGCAGTACCAAAAGAAATTCAGCCCTACTGGACATTTAGAGATGAAATCACACACACATCTGGGCTGATGTTCAAAGCAGCAAAGCTCATTGTTCCACATCAGCTGAGACAAGATATGCTTAACAAAATCCATGAATCACACTTAGGAATTGTTAAGTGCAAAGAAAGAGCCAGGGATGTTTTGTATTGGCCACACGTCTACACACATTGAAGAGATGGCGTCACGGTGTCCCACTTGTAATGAGAACCGCAACAGCAACCCAAGAGAGCCGCTACTCTCACACCCTCACTGTAAAAAATCCAACTCGGAAATTAGTTGCCTTAACTCAAATAACTAATTAACAAAGAAACTTATATGTCATGGAAGTTGCCGTAACTCACAAATGTGTTTTGCATGTCTGTTTTAAGTCAATGTTGAGAAAAATTGAGCTTGAAAGTCTCTGGAAAAATAAAATATGTACGTTAATTGCAGCAACGTCTTTGCCAAGTTGACGCAACTTTTTTGAAATATGACTGAGCATGGGCGGCACGGTGGTGTAGTGGTTAGCGCTGTCGCCTCACAGCAAGAAGGTCCGGGTTCGAGCCCCGTGGCCGGCGAGGGCCTTTCTGTGTGGAGTTTGCATGTTCTCCCCGTGTCCGCGTGGGTTTCCTCCGGGTGCTCCGGTTTCCCCCACAGTCCAAAGACATGCAGGTTAGGTTAACTGGTGACTCTAAATTAACCGTAGGTGTGAATGTGAGTGTGAATGGTTGTCTGTGTCTATGTGTCAGCCCTGTGATGAGCTGGCGACTTGTCCGGGGTGTACCCCGCCTTTCGCCCGTAGTCAGCTGGGATAGGCTCCAGCTTGCCTGCGACCCTGTAGAAGGATAAAGCGGCTAGAGATAATGAGATGAGATGAGATGAGATGACTGAGCATGCTCAGTAGGAGGCAACGTCCAAGAGGTCAGAAGAGCAATGAATCCACCGCAGCGCCATTGCAATCCACACCTCTTGTAACTTCGTTGGTGAGTGGAAGTGTCTGTTCAAGAACTTTTGCTTTGTTGTCTGATATGGTTGAAGTACTTTAAGTGTCTCTACCCAAGACAATATACCAACGAAAGCAGTTGTTTTTGTAAAGACCAAGGGAGGTTTTCTGAGAAGCAGTCGATTTAATTAAGCTGGGGCACGCTAGCTTCGCCCATGCATTCAACTGTGTTTGCTGTGGGCTGTCGAGCACGTTTGCTAGTTTAACCAACTGTTAGCCCTTATATTGTGCATTCAGCTTTGTCTATATTTAGCGCACGTTCGCCAGCTAAAACACGCCACAAAAGTGTTGTCTCTCCACATGTTACCCAATGTTCGCTTGGAGTAACTGGTTTGTCCTTAACATTTTACCGAGAGATTTCAGTGCACATAGGAGGTGAATTTAAGTAGGCTAGCCTATAGAAACATGTGTCACATGTTGGCTGGTTAGTCCAAGAAAGTTACACCAGAGCTAAAACACCATTTTGTCAGTGAGCCCAATTTAAATGTGTTGCATGGATGTGATTAGGACTAATTGCGCCTTTTGTAATACATTTTATACATTGTAAATAGACTTTGTGGTTGCCCTATATGCATGTTAAGTTACGTTCATCAGTTTAGATGTTTCATGGTACCTAACATTACTTGTAATGGGTGAGCACACCAGCTTGCTCTTCTGCTGGTGTCACGTGATAGCCTGCTTTTGCCCGCGAGGTGAATCGAAGTATTAGAAACACATGGTGCATGTTGGCTGATTAGTCAAAGAAATTTAAATCAAAACACCAATTTGTCATCGAGCCCGAGTAGTTGTACAGTTTAAATTGAATATGGTCTTGTATGCATGTGATTCAGACTAATTGTGCCTTTTTGCTGTTGTAATACATTTCATAAATTGTAAATAGACTCTGTAGTTGCCCTATACAGTATGCATGCATGTACAATATGCATGTTTAGTTAAGCTTGTCAGTTTAGAGGTTTATTCATGGTGTTACCCTACATTACTTGTGAGCACACCAGCTTACCCCTCTGCTGGTGTTAGCATGTGATAGGCTGCTTGCTATTTTTTCATGTAGGTTATTCATGGCATTTTCCTTATCAGAAGTGTTTATTCTGTTTATCTCTCTCTCTTCATCTTAGTGAATGGTGATGCAGTGCAAATTCTGTACATTTTCACACCACAGCACAGAGACTCTTCTGAGACACCACAGAATTCACCACGGTCATGTAGGTGCCCGCTGGTCATGTTTTTTCAATGATTGTGTCTGTTCTTTTAAAACATCTGGTTCATTAAGATGTCATCTGTCTAACTTCCACTCACAATCACAAACACATGTACAGAACACAACATTTACATGTGAACTATGTGATTTCAAGGATGTGTGTGATGAAAAGCAGATTTTCAGTCATTTAGGATTGCATTTAAGGAGTCGTCAGACAGTTAGATGCCCATTTGTAAATTGTGATTTCAGAAGCAATGTGGTGTCTACTTTCAGTAGTCACAGAAGTAGGTTGCATAAACACCACACTGTGAAAGATATAAGGACAGCTGAAAGTGATGTTGTTGAAACAGAGCCTGTAGATGAAGACCGAGTTGGACAGTCAGCTAGTGAACATGTCTGTGAACATATTCCCTCTTCATCAGCAGTAAGTGATTGTGAAGATAGAGTAGATGCACCTTCTCTAGAGCATAGACTTGCTTCACTTTTTCTTTGTATGCAGACAACATTGCATATTTCAAGACAGGCCACACAGAAAATTATAGAGGAGTTGAATGACATAGTTCATTATTCAAGATTACGTGCACAGCAAAATGTGAGAGGGGTACTTCTTAAACACAGCCAGGAAGTTGATGACCGTGTTGTCGAGGAGGTGACTGAAGCCGTGCTTAGAGCTAACCCATTTTATGAGAGTACTAAAGCAAAGGGTGCTCTATCCACTGATTATCGTAGGAACAGTTACTATTTACAAAACTTTCCAGTAGTACAACCAGTAGAGTATCTTTATGATGGTGCGTCAAAGAAATGCTTTGTCTATGTACCAGTTTTGCAGATGCTTGAACGTCTACTTTGTTGCCAGGATGTGGTTGGAAACATTCATTTCACTGGAGAGACGACTCCTGGGTTTTTTCAGTCATTCAGAGATGGGCGATACTTTCAATGCAATAAACTGTTTGGAGAGGAAGAGTCTAGCTTGGCTTTAGCTTTTTACACCGATGATTTTGAAGTTTGCAATCCATTGGGTACTTCCAGAAAAAAAAACATAAAATCACAGCAGTTTATTGGGTACCACTGAACTTACCTGCAAAGTTCCGGTCATCTTTGTCATCTATTCAGCTGGCTGCCCTTGGTAGGAGTGATGATGTGAAGCAGTATGGATTTGACAGATTCTTTGCACCTTTGTTGAGAGACATTTCAATCTTGGAAAAGGAAGGGATATATGTTGAGGCAAAACGACACAGTGTGAAAGGCAGCATTTTTTGTGTCTGTGCTGATAACCTGGCAGCACATGGCTTGGCTGGCTTTCAAGAGAGTTTTTCAGTGTCCAATTTCTGCAGATTTTGTCTGATCAACCGCGAGACACTACAACAAACTCCTCCTTCTAATTTTCAGATGAGAACAACTGAGCAGCACAACAACCTGCTGGCAAATATCGACGGCAACAACATTCTTTATGGTGTGAAAGGTGAGTGTGCTTTAAGCAAACAGCTAGCCTATTTCCACCCCATCACCGGCTTTCCTCCTGACCTCCTTCATGATCTCTTTGAGGGAATTGTGCCAGTAGAGTTATCCTTGTGCCTGAAAGAACTAATCAGAAAAGAATTCATTTCCTTTGATTATCTCAACAGTACGATAATGTCATTCCCGTACATGCATTACGACAAGGTTAATAAACCTCACAAAATCCCAAAATCAAGTTTCTTGAGAGGCACTGGCTGGGGCAATGGCCATGAAAATTGGACTTTGTTGAGGCTATTGCCTCTTATGATTGGTAGTTGTGTACCGGAAAATGAGCCAGCGTGGGAAATTCTTATGGATCTCAAAGACATCACTGAAATTGTAGTCAGCACAAAATTCTCTGAGACATCACTGAACTATTTGGAAAGTAAAATAGCAGACCATCGTAGCTTGCTAATTCAGACGTTCCCTGACATCCGTTTACGTCCCAAGCATCATTACTTGGAACATTATCCACATCTGGTTAGGTGTTTTGGTCCCTTGGTTGAGCTATGGACAATGCGTTTCGAGGCGAAACACAGTTTTTTTAAGACAGTTGTCCATGATGTCCAAAATTTTAAGAACATTCTTGTTACCCTAGCATCCAAACACCAGTTGATGGTAGCATATCACCTGGATTCAAATTTATTCAGACAGCGTATCCATGTGGAGAATGTCAGAGTTGTTCAGGTTACATCTTTAGATGCAACATGGAGGGATACTGTACAGAGAAGGTGTTCACATCTCACCACAGTGTCTTTGTCATCTGATGTTCAAGTGGATGGAATTAGATACAGAGAGGGCATGATTATCTCTGCAGGTCAGTGTGGTGGCCTACCAGAATTCTATAGAATACATAGAATTCTTGTTGCAGAAAACATTGGGTTTTTGTGCATAAAGCACCCATCTTGGTACATTGAACATGTTCGATCATTTGAGTTGGATGTAACAAGTTATGCTGAAACTGACATTTTGATGCTTGAGGACTTGAATGACTTTTATCCTTTGATAGCCTACTCTGTCAGGGGGAAACTCCTTGTGTCGCCAAAGAAATTTCTAATGCACTGATTTGGTCATTGGTAACTACAGGGTGTATCAAAAAATGTACACACACTTTAAACCATTGTAAAGTAGGTGTTTCTTAAAATTCATTTATTTTTCAAAATGAAGCAGACTTTACAGACATCAATTTATTGTTTTGTCACCTCCTGTTCTCAAACTGATGTTCGTTCTGGTCCAGATGCTGCTTACAATGCGAATCACACACAATTGTCTTTGTATTTGCTTGCATTCATTTTCATTGGGGTGCTATCAATTCAGTGGCTGTTGTAGGTATCATAACGTAGACTTTAGATGTCAGTTTGAGAACAGGTGGTAACAAAACAATAGAATAATGTTTGTAAAGTCTATTACGTTTTGAAAATTGCATGAATTTTGATAAACACCTACTTCATGAAGATTTAAAGTTTGTATGTATTTTTGGGATACTGTGTATTATGACGGAATGCATTTTTGATTCATGATCATTTAAACTGGTGCCATCTTTGCCTCTTGCTTTTGTTCATTGGGGAAATGGTATTGAAGAGTGTGGGTATCCTTAGAACTTAATCCTCATACTGCAATGTTGTATTTATCATGCATAAATAGCACCAGAATGTCCAAACTATCCCTTTAAGTAGTCATCATTCAAATTATCACCTCACCAATTCTTCTTTTATTATTTTTAGAAAATGATTCTGCGTGTGAAACTACCAGAAAACAGAGTGAAGAAGTTGCGATTACCAGAGCTCCCCGACTCTGTGCAACGTTTAAAAGAAATTCTCCAGGAAGAACTTCGGCTGAAAGAAAGATTCCGTTTGCAGTATGAGGATCCAGAGTTCGGAAACGAACTATGTGACTTAGAAGATATGTCAGAGCTCCCACCAGAGAAGGCAATGTTAAAAGTCATTGATGCTTCAAGCCCTGACCCAGAGGGATCAGATGTGTCATTGTCTTCACTGGATACTGCATCACCTCCAAGCTCATCTGAATCCCCCAGAACAACTGTAAGAGCTGGTAGGCGGTCCTCTGCATGGCCTTCTCCTTTTCCAATACCAAGCTTCTCTTATGATGTTGAATTGCGCCTTCAAAAGGCAAATGGTATCTACAACGACAATGGTACTCTGCTCGACGTCACCAGAGACATCAAGAGTGAAATCCTTGATAAAATTGCACAAGCCGTGTTTGAGTTGACTGCATATCCAGACAGGTCAGAAATAGATTCTGTAGCAATGGCTCTGGTCAACAAATATCCCTGTCTCCGTGAACCAGGCAGTGGAAATGGGTGGAATGGATGGAGAATGAGTATTGCGTTCAAGATTGGAAATTACCGTCAAAAGCTGCGGAATGCCGGCTGTGAAGAAGTTAAAGTAAATGAAAGGAGGGGAAGCCGTGAAGAAGGTAGGCCTGGCTTAAAAAAAGCAAGGAGAACTGAAGTTCATTTCCTCCCTGACCAGCCCGCTGGACAAACTCAAGACGCTATGGAAAAAGACAGAGAGGCACTGACAGCAGAGATGGAAAAAAGGAGTCCGAACATGACGTTTATTAATGACGCTATGGATCGTACGTTTCCCTTGAGGAGGAAGGAAATAGTTGACCAGGAACCCGGTGTTGATCTGGTGAAGCGCAGATGGCCAGCACTTTTCATGGAATACCAGGTTAGTCTGTGTCGCATGTTAAATGTTACTGGAGAGAAGGGAAGAGAAGTCACCCAATCAAGCTTCGAACCCTGGTCTCAAGGGTGCCAAACATGTGCTCTGACTGCAATGCCAAAGAGCCAAGCTTATTAATATGGCGGTCAGAACACATATTTGGTATGCTAGACACCCTGGTACAAAGCCGAGTGGGGTGACCTCCTCTCCCTTTGCCAGTTACACTGCTTCCAAAACCTTTTTTCAAAACCATCCATCTTGACATGCACATACTGTCCAACTTAGTAATGTTTCTTTCAAGATCTCACACACACTTTCATTCACAATCACAAAATCTTTACTAACCTTGTTGTTTTCACTGTATTCCTCTACAGGTGAATTGTGAATTTCACAGAATCACTATGGTTGACCTGCAAAGAAAATTCCTTGGTTTCCTGGAAACTCACACCCCTAAAATCCTGAAGATGTATCGAACCAGAAGAACACACTTCGGTGAGGAGATGCAGAAACTCCTTGACTCGTTGGATAAGGAGGTAAGAAGGAAGACATGTAGTCAATGTAGTTTTTCTTGTCTCTCTCAATCTCCCCCGCTTTGTGAATGATGTTAGTGCTTTTGGGAGGGTAGTGTTAATGGTCAAAGATGACAACAGTCAAAGACAACGGATTATAACAAACATGAAACTTTACTCAGTCACTCAACAAAAAAACATTCTAACGTAGCTGAAGGTGTTGTGCTCTTCGCATCCAACTTGGTAAGCTTGTGAGACAATTGCTCCCAACTGATGCATAGTGTCTTTCATTTTATTGTACAGTACCAATATAGAGAGGCATCTGCTAGGCCATAAATGCACTTCTTCCGACTCCACAGAAATCCTTGCCTCTGAGCCCCTACTGGTGGACGAATGTAGATGTTTCAAGTCAAAGACGACACTGTGTAGCTGTATGTGTAACAGAGTGTATGTAAGTGTAATATGTTTGGTGAGAGGGGCACGGGGGTGAGTGTGTCTTGGTGGAGAGGGGCACGGGGGTGAGTGTGTCTTGGTGGCATGTTGTGATAGCAGTAAAGTATGTGAAGTGCAGTTTTGTTTGTGGGTGGGGGACATGCTGTCACATATCCACTCATACACACATTCATTCACCTTCTCTCTCACACACACACTTACACAGTCACTCTTGACTTTCATACACACTCATTCATGTACTCACTCACCCAATCCCTTTCTCTTGACTCACTGACATGCACAAACAGTATGCAAATCAGTTTCGCCTCTTTCACTGATGAATGCTGATGGTCTCTGTCTCGATCTGCCGCCCTCTCCAGACATCTGACATCTCTGGGACACAGAAAAGCTGTAGCCCTCAGAGGACTTCCGCTCTTTGTCAGGGATTATGGAGCAGAGAAGATCCTGAAAACATGCTTGGTAAGTACATGTTTTACAGGTGTATGGATATTCTCATTCGCCTGGGTTTTTTTATATCCTTGAAACATGGAGCATCGGGGATATTATGGTTTTGGTCCGACCGCTGCTGTATATTTTTCGTATTAACACGATAACTTTTGAACAGGTGGACGGATGTGGCTCAGATTTTGTATGCTGACACTCAGCAATAGGGACATGGACTAATTCGATTTTGGAGGCCTATGCTTTCAAGATGGCCGACTTTCAAGATGGCCGACTCATATATTTTTCGTGTTAATGCGATAACTTTTGAATGGGTGGATGGATTAAAGTTTAGGGCACATCCATAGAGTTGCAATGGCAGGAAGATGTTAGCAGCAGGAAACAGTTGTGGTTGGTGCAGTCAAGGTCTTTACTTTAGATCTTTTATTTATGTGAAAAACCTTCAAGAAATATAAATATAGAGAGAAAACACAACAATTATTTAGTTAATGTGCGAAAATGTAATGGTCTTGTGCAAATATGCATGTACAAAATATACTATGCCAATGTACAAATACGCCTTAAAATATTAATGCAGAAATAGACTTGTATGAAATTACATTTTACACTACAAGCCAGATTAAATATGACATTGTAGAAAAATAGAATTACTTTAGCACACTTTAAATTTACAAGGGAATAAACTACCAAGAGAAGAGGCATACAACTGGCCTACACAAGCCATTTCAGAATCAGACTTTATTGGCCAAGTATACTTTCGTATACAAGGAATTGGTCTTCAGCTGAGCTCTCTCTAAAAACAAATGGGGTTTCTACAAAACGGAACTTGGAGCGTGACGAAATTTGACACACCTTTCCTTTTGGCCGCTGAGCAATTTAATCAGCGCTCACCTGTCATTCTTTGGATCTTGTGTCCTCTGCTCGCACGAACTGGTTTCTGCTCCGGCAAATCTTGTCTCTGCTGGCTCCCGTGGAGCTCTACCTCCATGCGTTGGACTCCGACCTCGATGACTTCATCCCCGCTTCCCAGCCTGGTCCTCCATCTTCTCTGCCCAGTGAGCCTCCCTGCTGGCTCCCCCACCTCTACTCACCCACTCACCAGAGCTCCGCTTCCCAGCCAAGCTCTGCTGCTCCTCCACCCTGCGGACGTCCCCGCCAAGGACTCGCCTCCCGCTCGCCAGGACCGCGCCGACCGGGCAACTGCCCCTCCAGCTTCCTCTCGCCACGGCTCCACCTCACGTGTGTGGAAGTCACCCTGGCGGCTTCCCGCTGCCTCAGCACTGCGGGCGTCCGAGCCACGGTCCCAGCTAAGCGTAGCGGTGTGCCAGGTCTTGCCATGCTTCTTCTCCTGCCCCATTCCGCGGGTCGGTGCACTCCTCGGCGTCTTGTTGGAGCCCTGCCTCGCAGGTCCACATCGCCGACACAGTCACTTAGCTCTGGGGTGAGTTGAGGTGTCGGGGGATTTGCTTCTCCTCATCTGCACGGAAGGATGCCCTTGTCCACCTGCTCCAGAGGGATGATTCTGGCTGCCTGCTTCTGCCATCCACTGTTGGTTTTTTCTCCTCTGCTCCTCCCCTTCTCCAGGGATGACTGAGGGCCAGGCTAAGGCTGCCTCCTGCTCTCTCCTGCCTGCGATTCCTCCGTGCCGACCGTGCCTGGTCTCGACCCTCCCGCGCGGCTGTCTGGGGCCCGCTGGTCTCCTGCTTCCTCGTTTGCGGTGGCATCCCAAGTGCCCGCCCTTGATTCCCCAACGCTGCTCTCCTTGCTGAACCAGGGTGCTGTGCCGCTGCCTCCCTCCACGGCGACCACCTCGCTGCTCCCTACTCTCCCCCTCTCCATCCCTCAGTCTCGGACCGCATTTGCCCCTGACCCCCACCCACGCAGATGCCCGCGGCACCCGCGTTACCTTTCCCCCCTTCAATGGAGCCGTGCCACCACCCCCTGCCTAGTTTCAGCAGTGGCGTTCTCCAAACCCCCCTTCCCGGTGTATTGCATTAACCCCATTGGGGTCGCTACTCGAAAGTATTCAGGAAAGAGGCTCATCGTTGACCTCTCCGCTCCCCATAACGGTCCCCAAGGAAAAAGTTGACCGCATCATCATGATTATTTACGGCTTCTTGGCTTGTCCAACTCAGACTAAGCACAACCTCCTGTCTTTACTCGGCCATGTCAACTTTGCTATCCGGGTCACCCCCCAGGGCAGGGCTATCATTTCCCATCTTTTGACGGCCGCGCACTCCATTCTGACCCTGGAAGATTCCGTTTCGCTCAACGGTCAGTGCTTTCGGGATCTGGAGATGTGGCACCTGTTTCTCCTACAATGGAATGGCTTGTCCATGTTTTACGATGACCGCGTTTCTCCGTGGAGCTCTGCCTTTTCATTGATGCCACACTCTCAGACGGGTTCAGCGGCTTTTACGACGGTCACTGGTTCACCGGCTCATGGCCCCTCGAGCTCACCAACCTGCCCCCGGATGTGGCTTCCTCGGCGGCATTCAAGGTCTACCCCATGGTTGTCACCGTGCTGTCCGTGCTCCTGGACCCTTCTCTGCTATGCCCCAGTAGAGAAGGGTACTACTATGCGTTAGCTTAGACTTCACAATTCCCGCCATGCGAGCTCGATACCCTGTTTAGCACTAGTGATCACTCCAGCCAGCACAGGTGGCTCTCCAGCAAGACCTGGCTGATCCAGAGAAGCGCGCTTAGCCCTATTATGCCCATATTGCATATTCTCCGAGATCGAGCTCTCGCGCTTCTCGGGTGCTCATGTCCCGCTGTGACCCATGTAGCACTTTCTGATCGCCCGGTGCGCGCAGGTAGTTCTCCTCTGAGACCGCTTGATCAAGAGAAGCTCTTAGAATGTATGCATATATGTCTATCCAAAATTCGGATGGTGAACTAGTGAAACAACAAAAGTACGTTCAGTGGTGCAGAATCTTGTGGTCAGATGGTGGTGACCAACTTATTGGCTCTTCAGGAGAGTGATGGAAGTGGGAAAGAAACTGTTCCTGTGCCTGGTAGTTTAGGTCCGCAGGGATCTGTAGCATCTACCAGAGGGTATGAGGTTGAAGAGTGTATGTGCAGGGTGTGTGGGGTCTTTGACGATGTTGTCTGCTCTCTTCCTGATCCTGGCAGAGTACAGGTCCTGTAAGGAGGGCAGGGGACCCCAATTATCTTTTCAGCCGTCCTGACTGTGCGCTGTTAGCCTGATGCATCACCCTTGACACTTTGTGGAAACCGTCTGAGCGCACAGCACTGGGATTCGCTCGGGCATGGCCTAGGTTTGTTCTGGATTTAAATTCTCGATGTTGGGAATCATTGCCAACACAATGCATGGCTTTGTCCGTTCTCTAATCTACTGCTTTGTTTACTGCTGTGCTGAACAGCAAAAGACGCTTGAGTTTCGCTTATGTGTTACTTGGACTTCCGGGTCACGGTGTTCTAGGAATCCCTGACGTAGTCGCAAAGTGAAATGAAATTGAAATGGAGCACTAGGTGGCGCAGCCTGGCTAGTGCGCTGTATTCTGCATCTGTCCTTTTTAGTGGCTGACCCAACCCAGACGGTGATAGATGTGCCAAGGATGGATTCAACTGTAGCAGTGTAGAAGATGACTCACAGCTCTCTTGGTAGACCATATTTACTCAGTTGGCTCACAATGTACATCCTCTGCTGAGCTTTTTTGAGGATGGTGTTTCCCATGAACTTGATTGAGTTCACCATTGATACTGGGCTGTTTCATATTGTGAGGGGAGGCAGTACTTTGGGGTGCTTACTGAAGTCCACAACCATCTCCACAATCTGAAGTGTTAAGCTCCAGGTTATGTTGACTGTACCAGAGCACCAGTCTCTCAAACTCCCGCTGATATGCAGTTTCATCACCATCATCACCTGCTAGAGTTACACTCTATGCCCATCTGCAACTCACATCACTTGAACATCTACTGAGAGATGTGATACTAACGGCAAGGACTATTGATACTAGGACAGGTCATTCACATCAAAACATGTAGTACGGCCCAAGGCTCACTAGAGTGGCCACACCTCCAGTCGTCGCGGTAATCCTGGCAGCCATCTTTTGTATGTAGACAGTTGCTCTGCAGTCCATGTAAATCAATGGAGAAACGACCTGTCTCTTTCAAGAGTTGGCTTAATACTGTAAAAAAAATCCATTAAACAAGGACAGTATTTGAAATGCCTGACTAAATAACTGTTGTTGTTTTTTTTTAAGAAAAAAATATAAGTCATATGATTTAGGTAGATATTTAGCCAGGTATTTCAAATAGTTGTGTGTTTTATTGTGTCAAAGGATATTTCCACAGTTTTGAGTCAGTCAGTCACTTTTTGACAGAGGTGGGCCCTCTCTCCATTGATTTACTCTGACAGCCCAGCACAGGTCTACCTACAGAAGATGGCGGCGACACTGGCCACCTTCCGGTACTGTCAGGCAATGACATGTCCACTCGTGTTTTATACAACCTATTTGGTACGGCCATGGACACTATTTTTAAGGGAAAAGTGACCCAGACCATAGATACATGTCTATGACCCAGACACATTGATCTCGCCACGAATTTGGTCACATGGTTCATGAAATGGACGAAAATTAAGTTTTTGGGTCTCCATAATCCAGATGTTCGGCCAGATTTGACCATATATGGTGACTTATTTCGGAAGCCATTTTTCAGAACAGCTACCTGAGGTGAGGTGTTTTATTATATCTATGACTACCTGTCACCATAATCCCCCTAAAATGGCATCCAATGCACCCCTATGGCCCAATGGAGGGGCCCATGGAACAGCATTCTGTACTACACGTTTGGCAATGCATTTCCTGGCCAGTAAGCCGTCTTAGGATCTATGGTCTTTGCTAAGGGTTCTCGAACACCTTGACATGTGACTCCTTGGTCAACTGGTGAAGGAAGGGTCTAGAGAAGTATATACAACCACTAGATTCCCTCATACCAACCAGAAAAGAAAATGCTCCTTGGAATAGAGTGAAGAAGTCCAGATGCCTACAACTAAACATTTTTTTTTTTTGCCTTGTTGCTCAACAGAACACTGATCCAGAAGAACAACACACCAAAGGTGTGAGAATGGCAGCCCTGACTGTGGTCGAGGACGATGGCGGGGCTACAGCTTCACCTCACGTGGAGGACTTCGCAATAGTGCTTGAAGAATGTGTGGTAATCCACAATATTAAGAATTTGCCTTCTGTGTTTTCCTTATTTTTTGGATTGTTATATGTGCTAAATTTCCAGTACCCCAAGGAATTGAAGTACACGTGTGAAATAATTCAGAAAGTCTTTCTTGGTCTTGGGGATGACTGCTCTGCCAGAGCTCAATCATTCAAAAACAAACTGTTACGGTAGCTACTGGCTGAATTTGTAAAATTCATTGCCTGGTGTGCAATGGAGGACTTCGCAATAGTGCTTGAAGAATGTGTGGTAATCCACAATATTAAGAATTTGCCTTCTGTGTTTTCCTTATTTTTCGGATTATGTGCTCAATTCCTTGGGGTACTGGAAATTAAATTACACGTGTGAAATAATTCAAAGTCTTTCTTGGTCTTGGGGATAACTGCTCTACCAGAGCTCAGTCATTCAAAGACAAACTGTTACGGTAGCTACTGGCTGAATTTGTAAAATTCATTGCCTGGTGTGTAGTTAATTGCCTGGTTCACTGTGGATTGTATGTTTGAAGTTTTATGTTTTATACACTATATATTTTTTCCTGTGCAGCCTGTTGCTGTGAACGTGTTTTTTCATATGGCAATTTGTGATGCTGAGATGAAATGGGACACCTCGGTCATGTGACAGTGGCTGTTTTTGTATCAGTAACCAAAGATGTACCCTTTTAAAGGGACGGTGCACTTTTTTTTACACTTAAAGCCCTTTTTTCAGTCATCGCGTCATCAAGTACAACGAGCAAATGTGATTTCTGTTCAAATGCACCTGTTTGAAGATTTTGTGCTACTTGGTAGCAGCCGGACCATATGGACAATCACTCCAAAAACGGATTAAACTTTCGTTTACAAAGTTGTGAAACTCACTGAGTGGTCAGGGGTGTTCGCTGTTAAGACTCTGGATGATAGAAATGGATGTCTAGTGAACTCTGGTAAGTGTAGCAGAAGATATTGCTGCAGCAAAAGACTACAAAGGCATTCTTGAACAATTCTGACAGTGGCGGGAGTAAACTCAAGACCCTTCAGCAGAAAGAGAAGAGTCGCTTCCGTGAAAACAAACCGACAATGAGGAAGAATGGAAGTACTGTTCCACGGGTGCCATTTTTTACAAGTTCTGGCTGTACTGTAGCTTGTTTTGCTCACGAGTCTTTGGTTTTCCTGCAAGTTGCTGTTCTTATGGTTGCTGCACAAGAACTTGGATTAAACCTTTTGGAAAGCTGCTATTTCGCCGCAATTTTTTTGTAAGAGTATCAGTGAGCACCCCTGGCCACTCGGTGAGTTTCACGTCTTTGTAAATGGAAGTTTAATCAGTTTTTGGAGTGATTGTCAATATGGTCTGGCTGCTACCAAGTAGCACAAAGTCTTCAAACAGGTGTATTTGAACAAAAATCACATTTGCTTGTTGTACTTGATGACGAGATGACTGAAAACGGGGCTTTAAGTGTAAAAAAGCGCACTGTTCCTTTAAATTTACAGGGTTTATTTTTTTGTTTGTGCTTTGCATTATTTTTGCCTAGTTAACTGTTTTCAAATGGCAATCTTTGATGTTGAAACAGGGGTCACGTCTGTCATGTGACCGTGGCTATTTGTGTATCAGTAACCAGAGATGTACCCATTTGTCTTTTGTAATCTTTTTGCCTCACTGTGGATTACTTGAATGTGCCGAAGCTCAGCTCTTCAAATAAAGTTCTCTCTGACTAAAAAAATGTACCGTCATTTGTAAGTACACCAGTTGAGAAAATAGGAATTCACAAATTAAGTGATTGCATGTGATCAATGAAATCCTTAATGATCAATTATCGATTAATCGGTTAATCATGCCCATCCCTAGTCTAAATTGCTTCAGCAAGTAACAAAACCTGCAAAAGAAGTCAAACATTTAACGATTTTAGTGTTACAGGAAAACACATTTTTAGTGTTACAGTAAGTTCAATTATTGAGTTCAGGCAACATTAGCATCTTTGTAGTTACTGGGTTTTATGTGTTTGGTCCACTTATGTTTGAACTCAATCTGAGTTACAGACAAAAAGTTCTGTTTACTCAAAAATCTGTATGCATAATGTTGAATCATTTTTTTAAGTTGAAGTTTGAAACTCAATAATCTGAGTTTCAGAAAGTGTTCCATTAACTTCAAGTATTGAGTACAGGGAACATAACAGTCTCTGTTGTAGTTACTGAGTTTAGTGTGTTTGGTCCACTTAAGTTTGAACTCAATAATCTGAGTTGCTGACGAAAAGTTCTGTTTACTCAAAAATCTGTACGCATAATGTTGAATAATTTTTTTAAGTTAAAGTCACTTAAGTTTTTTTACAGTGCTGTACCAGACAGACTGTGGGAGAAAGTAGGGACTGATGTCTTTCACTTCAGAGGATCTGAGTTTCTGCTTTGTGTTGATTATTTCTCCAAGTTCCTTGAAATAGTAAAGTTAAGAGACACCACCAGTAGTAGTGTCATAGTCGCACTGAAATCAATGTTTGCAAGGCATGGCATTCCTGATGTTGTCATCTCCGATAATGGTCCTCAGTATGCCAGTGCTGAGTTCAAGGACTTTGCAGAAAATTGGGAATTCAAGCACAACACGTCAAACGGTCAAGCAGAAAGGACAGTACAGATGATTAAAAATATGCTGAAAAAATCAGACGTTAATGGTGACCCCTACATTTCACTACTGGAGTATCACAACACACCGCTGGAAGGAGTAGGATTATCACCAGCCCAGCTACTAATGGGACGGCGGCTACAAGGGAAACTGCCAACTTCAGCCTCACTCCTGACTCCAGAGGGTGCTGTCCGAGTACACAGTCAGCTGAAAGAAAAGCAGGAGAAACAAAAACTATATTTTGACAGACAAACCAAGACATTGTCTGACCTGCAGGCAGGAGAAAATGTCAGGGTGCAAAAAGGAGGGACCTGGCAGGCAGCCAGCAGTAGTCTTGCACAAACATGACCAACTGCAATCTTTTGTGGTTTGTACACCTGATGGGAGACTGTACAGAAGAAACAGAAAGTATCTGCGAAAAACTGATGAGAAAACCTTTCATGTCACAGATGCACAGGACCTCAAGCTGAACACAGACTCAGGGATGAAACCCTGTGGCACAAATGACGGACATGCAAAACACACAGGTTCAGCTGAGCACACTGTCGTTGCAGACAAAAAAGAGACACTGAATGAACGATCTGAAACACTCATGTTGAACCAGATCCGGTAGACAAGTGAGACTACCTGTTAGATACAGAGAATAGATGAAGTAAATGCACCAGTTAGTGAATGTGTATTGTTGTTATACTTGTTATGGTTTCAGAGATGTTGAAGTGCATGGTTGTCTATATGAAAGCTATTTCCACAGTAGCTGTTTGCAACATTTTCAGCGTGTAAAATGTTTGGGTACATTTTATGTTGGTAAAATGTTTATGTTTAATAAGACAGGTTTTCACAGGTTAAGTCAACAAAGTGAACAGTCTCTCATGCATGTTAACTTAAAAAATGCATCAAAAAGGGGCTGTAATGTAACAGGCTTGTGAGCCTTAGAGGTTCCTGTAGGTGTGTGACGCCTTAGGAAAAAACAAGAAGCGGGTTTTGAATGCTACTCTGTGTTCTGGCTGTGAGTTGAGGAGACGAACAGTAAAGTTACGTTTATAAATGAAGTCGGTTGTCAAGCCTCATCAATATAACATCCGTAATCACACGGTCCCGTCCCTGAAGCTGGAGGGCCAACTCGCACAGCCACTGTTCATCCCAGAGCCCTGTTGAGTCTTTTCCTTTACTTTCCATGAACTGACAAATTTCTTCACGCAGCTCGAAACATCTGCTGAGCACTTTTCCTCGACTCAGCCATCGCACCTCTGTGTGATAAGGCACGTCACCAAATTCAGAATGTATTTCCTCTAGAAAAGACTGAAACTGCCGGAGATTTAAACCTTGGCCTCTTATAAAGTTAACTGTCTGTGTTACGGTGCTTATGACATGTTCCATCTTCAGGACTTTGCTGCACAGCGTTTCCTGGTGTATGATGCAGTGATACACTGTCAGCTCACCTGTGCAGTTTTCCCTCTGCATCTTCTCCCGCATCCGTCCCACCAATCCACTCTTTTCCCCGCACATCGCAGGCGCTCCATCTGTCGTCAGTCCCGCAAGTTTGTCCCAGGGGCAGTTTCATGTCATTCACACATTTAGATACTTCTTCAAATATGTCTTTTCGTGTGGTTGTGTCGTGCATTGGTTGAATTCCCAAAAGTTCCTCTGTAACACAAACTGGAGTCCACTCCACAGATGAAGATTGCCAGCTGTGCAGTGTCAGTCTTGTCGGTGCTCTCATCCACGGCAAGGGAACATGCAATAAAGTCTTTTCCCTTTTCCATCAGCTGTGCTTGTAAATCAGTGGCAAGCTCACATATCCCATCAGCAACCGTATTTTTGCTGAGACTTATATTTGAAAACGCTTGCTTTTTATCTGGACACGACGTCGCACACTTTAATCATGCAGCGCTTCAAAAACTCTCCCTCCACAAAAGGCCAGGCTGATTTGGCTTTCTCTTCTGCCACTACAAAACTAGCTTTCACAGCAGCTTCACTTTGTGATTTCGCTTTTGTGAACATAGCTTGCTGTAACACCAGACTCTTTTTAAACTCTTCTGCCTTCTCTAGCTTCTGCTGCATGTCCAGGTTTTTGGACTTGTCCTGATGTTTTGTCTCATAATGCCGTCTTGTTATATTCTTTAATTACGGCCACGTTAGCTCCACAAACAAGACACACAGGTTTACGTCTGATGTCAACGAACAGGTCCTCTGCCTCCCACCTGTTTTGAAAATCCCTGTTTTCAAAGTCCACTTTTTGTTTGTCCATTTTTTTGGGGTCAGGCTAGCTTAAATGGTCACTGTAAAAAGTGCTGACCGACGTTTTTATCCGCTGACCACTGATCAGTGTGTCACTGGCAGTGCGGGGAAACGGGTGGGTGCACAGGTCTTGACCTGCGCGGCAGCTGTTGCAGTGCACAGTGGGATTTATAGTATGAGTGGTGGGAGCGCTATTTACCAGTGGGCCATTAATAACAGCCATATGAAATTATCTCGAGTTTGACACCCCTGCAATACACTGAGGTTTTTTTAAATAAATAATATATAGATTTAGGCACTGCCTAAAAGTGGAGCTCCCATCTGTTTCTGGGTTGTAGAATTTTCTTATATCATAGCCAGTCTCTTGTTTTATTTCTTTACTGGCTAGCACTGGCCACTAGGCGGTGTGTCTCATCTCATCTCATTATCTCTAGCCGCTTTATCCTGTTCTACAGGGTCGCAGGCAAGCTGGATCCTATCCCAGCTGACTACGGGCAAAAGGCGGGGTTCACCCTGGACAAGTCGCCAGGTCATCACAGGGCTGACACATAGACACAGACAACCATTCACACTCACATTCACACCTACGGTCAATTTAGAGTCACCAGTTAACCTAACCTGCATGTCTTTGGACTGTGGGGGAAACCGGAGCACCCGGAGGAAACCCACGCGGACACGGGGAGAACATGCAAACTCCGCACAGAAAGGCCCTCGCCGGCCACGGGGCTCGAACCCGGACCTTCTTGCTGTGAGGTGACAGCGCTAACCACTACACCACCGTGTAGGCGGTGTGTATGACTGGTAATTACTAACACTGACCACCAGGCAGTGTGTATGACTGGTAATTACTACCACTGACCACCAGGCGGTGTGTCACACACACACATCACATTATCTCTAGCCGCTTTATCCTTCTACAGGGTCGCAGGCAAGCTGGAGCCTATCCCAGCTGACTACGGGCGAAAGGCAGGGTACACCCTGGACAAGTCGCCAGGTCATCACAGGGCTGACACATAGACACAGACAACCATTCACACTCACACCTACGGTCAATTTAGAGTCACCAGTTAACCTAACCTGCATGTCTTTGGACTGTGGGGGAAACCGGAGCACCCGGAGGAAACCCATGCGGACACGGGGAGAACATGCAAACTCCGCACAGAAAGGCCCTCGCCGGCCCCGGGGCTTGAACCCAGGACCTTCTTGCTGTGAGGCGACAGCGCTAACCACTACACCACCGTGCCGCCCCCAGGCGGTGTGTATGACTGGTAATTACTACCACTGGCCAGTTGGCGCTGTGTATGACTGGTAATTACTAACACTGACCACCAGGCGGTGTGTATGACTGGTTCTGCTCCTCCTACTCAAGCGAGTAGGACGCTTCTTTGCTTTGCTCCTGCTTTCTTGATCTTTATTTCTATACTTTACTTTCTCATTTAATTTCCACTATTTTTTCATTTTATTTTTCATCTTTATCAGCTTTTAATTTAAATTTTTTTTTTAAAGATATTTTTTTGGGCTTTTTGCACCTTTATTGGATAGGACAGTGTAGAGACAGGAAATGAGCGGGAGAGAGAGAGACGGGAAGGGATCGGGAAATGACCTCGGGCCGGAATCGAACCCGGGTCGCCCGCATTCATGGTATGGCGCCTTAACCACCTGAGCCACGACGCCCCCAGCTTTTAATTTAATTTTAATTTAATTTCCACTATTTTTTCATTTTATTTTTCATCTTTATAAGTTAGCTTTTAAAACAAAATGCCAGGGGGCAAAATATCCTGCAGAAAATGCATGGAACTAGAACAGAGGATTTCTATCCTGGAATCAAAGATTGATGCTCTGCCAAAGACAGACGAATTAAAAGCGATATCTCAGGAAAAGAGTACAGAAACAGTGGCTGAGAATGCAGAGATTGCACTCCGACAGACCGATGGCATTGCAAATCGAGTGGAGGAATTCATTGATCAAGCTGGGCAAAATGTGAGTACAGAAAACTGGCAAATGATGGGTGGCAAGCCCAAAAATAAAAACAGAAGAGTAATTACCTCAACACCAGCTCGTTCTACAAATTACAATAGGATTTACAATCCTATGGAAAATTCACAGCCCATAAGGCTTCAGAACAAATTTGAATGCCTCAGGGATGTGGAAGAGGATTTTTCAAGTGGACAAACACATCGTAAAAAGAGATCACACCAAGATCGAAGAGCTGTGGGAAGAGGCAAAAAGCAGCTCGTTACACCACCTGATCCCACAACCCTTGTTATTGGTGATTCCACTGTAAAACATTTAAAAGGTCATGAGATGATTATTTGTTGTCTTCAAAATGCATCCATCTCTGACACCAAAGACAGCATTTTGAAACTCATGTCCGAGCATAAAACTATCAAACGTATTGTTGTGCATGTGGGAGCAAATGATGTTTTCAGAGAACAGCTGTTTGTCCAAGATGATTTCAGAAAACTTTTATCTGATCTCTATAAGACTGGAATACAATCTTTTATTAGTGGCCCACTCCCAGCGAGAGGAAGTTTTGCATTTTCTCGACTCTTCAGTCTTAACACCTGGCTTGGAAAAACTTGTTTTTCAACTTGTTTTTCAAAATAAGTTGTCTTACAAAACAGTGGTCTGCGCCAGACAGTTTGTAGCCATACAGTCTGTTAGAGCAAGCCTAACAGCTTGAGCACGGAACTGCCAGTGTTGCCAGATTGGGAGGTTTTAAGTGCATTTTGGCGGATTTGAACATGTTTTGGCCTGGAAAACGTCAGCAGTATCTGGCAACACTATAGCTCGTCTTCATGACGACAACCGGAAGTGTACCAACACGATGGGGCGTGTAGCGCCACCTGTGGCTCGGGTGCACAATGCACCTTACACAATAGCTCGATTTCACAGTTGCATGTAGGATTGGATTTCTCTGGCACCCCTGCTGGGACCCTTTGCTCGATTACCGACAGTAGCTCGATTTGGATGCGCATGTAAACGTACTGAGTGACTCCTAGATTTAAGGTGCTACGTGGTATTCGACAGGGATGCCCTATTTCCCCGAAGCTTTTTATATTGGCAACACAACTATTAACATTGCTTATCAATAATTCCAATGATATACAAGGAATTACAATTTTCAACAAAGTTTAAAATAAGTCAGTTTGCGGATGATACATCTATTTTTTTAAAGATAAATCAATAGTGGATAAAACTCTCAATATGATCTCAGTCTTCTCCAAAGCATCCGGATTATCTCTTAATATTAAAAATGTGAACTACTCCCTATCCACACAAGCTCTGACTCCTCTATTGCTTCAATTAGAGTTGAATCTGAAGTTAAGTATTTAGGATTAACAATATCTAAAAATTTAATTAGAAGAGAAGACACTAATATTTCTAAGCCTATATTAGATATGAAGAAATCACTCAGTCACTGGTTAACCAGAGACCTCACTATCTTTGGCAGAATCACTTTAGCTAAAGCGGAAGGTATCTCCAAACTGATTTATCCTTGCCACTCCCTGTATATTTCCTCAGAAAATATTAAGAAAGCCAACACAGTTATTTTCCAGTTTTTATGGAAGAATAAAACTCACTATATTAGAAGGTCCCAACTCGTTAAGGAGTATGACAAGGGTAGTATTAAAGCTGCAGAATTTGAATCGGCACCTTTAGAATAAACTGGATAAAATCTTGTCTGTCACAGCCAAATTCAATGTGGTTTCACATCCCAAGATCTTTGTTTAAGAAAACAGGAAGTTTAGATTTTATTTTGAAATGTGATTTTGATGTGAACAGGATCCCTATAAAGTTGTCTAATTTTCATAAACAGATTCTTCATTTTTGGAAAATGATATTCACCCACAATTTTTCTCCTCATAGTTCAACTTTATGGAACAACAGAGTAATCACAATGAACAGGAACACAGTCTTCAAAAGTAATTGGTTTGAAAGAGGCATTATATTTGTAACTGATTTAATGGATTGTAATGGTATCATTTTAAGTTACACAGACTTTATAGAAAAATCTAACTTAAATTGTACTCAAAGAGAATATAACAAAATATGTAATGTGATTCCTTTACCTTTGACCCAGTTGATTCACAATTATTTAGTATACAATAATCCTTTAACAGTACTACCAAATCTATTGATTGGAGAATATAATCTGACTGATAAAAAATGTAATAATAAGTTCATTAGTAATGTTTTGAAATCCAAGATGTTTCATGATTATTGCAGAGGGATAACTTGGCAGGGTTCTAATTTGGTAACTAAATGGCCTATTTTGCCTAAAGTTAAAGAAACGCATTTCAAAATCATGAATAAGATTTATCCTGTGGCCGAGCTTCTAAAAAAAAGATTTAATGTTGAGGTGGATCAGTGTTCCTTCTGCAATAATGATGATTGTAAGAATATAATCCTGAATACTCCTAAACCTACTCTTGTAAATGCGCGGCCCAAGGGTGACTGTCGTTTAGTGTAGCAGTTTAGGGTTTACTTTAGGCCAGCTACAATACAGTACGTGCTGCTCTGTACATTTTGCATTTCCACATGTTCTGTTCCCGTTTCATATCTTGATTTTGTCTATGTTTTTGTGTGAAACATTCTGTTGAACTGTGCATAACTCTTGTGTGACCTTGATACTGAGTGTGCAAAGCACATTCCGTAACTTTCCACTGCTGATACTCCCTACGCAGAGTATATAAAGCCCCGACGCGCAGCTGCGCATTAGGGCACGACTGAGAATAAACCAGATTGATTTAACTCATGTGGTTTGCTCTCTTTTTGTCCTCGGAGTACTCCTTGTAACGCATCTGAACAGCACGCAGCACAATCCTAACAATTTGGTGACCCCGACGTGATACTCTCAATCAGGTAAGACATGTTTGATTGACTACCTGATTGGAAGTAGTTCCGTAGTGCCCTAAGGAGGGCTTTGTTTTCCCTGGTTCGAGTCCAGGAAGAGCGCGCTATAGAAATTTGTGTAGTGCCCCAAGGAGGGCTTTGTTTTCCCTGGTTCGAGTCCAGGAAGAGCGTGCTATAGAAATTTAGATAAATATCTGCTGTTTGTTTCTGTTCAGATCCGTTTGCTTTACTGTATGATGGGGGGCTCGTATCCTAAACCTGAGGTCACAGACACCCCGGCGGAATGGATGAATAAGTGTGGTTTAGGCTATTACGTTACGCCGTGGCTGGACAATTTGGCTGGGTGGACGGAGGCAAATCCTCAGATTCCATCGTATCCCGTGATGGGACGTTTAATCCAGGCTTCCTTGCTTCAGCGCACCGTATGATTTACGAAAGCAATGGTTTGACATGAAGAAGGTATGGGATAAATCAAAGGGTGTTTACACCCCGAGACCTGTTTTAAAGGCTATTCCAAAACCAAAACTTTCTCAGTCAACCTCCCATGAAAAGCGAGGGAGGAATAGTTACGTCCCACTCATTCCTCATCTCATATACATGTCCAGTAAATTTGTTAGCACATGATTTAATGTGCAAATTAGAAGTAAATCTCACATCCACTCCAGATGGACTAACTATTGAAGTAAGTGAAATGTGCGGTGTGCAGTATGGGTTTGGAAGCCCTCTGTATGTGTATGTCTGGCAGCTCTGTTCAGATCAGCTCGCACATTTGAACACCTCATCAGTTGACACAGATTATATGATGAGGAGCGTTTGCTCGAAATAGTCGATGTGTTGCAACCTAGAAATGACGTCGCTATGAATATAAAGGAAGAAATAGCTCCGGCTCAGGAAGGTGGCCGTCCGCGTCAGCGCACCGTGTCGACATTTTTTTTTGGAGGGACACACCGAATGCTTTGCAGCTCCTGCGTGAGCAGTTAACTAGGTATTTCTCCGCCTGATGTTTTTGCTCTATCCAGTTCTGTGCTGCCACATAACATTCTGAACGCTGCTTGTACGTCCCAAGCTCTTTCCCCTGTTCTCTCTGCTCTTCCTAACACCCTGTGGGCGGATCATAAGGACGATGTGGGCTCTGTGAGCTGCTCTCCGTATGAAGCTGTTATTAAACACTCTACACCTGTTTATGTTAAACAATACCCTCTGTCTCCTAGTAAGCTCAATGGTATTGACAATATTCTAAAATCTCTTTTGCAGCAAGGTGTCGTGGTTCCTTGTGTCAGCCCGTATAACACCCCAGTGAACCCGGTCCCAAAACCGGATGGCACATGGCGCCTCACTCAAGACCTACGTAAAATAAATGAACTCATCGTTCCCGTGGCTCCAGTGGTCCCTGACGTTCCTTCTCTTATGTATTCTATTCCGTGTGACCATGCTTATTTCTCTGTGATTGATTTGTGCTCTGCCTTTTTCAGTGTTCCTGTGGGCCATGAGACTCAGCCCCTGTTTGCTTTCACACACAGGGGAAGACAATACACGTGGACGCGGTTGCCACAGGGTTTCATTGACTCACCGGCGGTCTTCACTGCCGTATTGCGGGACGCGCTGGCTGATCTCTGTCTTCCCCGGGGCTCCACGGTGCTCCAGTACGCGGATGATCTCCTGATAACGGCGGAGGATCAAGACGCTTGTGCTGCCGCCACATTGTCTCTCCTCACACTCCTGGCGCAGAAGGGTTTCAAGGTCTCCCGCACGAGGTTGCAGTTTTGCCTCACAACTGTTCGCTACTTGGGACATGACCTCTCTCAGGGTTCCAGGAGGCTTAGCCCGGAACGCGTTCAAGTCATTATGGACACTCAGGTACCTGCAACCAAGCACGCTCTCATGGCATTTTTGGGCCTCATCAATTACTGTCGTCAATGGATCCCTGACTGTTCAATCTATGACAAGTGTTTGCGTTCAGCTATAAGTCACTCAGATCCTTTGACTCAGCCCCTGGTCTGGACTGAAGACAGGCTAACGGCCTTCAAGGCTCTGAAGCAAGCTTTGTGCTCCGCCCCTGCTCTCGGGCTGCCGAACTATCGTTTGCCGTTTCACCTGTATGTGTGCAATCAGAAGGGGACCGCCTCTGGGGTGCTGGCTCAGGAGCACGGGGGGGGGCATGCGACCTTGCGCGTTTCTGTCTAAAACTCTTGACGCTGTGGCACAAGGGCTTCCTGGCTGTCTTAGGGCTGTTGCTGCGTGTGCTCTCATGGTCACGGACGCTGAAAAACTTGTTTTGTCGCATCCGCTCATTTTACACACTTCACATGACGTCGTGTACATTCTGCGGAATCTTAGCACTCAGCATTTGTCTGCTCAGCGTCGCTCTGGCTATGAGTTTATTCTTTTGGCCACAGAGCATCTCACTGTTAAGCCCTCCTCGTCGTTTGATTCTGTCGCCCACGCTCTTCAGCGTCTTCTTAACTCACAGGATGACGATGTTGCGTTTGACTCACATGACTGTCTTTCTAATATCGTTTTTGAGACTAGCATCCGCCCAGACTTACACTCCACCCCTCTTTCCACAGGCGATTCTCTTTTTGTAGATGGTTCCTGTTCCCGCCCTGCGGATGGTGTGTTCCTGTGTGGTTACTCTGTTTGTCGCCTCCCTGATGAAATTGTTGAAGCTCATTCTTTACCTTTTTCTTCTGCTCAGGCTGCGGAGCTCTATGCTTTGACTCGCGCGTGTATTTTGGCTCAAGACACAGACATTACTATTTACACCGACTCACGCTACGCTTTCGGCGTGGCGCACGACTTCGGCCGCATTTGGGCGTCTCGGGGGTTTATGACAGCCGACGGTAAGCCCATTTCTCATTCTTCACTTGTTACTGATTTAATCACCGCCTGTCTCCTTTCGTGCACGTTGGCCATTGTTAAGACACGCGCGCACACAAGAGGGGACTCATTTGAAGTAAAGGGCAATTCATTCGCTGATCGAGTCGCTAAAGCTGCAGCCGCATCCGGTGTCCTGCCTCCAGGCTTTAACTGCACTTTAGTTTCTACTGATCGCATGGTTAGCGCTGTCTTACCTGACATAGATCTCATTTCTATCCAGGCCTCGGCCTCTGTGGCAGATACGCAGTTCTGGGACGCCCAGGGCGCGACAGAGAAGAGTGGCGTTTTGCTTGACGCACAGGGCCGTCTTTGTTTACCTCGTCACTGTACTCCCTTTCTCGTCCGCGAGTTCCATGGTCCCACTCATCGCGGCCGAAGAGGGGTAGTGGAAGATATGAACAGAACATTCTGCATCAATAATTTGCACACAGACGCACACAACATTCTGGACAAGTGTTTAACGTGCGCCCAGAATAATCTATCTAAACCAGGCGCGGTACATCAGCACCTTCCCATACCCGACACGCCTTTCCAAGAATGGCAGATCGACTTCACTCACATGCCAAAGCAGGGCCCGTTCAAATACCTTTTGGTCATGATTGACAAATTTTCACGGTGGATTGAGGCTTTCCCGTGTAGCAAAGAGAACGCCCGAACAGCAGTGAACAAACTTACACAGGAAATTATCCCACGTTACGGTCTTCCGGTAGGAATTGACTCTGATAAGGGAACGCCGTTCACCTCTAAGGTAACGCAGGAGCTATGTAAAGACCTCAAGATCAATTGGCGTTTTCATATCCCATACCATCCACAGTCCTCTGGCATTGTGGAGCGCGCGAATAGAACGATTAAGGGTAAGTTGCGTAAGGCTATGCAAGACGCAGGCACGAAAAATTGGGTCCAAGTTTTACCGTTGGTCCTCGCTGATATGCGCATGACTGCTCAGGTTGCTCTCGACAATTTATCTCTGTACGAGCTCGTCATGGGACGCCCCTTTCCTGTCCCTTGGCGTAGAGGCATGCAGGTTATAGGAACGGGTGATCTTGAAGTACATCTCAGCGAGCACGCGGTGGGTCTCATGCGGGTGCTGGATGAGTATTGGGCGAGAGTAAATTCCAAAAAGCCTCCCATTCCAGAGGCACACACTCACCCCTTTGAGGTAGGGGACAGAGTTTTAGTAAAGAGATTCGGTAAACTAAACGCTCCCATGGAGGAGTCACCCTACAGTGGGCCCACCGATGTACTCGCTGTAACTCGCACGGCTGTGCTAACGGACCTTTTTCCACAGTGGATCCATGCCAGCAGAATAAAGAAGGCTCCAATGTAATAGAAATCTATATTGTTGATGCTTAACAGACTTTTGTGTTTCAGAAGTTGCTGTGACAATAGCTGACGGCCTTTTCAGGGATCCCCTTCCAGCATCTGGAGCAATCCAGTTTCGGCTGATCTACAAAGAGGGGATGGTTGGTGAGTCTTGCAAAGTTCTGGGCTGAAGAGTCTGAAAAAGCACGGGAGCCTGTGACATTTTTCGCCGTCTGCACCCTGTGAGCATTAGAGAACAAAGTCAGTGACCAGTATGACTTTCTTCATCATCGTGCTGATCTCAACGCTTGGGGCAGGGTTACCCGCACAAGCAATACACCGGGACCCAAGGGATAACGAGTTTTAGAAATATGTAAACTTCACTGTAAAAACATCAATGAATATGAGTAAACCCTGTTATGTGTGTTCTTTGTTACCCCATGACAGCAGCGATCCTTTTCCGGTCCGAATAGCCCCGTCTAACTACTCTAAGGTTAATATGACATGGCTCAGCCTGTGGCCCGTTTCTTTTCCGTTGTTGCATGGATCGTATATATAATATGATGATCTCGCACACAGGTTATGTCCCTGTGTCGGCCAAGACTGGGGTGTGAATAATACTCTGGGCTTGCGTCAGAGTATTAAAGAGGGGATTGTAAGAATATAATCCTGAATACTCCTAAACCTACTCTTGTAAATGCGCGGCCCAAGGGTGACTGTCGTTTAGTGTAGCAGTTTAGGGTTTACTTTAGGCCAGCTACAATACAGTACGTGCTGCTCTGTACATTTTGCATTTCCACATGTTCTGTTCCCGTTTCATATCTTGATTTTGTCTATGTTTTTGTGTGAAACATTCTGTTGAACTGTGCATAACTCTTGTGTGACCTTGATACTGAGTGTGCAAAGCACATTCCGTAACTTTCCACTGCTGATACTCCCTACGCAGAGTATATAAAGCCCCGACGCGCAGCTGCGCATTGGGGCACGACTGAGAATAAACCAGATTGATTTAACTCATGTGGTTTGCTCTCTTTTTGTCCTCGGAGTACTCCTTGTAACGCATCTGAACAGCACGCAGCACAATCCTAACAATGATGAAACACTGGAGCATTTGTTTTATTTATGTCCTGTTTCTCATTGTTTTTGGTCAGATATAAATAACTGGGTATCACTTAAAATTAATCATGTTCCATCCTTTGAATTATATCATATTATTTTCTACATGGATAATTTGCCCTCTTCTGTTTCGGACATTATTAACAATTTTATGAAGCGGTAAATATCATATTCACTGTGCAAAATGGAGAAACTGTAAGCCCTCCTTCCCTGGATTTATTAATGACTTTAAAACGTTTTTCTTGTCTCTCAAAAAAATAGACTGTAAAATTGCAAGAAAAACAAGTATAGACATTGCTCGTTATTTGTTATTGTAATTTATGAATCCTTTTCCTTTTGTCTCTGCTCCGCTATATGTTCATTTAATTGCCTAATTTAAAATGTAATTTACATGCACCTTATTTGTTTTTTTTCTCTTACATGTATCCCCTAATCTTTAATTTTAATCCATATCCTCCCCAGAGGCGATTCTAGAGTCTGTTGTGGCCCCAAGCAAAAATTTCCAGGGGGCCCTTCTGACCAGTGTTCATCACCAATATGTTATAAATAATCTGACCCCAATGAAAAATGTATGAAACCAAAGTTTTTTAAATTCCAAATGTGAAAATACAATAGTAAAGAACAATAAAAACAATAAAAAACAAAATAAATAAGCCCTCAGGCCCCGACTCTCGGGGGGCCCCTGGGCCAGGGGGCCCCAAGCAGCTGCCTGCCTTGCATGTTCACAAGCTGCATGTCTGATCCTCCCTGAGAGTTTGTATATTTTCCTTTGTTTAATAAAAAATAAAAAATAAAAACTTGGAGGAGGATCATTAGTGAAGAATCCCTGTCTGTTGGAGAGTTTAGGTGCCAGTGTTGGACAGAGAAGCTCAAACCTGACGCTGTTCCGACAAAATTCGAGCACAAAAGCAAGCAGTCAAAGAAGAAACGGAGCAGCAACACTCAAGCAAAAAGGAGAAGATTTGAGGTAAACATTTTTTTAGCCTCCAATCAGGAGGTTTTCCAGTTGGAACCATTTCGGAGTTGCATCGTGGATTAAAGGTTCCTTCCAATACAACATAATCCTAATGTTAGCAGCCCGATAATAAAATGTAAAATTAGGGAGGGATAGTCCGCCGTGTACACTGAAAAAATACATCTGAGAAGTAAATTTAACATAATTTGAATTTGTGATATTAACAATAAAAATTCAAGTTTGCATGTTTACACAGATATATCTAGTCTTCAATCAATTTGTGTTTGTTAGAAACAAAAGTTTTTTTCTCAACAAGAATAATTAAGTAATGCAAGCCAATCTTCTTCTGTTCACAATCTCAACCAAACAAACCTTGTTATTTTTACTCTTTTCCATTCATTACCAAACACTGTGAGGTTTTTGCGCCCCAAGTGCATTGTGGGAACATTTTACAGCAACAATGTCCCACAAAATGTCCCCAAAATGGGAGATTTAAAACCAAATGGCCTGTGTTTCTTTGTCTGTGGGTATTTGGGCGCAGCCTCCAGTTGCAGCTCCCCGAGGCTGGGAAACAGCACGGTAAAGGATTATTCACCTGAGGCTGCTGAAGGAAACCTTCACTACGCTCAGACACTAAAGTACAACTTAAGCATATGAAGATGGCAATAAAAAGTTTGATCTGACATGAGACGCGTCAGGAAATACATCATCATATGATAATAACTGGATACAGAACCAGATTAAAAACTCATTGCAGCTGCAAACAGACCGACCGTTCAGAGCAGGAAAGGAAAGGGAAGAGACATCAGCAGCAGAGAAATGATGAAACGGTCTGTAACTGTAGGCTAGTTATTGTTGTGTAATTGTAATTGAGTGTGACGATGTAAACTTGTGTGTTTCTGAATTACAACATCCAGAGATAAGTGTAAATAATGCAGTTTAAATCTTTCAACAGTGTGAACGTAATGCAGTCAATTCAGCTGTGTGTTATTTTCATAGATGAAGGAATGGCCTGTTTTTTACATTTCCAACATTATTTCTATAGAACTCAGGAGAACAGAGGGAATAAAGGGTTTGAAAGTCAACATCTTCAGGAGGAGATTTTTCTGAGTGAGAATGAGAGATTAGTGTCAGTAATCGTATGGGGCCGAGTAAAATTAAGGATTAATTTCACGAGTGGTTTTGAAATTTTCAAAACTTTGAAATCACGAGTGAAATTGATCCTTAATTTTACTCAGCCCCATACGATTACTTGTTTATAATATAGAGGGCCAAATTCATACTTCGGAAGCCATTCAAGTTCACAACGTTTTCTGAACCGGTCAGGACGCGAGCTCTCTTGCACATTTGAATCGGTTTCTAAAGCGTCTTTCATCAGGACACGACGATTTTGGACAGGATTTTAACATCTTTCAGGATTGATCCCGGATATTTCTCGTGTCTCAGATGCAGATGCAGTGCTGCCTGCATTACTTTAAGAGAGTCTAGTTCATAGTTTTCCCCATTTTCTTTCCTCACTTCTGCATAAAACTGCGATAGCAGCTTGTCTAACTCACAGCATTCATACGCCACTAGAGAGTCGTTTATTTGTCTTTCTGTTGCCCGTTTCTTAAACACGGAAAGCCAAAAATTCATACTTTTTTATTTTCATTTTCGCTTGCAGCTTTCAATTGGTTTATCATTTCTTCGTCAAATATAGTGAAACGCGGCATTGCTGAGTCAGCAGAGTCAGCCATTTTGTTGACAAAATTTGCTAATTTTTGTAACCGTAACTAAGCAATGAACTAGCCAATAGCATTTCAGAATTACAGCCCTGTGTTAAGGAAAAAAAGCCCTCCTTGATTGACCAATCAGAATTGAGTAATTTGGCCCTATGTATTATAAGTCATGTAACATTGTGCAGCTTTAAAAAATTTTTTTTGAAATAAGTAGTTCTTTAACAGTGTCTTAGAATGGAAAAAAAGCAAAATCAGCTTTTGTGTTTGCTGTTAATTACAGCTCTAATGAAAGAAAATCAAAATCCACAAAAATTAGAATTGGCTAATGAAACTGCAAATTGAATAATATTATCAACGAGGGACAAGTTACCATTAACCTTACAGGTGAACAGGCTTGTGGTGATATGACGCTAACACTGTTAGCTTCATGATATCACCACAAAACCAATGAGAACATTTTTTATTTGTTTGACAAGTTTTCTGAAAATGACTTGACAATGCCCTGTTGGCATATTTTTTATTGAAATGTGCCAATTTACATACGTTCAGAGCAAAAAAAAAAAAAAAAAAAAGTTAATGTTGGATAAAGGCACAATTCTTGTTTTATTTTGTTGATATATTTGTGTCATAGTTTTTTAATGAGGGAATTTTGGATCTCTCTTATTGTTACACTGGAAAAAAAAAGACCTAGCAGCCATAAAAGTGACTTTTCTCTTTGGAATGAAATGTTGTTTAAATTGGGTCATGAATGATATTTTAACAAAAACATATCTGCCCCGGTGTTGGTTTCTTTTATTGGCAGTCATTCACTTTATTTTATCTCCACCAGGTGGTTCTTGAACCTCCACAGGAAGGCGACACTGAATGAAGGTATGTTCAAACATTTGGTTAATTGAGGTGGGGGAAGTGAGGCAGCAGGTAGCTTCATTCAGTTAGCTTATCAGCCAGAAGACGAGTCATACGTTCAGATGTCAAAGGTTTTGTTGTCCTGGATTCACTTTATGAAGCTCCGATGAATATAAATTCAAATTCAATCCTGTTACCTGTGGCAAATTGTCAGTACAGTTCCCTCATGAGGTTGACCAGATACCGTGGTGCTTGAAAGTTTGTGAACCCTTTAGAATTTTCTATGTTTCTGCATAACATGGGGGTAGGCATGGATCTCACATGGGAATTCACGTGATTCACATAAAATTGGGCCAAAACCACGTTTCCCACGTGCAAAACACATTTTCCACATATTTCATACGTGAAAAAATCACATGTGAAGTTCATGTGGTTTTTCTGTAAGGGTATATGCAAATATAAAAGAAAACTCAAAAACACAAGTGATTTGATTTGCTGGAGTATATGAGACTGAGGAACTGAAAATAAAACAGTTTAAATTTGAAAACATTTAATAGGGTTAGTTATGAAATGTACAGTGGTGCTTGAAAGTTTGTGAACCCTTTAGAATTTTTTTTATATTTCGACATAAATGACCTAAAACATCAGATTTTCACACAAGTCCTAAAAGTAGATAAAGAGAACCCAGTTAAACAAATGAAACACAAAAATATTATACTTGGTCATTTATTTATTGAGGAAAATGATCCAATATTACATATCTGTGAGTGGCAAAAGTATGTGAACCTTTGCTTTCAGTATCTGGTGTGACCCCCTTGTGCAGCAATAACTGCAACTAAATGTTTCCGGTAACTGTTGATCAGTCCTGCACACCGGCTTGGAGGAATTTTAGCCCATTCCTCCGTACAGAACAGCTTCAACTCTGGGATGTTGGTGGGTTTCCTCACATGAACTGCTCGCTTCAGGTCCTTCCACAGCATTTTGATTGGATAAAGGTCAGACCTTTGACTTGGCCATTCCAAAACATTAACTTTATTCTTCTTCAACCATTCTTTGGTAGAACGACTTGTGTGCTTAGGGTCATTGTCTCGCTGCATGACCCACCTTCTCTTGAGATTCAGTTCATGGACAGATGTTCTGACATTTTCCTTTAGAATTCACTGGTATAATTCAGAATTCATTGTACCATCAATGATGGCAAGCCGTCCTAGCCCAGAGGCAGCAAAACAGGCCCAAACCATGATACTACCACCACCATGTTTCACAGATGGGATAAGGGTCTTATGCTGGAATGCAGTGTTTTCCTTTCTCCAAACATAACGCTTCTCACTTAAACCCAAAAGTTCTATTTTGGTCTCATCCGTCCACAAAACATTTTTCCAATAGCCTTCTGGCTTGCCCACGTGATCTTTAGCAAACTGCAGACAAGCAGCAATGTTCTTTTTGGAGAGCAGTGGCTTTCTCCTTGCAACCCTGCCATGCACACCATTGCTGTTCAGTCTTCTCCTGATGGTGGACTCATGAACATTAACCAACGGAAGAGAGGCCTTCAGTTGCTTAGAAGTTACCCTGGGGTCCTTTGTGACCTCACAAACTATTACATGCCTTGCTCTTGGAGTAATCTTTGTTGGTCGACCACTCCTGGGGAGGGTAACAATGGTCTTGAATTTCCTCCATTTGTACACAGTCTGTCTGACTGTGGATTGGTGGAGTCCAAACTCTTTCTTTAGAGATGGTTTTGTAACCTTTTCCAGCCTGATGAGCATCAACAACGCTTTTTCTGAGGTCGTCGGAAATCTCCTTTGTTCGTGCCATGATACACTTCCACAAACGTGTTGTGAAGATCAGACTTTGATAGATCCCCATTCTTTAAATAAAACGGTGCCCACTCACACCTGATTGTCATCCCATTGATTGAAAACACCTGACTCTAATTTCACCTTCAAATTAACTGCTAATCCTAGAGGTTCACATACTTTTGCCACTCACAGATATGTAATATTGGATCATTTTTCTCAATAAATAAATGACCAAGTATAATATTTTTGTCTCATTTGTTTAACTGGGTTCTCTTTATCTACTTTTAGGACTTGTGTGAAAATCTGATGTTTTAGGTCATTTATGTCGAAATATAAAAAAAAATTCTAAAGGGTTCACAAACTTTCAAGCACCACTGTACATTTCATAACTAACCCTATTAAATGTTTTCAAATTTAAACTGTTATTTTCAGTTCCTCAGTCTCATATACTCCAGCAAATCAAATCACTTGTGTTTTTGAGTTTTCTTTTATATTTGCATATACCCTTACAGAAAAACCACATGAACTTCACATGTGATTTTTTTCACGTATAAAATATGTGGAAAATGTGTTTTGCACATGGGAAAAATGTGGTTTTGGCCCAATTTTATGTGAATCACGTGAATTCCCATGTGAGATCCATGCCTACCCCCATGTGAAACCCATGGACAACATGTTATTTGCACATGGGAAACGTGTTTTTGGGCCAATTTTATGTGAATCACATGTGATCCCATATGAAACCCACGGGATCACATTATTTGCACAGGGAAAATAAACCTATAACTCCCATGTACAATCTTGCATACAGAAATACACTTGCTTGTAGTGTGTGTACTGTACAATAGAAAATGTATTAGTATTTAAAAAAAACACAAATCTAAACTAGTTATGGACGAGCTGGCAGATGTGTGAGAGGAAAAAAGGTACAGTAAGTAAAAGCATATTTACTTAGCATCACCCCTAACCCCAACCTTTGACACCAGTGATTATTTAACATGACACAACAAGATCTGTGGATTTTTGGGGGGTAACTGGGTCATTGATTTTGTAAAGACACTGGTTTTAAGTTTTTCAAATGCATTTTTGGTGCTTTGAACACGTGACTAGTTCCATTATATTAGAGAGAAGGCAGACATCTCTACTGTACAGCCCCTAACCAAAACTAGTCAACTCACATCAAAACAGTCCAGATGGATAAATAACAGTACAGGCCAGAGAGAATTACAACAACATATCTCCAAAACTAGTCTTTGTCTCAGACTTCCGTAGGGACGTAAATATCCACTCAATGATTTGATTCGATACATAAGATAAAACGATTTGATATCTCATGATACCTGGAACAAAACATGAATGAAGTATACTGTATGTCTGATTGAAAACACATGTTATTTTATCTTAAACATAAATACATGATATATAGTATTCCTCCTTTCCTTCATTCCCTTCTTCACCTTTTCCTCCTTCCATCCTTGGACAACAGGAGGGTTAATTAACAGACATGAAAATGGTGTCAGTCTTATCTAACTCCCAAAATGTCAAACTATTCCTTTAAACAAACTTTGAACTTTTCTGTAACTTCTGCATCGTCGCATCCCTCATCTTCTTGGTCTCCTCCAGATGGTCCCCTGTTTTGGGATTGAAAGATAAAGATTAGGGCAGTACGAATACCAGCCGATTCTGTCAAAGGTTAAATTCTTTTCTATCTGGATTTCCACATCGTTCTGCTATTCTCAAATGATGAACAATCTATACATTCATAGTCAAATATATAAACAGACAGAAATCCTGTGCAGACATACAATCGGCCCTCTAGAAGCCATCCAAAACTGGATTTTAATCATCATCAGTATAACTTGGTTACCATTTTTCCTTCTCTGCTCGTCTCTGGATGTCTTAATTTTTGTGCCATGCAGGCCTTGATTTCAGTGTCCCCAACACCCTTGTGAACACTTTTGACATGATCTGTAAGAAATTAAATGAAATTGTATTTTAAATTAATCCAATAGTCGATTAGTCATCGATTAACTGTTGCAGCCCTACTTTGCATTAGGGCTGTTAATGACAAAATTGAAAACAAGCAAGATTTTTTGAGTTAAGAAGCTGATACAATACCATTTTGCCCAACAAAAACAATATTCTGGCATGCTTACCAATCACTGACTTCACTTTGTCCACATCAAGCCGCTGTCTTTTTTTTTTCCCCCACAATCCCTTTTTTCCCCCGTGACGGAGCACGTTGCCATCTCCTCCACAGTGAAGACAGAGTCCATCACACCTTTGGGCATAATCCAAGGCAGTTGGGTTCATTAGGGTGAGGACAGATTCCTTCTGCAAAGATGAAATAATATTAGAATACATGTAATTCTAGAATGCCATAACAATATGTGAAGAATACATGCTATCTGGATTCAATCTCCTCGCTGTGATGTCATCATCTTCTTGCGTGATAGCAGTAGTGTTTTCATTTGACGTACAGTAATGTGTTTTGAGCGCACAATCTGTTTGTGTGTACGTTAGTGCACTATACTCAATACAAAAAATATATAACATTTATCTTTGGTTAGGAGGAGTCTGCGCGCGACTCAGTGAAATTAAACTTTTGCTCAACAGAAAAGTCCCACGAGAAAAAAAAAAAAAAGAAAAGAAAAATATTCCTGCCCCAAAAATTTTAAGACCTTTGAGTAATTAATTTAAGACCAATTTAAGACATTTCAAATGAATTGACATTTTAAGATCTTAATTTTAGATACATGAATTTAAGACTTTAAGGATCTGCGGATACCCTGATATAGTTGGGGCTTGCAAAAGGGTTTATTTAGGCAGGCCACCCAAACATGATAAAATGTATGGCGAAACACTACATGGTCAATAAATGAAATTACTTCTCCTGACTATGTACGTGATACCTTCTCCGCTGCCAGATGACTGTTGCTGTTGGCAAGCTGAGCCTCTATGGCCTTCTTTATTGTATCTGCTAGCCCTACAATTAAATCAAAAGAAGGTATGACCATTTAACTATTCAAAATTGCCAACTGAGTTGTGTAACTTATTATATAGTATTATTACAAAATGGTCATGGAAATAGGTAAAAAGTTACTGCAATACCTACTAGGGTGCATCAGTTGCCCTCACTTTCATAAAATCTGATGCATTTTTGTTTGGGTGTTCCTTTTCACCAATAAAGACATCCTGTAACATTTTTTGACCATATTCAAAAGTCTAATGGTGGCACCATGAGGTTCATTTTTTGCTAAAAAACGCTTATTTTATGTTTTCGCGTAAGGTTTGAATCACAATGTTGGACTCCATTTACTGATTTCTTGTGACCCAGAGATCATGTTAAGAACCTTTGCAAGGGATTGAGAAGCATTAATGTGATTCATAATACAATTGAATTGTTTAAAAGTAGCTGAACAATGATTCAATGAACAGCTAAAACTCAAACTGTGCTTGATAATATATTTAGAATATGTACTAAAATGTGTATCTAAGATATTTGGTATGCTCTATAAGGTGCCATAATGTTTCATGAAAAGTGATCGAAATTGTGTCATAAAAGCAGGGCTTTGAACCAGAATTTTTTTCCTATTGGTTCGTTCCGAACAGAAACGGAATTTTAACGTTTCTGGTTTTGGGTTCCACCATTAAATAGACGTTCCCAAACTGGTTAGAACAAAAAAATTTTGTTCCCGGAACGGTTAATTACGTTCCCTGTCAGCTGTTTAACAAATGGCTATAAAATTATGTCTCTGTCTCATCCAGCTTAAGCCAAATGTAGGCTAATTCTATTACAACCTTCATTCAGGGTCTCTGCACATTTCTGACCAGCAAAAATAATACTTTTTAAGACCATTTTAAGACCACTGAGTATAAAAAATAAGACCACTACCGCGGAACAAATACGTACAGTAAAAAAAAAAAAGCACACTCTAGGTTAAGTTCAAAGCATTTTTTTTAATGAGTGATTCCACGCTTATGGGTACTGAAATGGGGACATGAACTTATTCACCTAAAACCATTTCTTTTTTTACCATCAGGTCACAAAACATGTAATCTTTAATGAATGATATGTTAAAAGATAACTTTAATTTTCTGAGATGTAATAAAAACATATTTATATGCCAAAGTCAATCCTATGAGTTCCAAAATGATGTCTGTTACATTACTTCTGTTACGATTGTCCATCTCGCGTCTGTTACAAATTAATTACAATCTAGCTATATACCATGTTAATCTTATTGAAAGAATGTGTATGTTTATTCTACTACACATGTTTATTAATTATATTTGCTAAAACATCACCTTCCTATGTTTCAAAAAGTAATTCTACATTGTTAAAATTGAGAATCTATATGTCCACAACACTTCTGTTACGTTCTGACTTTGGCATATAAATATGTTTTTATTACATCTCAGAAAATTAAAGTTATCTTTTAACATATCATTCATTAAAGATTACATGTTTTGTGACCTGATGGTAAAAAAAAGAAATGGTTTTAGGTGAATTTTTAAAAATAAGTTCATGTCCCCATTTCAGTACCCATAAGCGTGGAATCACTCTTATAAATAAGTGCATCTTCAGTTTACAAAACAGAACATTAGCTGCCTTCTCGATATTTTAATAGTAGGGTACTGCTGTAAGCATAAACAGTGAGGAAACAAATTGATCTTCAGTTAACAAAACAGAACATTAACTGCCTTCTCGATATTTTAATAGTAGGGTACTGCCATGAACATAAACAGTGAGGAAACACTCACTCAGGTCCTCATAACCAAGTCAAACAGTTGCAAAAGTTGCTTACCAATTACAGTATTAATTTCTCATTTACATGAAACACTGAAAACAAGACGTTTATCCTTATCTTAATTTGTTAGGTTGGTGGAAGCCTACCTTGAAGTTTTCCAGCAAGTCCTCAGCAGCTGAGTGGCCCATATACTGTGATCCGAGATACCGGGACTGCACTCGAAAACCAGTCTCATCCGTCACCCAATACCTCACGTGAATGTCGAGCTGCTTGCGCTTGGTGGTTCGATTCATAGACTCATCAAACATGACAACGAAGCTGCCTTGATTGACGGTAGCCAGAAGTTCACGTTTGATAAATGGAGCCAGACCAAATCGCGCTAGATACGATGTCTTGTCTTTCCCACAAGTAAACGATTTGGCATACTCGGAATCAGGGAACATTGCCTGGAAGACTGCGCCCACACCTTCATTTGAAGTGTATGAGTGGTGTCGGGTAATCGTCTGCAGAACCCACAGTATTTCTGCCTTCAGCGTAGCGGTTGGGGCGAATGCCGCGAAAGCACTTGTGCTGGGACCCGGAGACGCTAAAGCTGGCGTTGCACTTTTTGTGACCGTAGAGGCGAACATTGGCATGAGGACTGTTGTTGCCCGACTAGCAGCATAGCGCATATGCTTTTCCCCTTTCGAGTGAGCGTCAAGGGCTTTACAGCCCATTGTTGTTAACTTGATGTCTTTCCGACATACCTTACATCTCGCTTCATATTCTGAAGTTGCTGTTGTTAGCCAACTTTTGTATTTTGGCTCCTCAAGCCACTTGTTACTAAACTTACACTTCCCCATCTCCGCTCATGTTCAAGTTCAACCACTTCTTCCTCGTTTGCTCTACTCTCAGTGGTTCTACTACATGGATAAAAGAACACACTGCCCCCTGTGGCGTGGTTCCTGCACTATTAGAACTAGTGCTAGACACACAACGGCTCTTGTGCTACTTGTTCAGCATCTTGATAAACAACGCTGGTTGAATAAATAACGTTAGCGCGGAAAAAAAATCCAGACATGTAGTTTTTTTTTTTTTAATTTACCGTAGGCTACCTGGATGAAATTTAATACCTCTCATGTGAAATTTAATACCATAGCTCAAAAAATAGCGAAATATAATGCTTTTTAAGACCTTAAAACACACATATTAAAAATAAGACTTTTTAAGGATCCGTGGAGACCCTGTCATTAAATAAGACAAGAAATAATTCAAAACAATTATTATTTTAAATGTTGGGGATTTGGATTCTCAGTATGTCTTCCCATCTACACAAACAGAAAGTGCCAAAAATGAAAGATAATTCATTTAGTGTGTTACCAAAGGCTAGTCAGGCCCTATGCATTGATAGGCTAACAGAGGTTAACATCATTTAATGTTCGCGAGCCTCTCGTTAACGTGGACAAATATATTGATATCGTGTTTGAAATTGACGTTTTTGAATAACGATAGACTGCAATATTTACCTCTTATTTAAGATGTGGAGACGTGATAGTAGTCCACCCTCCCGCTCTCTCCATTCAGTCAGTGAATGTCACACAGGAAGTGAATCCCAGCGGGTCATAGAAACTTGCGCAGGAGAAGAATGACTTATTTGTAGGCTACGGAAACTTTGAGGAACGAAATAAAAACCGGTATTAACCGGTTACCATTATTTTTAATAAGCGTTTGTGTTCCGGAACATAAATAATAAAGTTTCCGGTTTCGTTTCTGTTCCATGTGAAATAGAAAAAGTTCCCGGTTTTCGTTCCTTGAACCGGTTCAAAGCCCTGCATAAAAGTCATAAAATAGCAGCTTTTTCCATAACTTTGAGCTCCTGGTGCCACCATTAAACTTGTGAATTTTGTCAAAATATTTCACCCAGTGTGTTTTCTTACCAAAAGGAACATAAAAACAAAAATGAATCATGATCGGAGGAACTTTTCATTTTTAGGGGGCAACTGATGCACCCTAATATCTACCCTCTTGCAGTTGCAGGTTTAACCGACGCAACCTCCTTATTTCCTTATCCTTTTCCTTAACCTTCTCCTCCAGCTCTTTGATGTCATGTTTGGAGTCTGTAGTCTTCAGGGCAGAAAGAGAAAGAGCACACGAGAGAAAGAGAAGATAGAGAAAGAAGATGCTTAAAGGATGGAGAATTTTGGTAGCATCTTGGGTTGTCAAGGATGGGACAAGGTACAACACCACAACAAGGTAGGAGCACAGGGAGAAGATTACAGTAAAAGGTCACTGAAAATAAAATAAAAAGATAAACATGTTTTGGACAGCATACCTGTACCTTCTGGTGTTGTGGAGTCTCATCATCACTGTCAAGATCTTCCAAAGTGATCTGACAAAAGACATTGCAAGAGATTGGACAGGAGATGGTATGAGTGAAAAGAGGGACAAAAGTTAAAGAAAGGAAATAAATGACAGAATGATATGTAAATACTCCAACATAATTTAAGTTAGGGCTCAACAATTGATCGAAATATTATTGTTCAGTTATCCCACCGAAAGGGGGCATCAAGATGCAGTAGATCGTAATAACTCTTTGTGGTTCTTTATTCCTTTTCAATTCAAGTTTAGTTCCACGTTTTCTTTAGTGGTTTCACACTTTCATTAGCTGAATTCAAGTTCATTGACTGGCCACGCACCGTGAGCAAAACAAAACAATTATAGACATCACAAAATGGCAAATTGTAATATTCAGGAGCTGCAATGTTTTGATCAAGGTGAAATGTGTCATAACAAGACCTTACCGCAGCAGATCAGGGTTTGAATCCAGCCCAGGACCATTTGCTGCATATCATCCCCTCTCTCCCCTGCCTTTCCTCACTCTTTCTACTTAATCACGGTCACAAAGCTGAGATGCCAATAATCTTAAAAAAATAATAACCCTGATTCCAAAAAAGTTGGGACAAAGTACAAATTGTAAATAAAAACGGAATGCAATGATGTGGAAGTTTCAAAATTCCATACTTTATTCAGAATAGAACATAAATGACATATCAAATGTTGAAACTGAGAAAATGTATCATTTAAAGAGAAAAATTAGGTGATTTTTAAATTTCATGACAACACGTCTCAAAAAAGTTGGGACAAGGCCATGTTTACCACTGTGAGACATCCCCTTTTCTCTTTACAACAGTCTGTAAACGTCTGGGGACTGAGGAGACAAGTTGCTCAAGTTTAGGGATAGGAATGTTAACCCATTCTTGTCTATAGGAATAGCCAGGGTCTCTGCACATTTCTGACCAGCAAAAATAATACTTTTTAAGACCATTTTAAGACCACTGAGTATAAAAAATAAGACCACTACCGCGGAACAAATACGTACAGTAAAAAAAAAAAAAAGCACACTCTAGGTTAAGTTCAAAGCATTTTTTTTAAATAAATAAGTGCATCTTCTGCAGAACCCACAGTATTTCTGCCTTCAGCGTAGCGGTTGGGGCGAATGCCGCGAAAGCACTTGTGCTGGGACCCGGAGACCAGGGCTCGAAATTAACTTTTTTTCTTTGTGTCCCCCAGTGGTCCCGAATTCTGTGTTGTATTGTCCCGAATGGAAGCAATAGTGTCCCCATTTTTTTCCTCTCTGAAATAACCAGTGGTTAATATTATCATATGAAGTTACTATTATATTTGTAACTATGCGATTTTGAACCCTTTATATCATTTTTACAATAAGTCACAAGACACAAGCGACACATGTCCTATACATCATCTACTTCAAAATTACAGTTATTGCATTTTCAGTTTATTAAACTTTGGCGATCTCACTGTATGAATAGATACCCGTTTATTTAAAGGGGCCAACTAGCTCATTCAGAAAATGTTTCAACTCCCTACATCTGCAGTACACTTTAGTTGAAAATAAGACCCCTTTTATGTTCATTTCATCTACTTATACCTTGAATATCTGTTGGCACTTATAAGGCCAACTTATAATTTTCACCATTACCGTTATCCATTTTATGAACTTTCCGTTATCCATTACCGTTATCCATTTTTATGAACTTTCCGTTATCCATTTTATGAACTTTCCGTTATCCATTTTATCCATTTTTTCCGTTATCCAGCCACATCATTCCTGTTGTATTTTATAACGTGTCTAACAGTGTTCATTAAGTTCATTCAGTTGCTAGCGTTGCCTGCAGACCAGGCGATGACACTTTGGATCCTGAAGGTCCCGGAGACGTTATGTCTGGGCTTTCAGTTTCTTCCCCGCGGTCGGTCCGCTTCAACCACTTCAGCATTTTTGTTCTGGCAAGAGTCGGCGCAGCGTGTGCGGTAGCAATTCCATTCCAAGTCCATATAATGCGGACTCCGGCCGAAGATTCTAGAACAGAATGCGTTGCTCTGTAGCCTACGGATGCAGGTGCATCGAAAGTGTAGCTACTATGTATTTTTCGCTGTTAACGTTTTAAAATTAAAATTGACAAATTAGGTGAATGTCTACGTATGGTTTACGGCTTTGTAAATAATATTAATGTAGAACTTTTTTTCTAGATCTATTTTTTCCCATTGTCCCGGGATTGTCCCAGATATAATAATTTTGTGTCCCGATGACATTTTTTATGGTCCCGGGACGTCGGGACACCGTTAGTTTCGAGCGCTGCCGGAGACGCTAAAGCTGGCGTTGCACTTTTTGTGACCGTAGAGGCGAACATTGGCATGGGGACTGTTGTTGCCCAACTAGCAGCATAGCGCATATGCGTTTCCCCTTTCGAGTGAGCGTCAAGGGCTTTACAGCCCATTGTTGTTAACTTGATGTCTTTCCGACATACCTTACATCTCGCTTCATATTCTGAAGTTGCTGTTGTTAGCCAACTTTTGTATTTTGGCTCCTCAAGCCACTTGTTACTAAACTTACACTTCCCCATCTCCGCTCATGTTCAAGTTCAACCACTTCTTCCTCGTCTGCTCTACTCTCAATGGTTCTACTACATGGATAAAAGAACACACTGCCCCCTGTGGCGTGGTTCCTGCGCTATTAGAACTAGTGCTAGACACACAACGGCTCTTGTGCTACTTGTTCAGCATCTTGATAACAAACGACGCTGGTTGAATAAATAACGTTAGCGCGGAAAAAAAATCCAGACATATGTTTTTTTTTTTCATTTACCGTAGGCTACCCGGATGAAATTTAATACCTCCCATGTGAAATTTAATACCATAGCTCAAAAAATAGCGAAATATAATGCTTTTTAAGACCTTAAAAAACACATATTAAAAATAAGACTTTAAGACTTTTTAAGGATCCGCGGAGACCCTGATAGCGACTCCGGGAAAAACAGAGGAGGGGGGCTCTGCGTTTACGTGAATGAAGGTTGGTGCAACAACAGTACAGTCTTAGACAAGCATTGTTCTCCTGACCTAGAGTTCATGTCTGTAAGATGCAGACCCTTCTTTCTGCCGAGGGAGCTAGCAGCTGTTATCATCACTGCAGTCTACATACCACCGGACGCTAACGTCAAAACCGCTCTCTCTCTGCTCGCAAACAACATTAACAACCACCAGCGAGCCTACCCAAACGGTGCGCACATCATTGCAGGAGACTTCAATAAGGCAAACCTCAAAACGGTGTTGCCTAAATTTTACCAACATGTGAAGTGTGCAACGAGGGGAGTAAATAATCTGGACCATGTTTATTCCAACCTTAAACATGCCTACAGAGCTATTCCCCTCCCCCACCTCGGACAATCTGACCATCTCTCCCTGTTCCTACCCCCCGCATACACCCCCCTCAGCCGGCAATCAAAGCCACAAAGACGGACAATTACCACCTGGCCTGACGACGCCCTCCCCCGACTCCAGGACTGCTTTCAGTGGGAAGTTTTCCATCACAAGGACCTGGCCACATACACGGATGCAGTGCTAGCTTACATCAAGCACTGCATTGACACGGTCACCGTGGTAAAGACCATTCAGGTGTTCCCGAATGAGAAACCATGGATGACCGGCCAGGTCCGTGCACTCCTACGTGCCCGGGATGCAGCCTTCAGATCCGGCGACCGAGCGCTATACAGTAGGACTCGGGCCGACCTGAAGAAAGGCATCAGTGCAGCCAAAGCGGACCACAGGGGAAGGATTGAGGAGCAGCTGACAAGCCCCAGGCAGCTGTGGCAGGGCATTCAGGCAATAACAAACTACAGGGGCTGTGCTGTGTCAGCCGGGGACTCAGATGCGGCACTTGCGGAGGAGCTGAACAGCTTCTTCGCCCGCTTTGAAGCTCAGGCGCAGCACACAGCCAAACCACCCCCCGGACCATCTCCCCAGCTCCCACTACAGCTCACACCTCCCCCCAGCACTTCACCCCAACCCCCACTTCAACTGACAGCAATCACTGGCACTCCCCCGCTCATTCTGAAGGTCGAGCCTGAGGATGTGAGACGGGTGCTCCGGGCTGTAAACCCCAGGAAGGCAACTGGCCCGGATGGCGTACCAGGGAAGGTGCTCAAGGCCTGTGCTGACCAACTTGCACAGGTCTTCACGGACATCTTCAACAGGTCACTGGAACAAGCCATCGTCCCGACCTGTTTGAAGTCTGCCACCATCATCCCGGTCCCCAAAAAGTCACCCACAGCCAGCCTCAACGACTACCGCCCCGTAGCACTCACCCCCGTCATAACGAAGTGCTTTGAGAAACTGGTCTTGCACCACATAAAAACCTGTCTTCCCCCCCACCCTGGATCCCCACCAGTTTGCATACAGGCCTAACAGATCGACTGAGGATGCAATAGCCACTGCTCTCCACTCTGTGCTGAGCCATCTGGAGAGACAAGGGAGCTATGTCAGAATGCTCTTCATCGACTACAGCTCAGCTTTCAACATCATAATACTGGACATCCTGATCCCCAAGCTAACCAGCCTGGGACTCCCATCATCCACCTGCTCCTGGATCAAAGACTTTTTAATCAACCGACCCCAACAGGTGAAGCTGGGCCGCCACCTTTCATCTGCCCGCACCCTCAGCACTGGCTCACCGCAGGGCTGCGTGCTGAGCCCACTCCTGTACTCGCTCTACACATACGACTGCAGCGCAATCCACCCAGAGAACATCATCGTCAAATTCGCTGACAACACAACAGTGGTGGGGATGATAACAGGGGGGAACGAGGAGGCCTACAGAGATGAGGTCCTGAACCTGGAGAGGTGGTGTGCAACCAACAACTTAGCACTGAACATCTCTAAGACAAAGGAACTCATCCTGGACTTCCGGCAGAACAGCGCTACCCCTGCCCCCCTGTATACCAACGGAGAGTGTGTTGAGCGAGTGCAGACCTTCAAATTCCTGGGTGTCCACATCTCTGCTGACCTCTCCTGGTCAACCAACACGTCAGCCCTGGTCAAGAAGGCCCAGCAGCGGCTACACTACCTCAGAGTGCTCAAGAGGGAGCAACTGAGCACAAGCCTGCTGGTGACCTTCTACCACTCCACCTTAGAGAGTCTGCTGACCTACGCAGTGTCAGTGTAGCACTCTAGCTGCACAGTGGCTGACAGGAAGAGGCTGCAGAGGGTGACCAACACTGCACAAAGGATCATCGGCTGCCCTCTGCCTTCCTTAACTGACATCTACAACTCTCGATGTCTGAACAGAGCAAAAAACATCATAAGGGACATCACCCACCCTGGCTTCCATCTGTTCAACCTGCTACCCTCTGGCAGGCAATACAGGTCCATACCGGCCAGAACAAACAGACTCAGGGACAGCTTCTTTCCTAAAGCAGTCACCATACTCAACTCCAGTCTGCACTGAGGAACTGGTGCTTTGAGAACTGGCCTACTTGTGAACTGTTTAAAAGGTAACTTTGTGTGTGTGTGTGTGTGTGTGTGTGTGTGTATTGCATCATGTCTTTTTGCACTGTCAATACAAATGTCACCTTATCACTGAATGCTGCCAATTATGCACAATATGCCAATATACTTGAGCTGAATGTGTGTATGTATGTGTGTGTGTGTGTGCGTGTATGTATGTGTGTGCATGCATGTACACATACATTGTGTATATATATATATATATATATAAAAAATCTCCTTCTCACCCCCGGTGGGGGGGGGGGGGGGGGGGGGGGGGGGTGGTATCCATGTCATCCTCAAGCTCGGGTCCTCTACCAGAGGCCTGGGAGTTTGAGGGTTCTGCGCAGTATCTTCGATGTTCCTAGGACTGCGCTCTTCTGGACTGAGGCTTCAGATGTTGTTCCTGGGATTTGCTGGAGCCACTCTCCCAGTTTGGGGGTTACTGCCCCAAGTGCCCCCACTACCACGGGGACCACGCAATATATATATATATATATAAAATGTATGTATGTGTACATGCATGCATACATATGTCTGTGTATGTATGCTGTTACTATAATGCCAATATACTTGAACTGTAATTATATCACACATGGTTACACACCACTGGATGCTGCCACTATCAGCCATTTTACTTGCCCTTAAGGTTTTATCTACTGTGCTTTGTCTTGGGTGTATTCTCCATGCAGGACCTATACAAATGTGCCTGTATATAGTAACTAGTAGTTCAATAGTAGTTTTTGTATTTTGTATATACCTTTTCTTTTTATTCTGTGTGTGTGTGCACTTTATGGAGCAGCTCTGAATCTCGTTATACTCTGTGTGATGACAATAAAGGCTTTCTATTTCTATTCTATTCTAATGTAGGATTCTAGTTGCTCAACTGTCTTAGGTCTTTTTTTGTCGTATCTTCCGTTTTATGATGCACCAAATGTTTTCTATGGGTGAAAGATCTGGACTGCAGGCTGGCCAGTTCAGTACCCGGACCCTCCTTCTACGCAGCCATGATGCTGTAATTGATGCAGTATGTGGTTTGGCATTGTCATGTTGGAAAATGCAAGGTCTTCCCTGAAAGAGACGTCGTCTGGATGGGAGCATATGTTGCTCTAGAACCTGGATATACCTTTCAGCATTGATGGTGTCTTTCCAGATGTGTAAGCTGCCCATGCCACACGCACTAATGCAACCCCATACCATCAGAGATGCAGGCTTCTGAACTGAGCGCTGATAACAACTCGGGTCGTCCTTCTCCTCTTTAGTCCGAATGACACGGCATCCCTGATTTCCATAAAGAACTTCAAATTTTGATTCGTCTGACCACAGAACAGCTTTCCACTTTGCCACAGTCCATTTTAAATGAGCCTTGGCCCAGAGAAGACGTCTGCGCTTCTGGATCATGTTTACATACGGCTTCTTCTTTGAACTATAGAGTTTTAGCTGGCAACGGCGGATGGCACGGTGAATTGTGTTCACAGATAATGTTCTCTGGAAATATTCCTGAGCCCATTTTGTGATTTCCAATACAGAAGCATGCCTGTATGTGATGCAGTGCCGTCTAAAGGCCTCTGCATGCTCTTGCGACAAGGCTTTCACAGATAGCTTTTCGCAGACAGTTGTAATTTATCGTTGAGCGGGGAGTAATAGGCGTGCGCGATGTTATTCACTGCCACAACGCAAGGGGGCGCGAAGTCGCGAAATCGCTAGGAGTAGTTGGTGGGTGTGGTTAGTGGAGTGTTTATCCTCCGGTTACTTATAATGACTAGAACTGGAGTCGTACAGATGTACGCATAGACATCCTATGTCTATGGATGTACGTACTTCCTCGATCAACCGCTCTTCGTGCTGCTCCATCTTCGCTCGTCTTTTTAAAAATGGCGGTCGTGAAAAAAAACCAAACCGGGAAAGTAGGGAAGCGGAAGTGTGTGTACAGCGGATGTAGAGTGGACCAATCAGAGCCCTCTTGTCTGCGATGCTGTCTGCGAGGCTTCTGCGGTGGTCACAATTTTTGGGAGGTGTGCACAGAGCGTCTGCGAAGGTGGGGGGGCTACGCAGACGCTATCTGCGACGCCATCTGCGAGGACTGGGTTGTCAGCATAAATTGGCCTTCAGGGCCCAAAGATCACGGGCACCCAGTATGGTTTTCCGGCCTTGACCCTTACGCACAGAGATTCTTCCAGATTCTCTGAATCTTTTGATGATATTATGCACTGTAGATGATGATATGTTCAAACTCTTTGCAATTTTACACTGTTGAACTCCTTTCTGATATCGCTCCACTATTTGTCGGCGCAAAATTAGGGGGATTGGTGATCCTCTTCCCATCTTTACTTCTGAGAGCCGCTGCCACTCCAAGATGCTCTTTTTATACCCAGTCATGTTAATGACCTATTGCCAATTGACCTAACGAGTTGCAATTTGGTCCTCCAGCTGTTCCTTTTTTGTACCTTTAACTTTTCCAGCCTCTTATTGCCCCTGTCCCAACGTTTTTGAGATGTGTTGCTGTCATAATTTCAAAATGTATCACTTTCGACATTTGATATGTTGTCTATGTTCTATTGTGAATACAATATCAGTTTTTGAGATCTGTAAATTATTGCATTCCGTTTTTATTTACAATTTGTACTTTGTCCCAACTTTTTTGGAATTGGGGTTGTAATAGTACCTTTGCCCGCTTTGATGTCTTTTGTAGATCATCCTCCACTATCTGAAAAACAAGTATGAGTGGAAGGGTGTAAAAGGTCAGAATTTATGGAGGGTTGCTGCACACTTTTTGAAATCAAAATGCTTTTAAAGTTTAAAAAAAAAAATCTAAATAAGTGTTAAATAGCTCTACATTGTTACAGCCATCACTGGCTTCGAGTGTTTTGTCAGAAGCATGGATCCTCCACTCTGCCGTAAACAGAAAAAACATTTTCTGGTATCCCATTCCCTCTTGATCAGCCAATCAGGAGAGAGAACCTCACAAATTTCTTTTCTGTTTACTGCAGAGCAGAAGGACCGGGAGACAACAACATACAATTGTAAATTAAGCACTGTAGTGCTACAGTGATGCCCAGTCTACACATCATATTCTCTAGGTGCTAGGGAACAGGTTTGCATATTACAAAATAGAGGAAAATCACATCATTTTAATTTCATGCATTTTCAATGACAATTAAGTTTAACAATACCTGATCTAACTCATATTGCAATATCTGTCATTATATGTAGATTAAACAGACCTATCAGATTTGACTATTTTCAGGGCCATATATCTCAATAATAGTGAAACAACATACCTTTGGCTTTGACATTTTGTGTCTCTCCAGCCATTGTCTCTCCTCTCTCTTTATTTCCCCAAGGCTCTCCATTTTAAAATAATAAAGCAAAAGAACAGTATTATTTTTTAGCAGGGATTGACCACCTAAGCTATGGACCAATTTACAGTCTACGTCATCAAGAAGCTGCGCGTGCAGCCGTCTTTGTTTAGAAACAGTAAATGGGTCTATACATAGACATATAAACATAGACGCCGCATTGAGCTGGCGGCCCGTTGCTGGGATACGTCAGAGTGTCCGCCATATTTGATGTGGCAAATCTTCCCCGTAAACCAATGCAAGTAAATGGACTGAACTTCATAAAGCCCCTTTCTACAACAATATTTAACTCGATGCCTTTTATTCACCCATTAAGACACACACGTATATATTTGGGAAACAGGCATCAAAACAACACATATAACTTTTAATGTGATGGTTATAAATAGTGTGCGAAATCCCCTGTACACTGCAAACTAGTGACAGATACGCGATAGATAGCTCAGGTAAGCTAATCAGTCAGCATACCGTAGCAAGCTACCAAAACCTGAGGCCACAATAACCAACCGACAAGACTGAATATGATAAATGATGGAAATAGTGGAAAAACTGGAAATAGTGAATGAAAATAAAAATGTACTGTTTTATTTATTGAGTCACCACACAGACCTACTCTCGTTGAATAAAGTGAGCTGAATGAGCGCCAAACTGAGTTCGGCCAGGGTCTAACGTCATACCAAAACAAAAAATACATCACTGATTCCTTCACATTCAGAAAGGTTAAAAACATTCATCATACGTTCAAAAACGTTCATCATAGTGTGGCACTGTATTCTCTAATTCTCACTGCTTATAACTCTACACCTACCTGGTGGAGATGAGCTGGGAAACTGAAGACTGAAGGAGCAGCTCCCTCTCTGATCCTGACTGTCTGACCTGTTCTGTCCAAATCCTCCGTTCTGAAGTGTTCACTGCAGAGCATGGATGACGGAGTAGCAGAAAACCCTTCCCGTCGCACAGCTGTCTCCCACTGCTTTTTCATGGCTTTATTTTTGGGAAACCTACATAGTACGTGAAAAGTTAGCTAAGCAACTAACAACAATCAGCGTAGTTACGAAGGAAATACTTCGTTGTTTGGAGACAGGTTTCACCGAGCGGCTATTATGCGCGAGACTTCATATTAGCCACAAAGTCAGAAAAATCTGTTCGTAAAATTACGTTATAATGACCCAATACAATGAAAAGTATTTTTCCAGTCTCACCTGTGAAAGGTAATCCCATGGGATCTCGTTTGGACGGTAAACCTGTTGGTACAGTTAAACGCAGCACAGGAATGAGGCATCTTTATTCTCGGCTACTTTGCCACATCCAATATGGCGGCAAGGGTGACGTATGATTCTACGCTCAATGCGGCGTCTGTGTTTGTATGTCTATGGGTCTATGGAGGAGCGCGCACGTTGCTAAACCGTGATTGGGGCCTTGAGCGGCGCAATGCATGCAGGGAGTAGTAGTTTTTAGCATATCTAAAAGCCATGACACAAACTAGACAGCTTTCTCAAAGAACTACAAGTACCAGAATAACATTAAGGTCGTGTTCGCAGCTGTGTGGTTAACCACGAGACTTAACTTTGGCTCGCGCACAGTGTTGCCAGATTGGGCGGTTTTGAATTCTACTTTGCGGGCGAAAAATGGCTTGGGCTGGTTGACAAAAATTTATCAGATGTTTATAAATATTTCGCACCAACGTTCTATGTGAGAATGCAGCCAGAGACACTTGTATAGCCTTAGAAGGACTTTGATGCAGCACATTCTATGTACTATCTACATCCACTAGTCTACATCCAATCCAAATTAAACTAAGCCGAATGATGTTCTTGAACATGTGAAGGAAATCAGGAAAAACAGCTCTCTTTGGTCAACTGAGGCAAGTCAGAGACCTAGTTTACCCAGCACCCCTTAGGTATTTTAAACAACCAAAATCGAGCATTGGCCTAAATTAATCATTAACAATACACATTAATCTCATTAAGTATTATTTAAACAAAAAATGTCGATGCAACTGTAAGACTAATATGAATGTGTGTAATGTAGTGCAGAAACTGAACTCATAAACTAGTAAATAAGAATGACGCAATCCATTCTCCATTTTCTCTTCTCATGTTACATTCAGCCAGGCATCGCAGCCTAACTTTTTTTTTTGAAATTGAAGTATATAAAGCAGGTACAATCTAACAAATCCACAAAAATCAGGATAACAGATGAAGAAAATACATGGATGTAGACAAAAATAAATTAAGCAGAATAACTAGGCCTTTAAAATTAATAAAACAAATGGGATAAATAAAAAGATAGACAAATAAAAAATAAATAACCTCAGCAATGCAGATGTTAGATATGCATCGTAGCCTAACATAGCCTACAGAATATTCCGCGTGTGCGCCACCTACTGGTGCATGTAGGATTCAGAACCCAGCAGATGATTGCAGAGTTATAATCTGATTGAAGCACACGGAGCCGAGGACCAGACAGCAGATTCTTCACCTCCACCACTGACGGGCTCATGCTGCCGTTTAGAAGCTGTTTGCATTGTTGTTCAATTTACAAATAGTATTCTGGACTTTAGCTGCATATTTTTACTTTACAAGATAGGCATCAAGAACATTTTACATTTTGGGCGGGTTTTGAACATATTTTGGGCTGGAAACCGTCAGCAGTATCTGGCAACCCTGCTCGCACATGCCCATTAATGTTCATCATACGGAGCAGATCGCACAGATGAGCAGACATGTTGGAGTGTTTTCTTGTTTTGTTCGGACACTCATATTCAGCAAATCTTTTTGGCCGCTATTGCAGTTCGGCTTTCTACAAGAATGTAAAGGTCAGAAATAACTTTTGTCAGTGTTGTAAGAGTTGGCGCTGCTGCGGGGCTCGGGTGGAGGAGTTCGGTGAGGAAGCCGCGGTTGTTGTCAGTGTTTGGCCGGAAGGGCAGGTGTTTCTGGCCGCTGTGGTGATGAAGCTGTCTGGGACGCTGTAGCGTTACACTGTGCGCGCTTTGGTTTGCCGATAGAAACAGAAAGATCGGCTGCATTCCCGTTTGTGCATGTATATGGATTATTGTAGTGCAACAGGCCCAGCATGCATAACGCTCCCTGTCTTCAACACAACACACAGCAAAGGGAGCGCAAAGGATGCTATAAAGAGGAGGCGCGGCAGCCAGGTGAAACTCCTGCGGTAGCGAAGCTAACATTAATATCCTGAGCTCCCACAGCCAACTACACCGCGAGCGCTCATTGCTCCACATTCATTCTTCCCTTTGACGGAGATCATTTGTGCCGGAAAGGCTTGCCAGCCACCTTTAGGACGGTTTACACCAAGCGCCCCGTGCTCCACCAGTCCGACTCGCTTTGGGTCGGTTAACATTTTCTTATCTTTGACAGAGTTGTCCAACCCGACACTTATTTTATTTCCGTTAAGCCGCTTCATCAGCGCGCGCATCTGTTTGTCCAGGAGCGTCTGACTGCTTTCTCTTCCGGTCTCTCTGTTTCGGCGCCAAGCAGTTGGTGCGCGAGATGAATCTGATTGGATATCTGATTGGCCCTGATTGGCTGGCTTCTGACTTTTGGTTGCCGAGGCATCGAACTCCCCCAGCAACCAGCATCCAATCAGGGCCGAGCATCCGCTAAAGTTATCAAATCAAACACGCCTCGCGCGCTCTGATTCAACTCGGCGGCTGAGCGGAAAGAAAAGGGCTGAGGGCTGAAAATGGAGGCGCCTCACAGGAACAGATGACGTCAGAGTTATGACGGGGCATCGTTTCGTTTGTTTATAAATTAAAACACGCAAAATGTATCTGTCTTAACTAATGCTAACACCAAGCCAAAAATTAATCCATATTATACGACCGATGGATTTTCAAGCAGCGCGGCTCGGCAGACCTTTCGCGCATGCGCAGTAGGCTTGGTAGGACAAATCCAAGAGGTAGGATAACTTTACAGAACACCGGCCATATTTGCGAGAGGACAAGGAGCCCAGACCACGAAGGACAATATACCGTATGGAGAAAATTGGCCATGGTGTCAGTGATGTAAGTTAGCCATACAGGGGCGCCAGAAGCATTTTTAATGTGGGGGGGACACACTGGCGGGGGGTGTGGGGGGTCCTCCCCCAGAACATTTATTAATTAATTAGAGGCCATTTCCTGCATTCTGGTGGATTTTTAACAGGTTGTTAAACACCTAATTTTACCGACAAAAGTCACTTAATTCAATGACTATTTTAGAGACTCAACAATAAGTCCTCATTCAACGAGTCCATATATTCATCAGCCTGTTTTTAAACCCACTGCTCTGCCCAAGATAATGAGATGACTGTGACACAGTTTATCACCTTTATGGGTGCATTTTACTTTTTATTTTGTGTTTCCTTTTTTTTATTTAGTTTTAGATGTAACACAATGTGCCACTGTGCCAAGCAATAGTGGCACTCAACTGTATGTTTAAAAATAAGAATATTCATAATTTCACACAATGAACAGGCATGACATGGCGTCACGCAAACTTCATAACACAAAATCACCCTGTGTCCAGCAACGGTGACACAAAAAACAACTTCACACAATGAACAGGTGCGATTTTGTTCACCACCAACAGTGACTTTAGTGGGTGCGTTTTACTTTTTTCCGATTTAGTGATGCTCATAACAAAAATGCCATGGCATCATGCAAACTTCATAACACACAATCACACTGTGTCAAGCAACGACACATAAAAGAGAACTTCACACAATGATCAAGTGCAGTTTTGTCAACCTACATGCAATGGCGGTACTACAGTAACATTTACAGATCAGTATAACAAATAGATTGATAGATAGAACTCCTTCTTACATTGGTGCCACCACAATTTCTACCACTTCATAACTTTTATCCCCCTTTCCTTCACAATCCACCTGGAATAACACCCATCTCTCTCCATCGCTTTCCTTTCTACTATTCCTTCCCCAGACACTGGTTTCCCATGTTACTTTCCAGAAAACTGGCAAAGACCAGACAAAACAAGTTCTTCAAATCACAACAGGGAATCAATAAATATCATCAGAGCAGACTTGACCTCATTCTTGGCATTACAGTAAGGCAGGCCTACTGGGTTTGAATTAAATAATAGCTAACATTAAGCTAGCTGATACATCTCCTAACATTGACTAGCCAGCTAACTGCACTAACATTTCCATTGGGACAAAAAAAACCCTGTCCTGTGGGGAAATTCTGACTGACTTTCCGCTGCTTTGTAAAGAATGTCCTTATGTCCATTGTGTCTGGGGAGGAGGAAATACTGCAAACAATTCACCATCAGGCGGCACGGTGGTGTAGTGGTTAGCACTGTCGCCTCACAGCAAGAAGGTCCGGGTTCGAGCCCCGTGGCCAGCGAGGGCCTTTCTGTGCGGAGTTTGCATGTTCTCCCCGTGTCCGCGTGGGTTTCCTCCGGGTGCTCCGGTTTCCCCCACAGTCCAAAGACATGCAGGTTAGGTTAACTGGTGACTCTAAATTGAGCGTAGGTGTGAGTGTGAATGGTTGTCTGTGTCTATGTGTCAGCCCTGTGATGACCTGGCGACTTGTCCAGGGTGTACCCCGCCTTTCGCCCGTAGTCAGCTGGGATGGGCTCCAGCTTGCCTGCGACCCTGTAGAACAGGATAAAACGGCTAGAGATAATGAGATGAATGAATTCACCATCAACCAAGAATACCCCATTAGGCTAAGCTCATTTCATTGTTTAGTTGAACATTAATTTAACGTGGCCTAGGGTTAATTTTGAGAGCAGATAACAAAAGAATAAGGTTTCAGCAAAAGCTATTGTGAGGTGGCAATGTGGCTGACATCACCTCCTTCACTCTCGAGCAGCTGTCTCTGCTCGCGCTGAGATTCGCTTGCATGTGGTGAGCTGTTGTAGGGAACGCCCGGAAAACCCAGAGTGGATTTTCAGTGGTCTGTGTATTCTCTTATCAATCAAGTGGAATGGATTCTTTCACGAAGCAATAGAAACGGCGCTGGGTGAACTCATATTTTATGTTAAATGTGGGGGGGTCCAAACGAAGAGTTATGAAATGTGAGGGGGACACGTCCCCTTCACATTCAATGGTGGCGACGCCCATGTAGCCATATATATAATATATCTAGCTACTTTGCTCAGTAACTACCAGGCTAGCTAAACTTTTCCTCACCTTAGGAGAAATGGGAGCATTAATGTCAACTGCTAAAACACATTTTGTTGCATTGGTGTGCAGCCAAATGTGTCTTCAAATTCAAATTTAAAGTGTAAAATATTTGTATATTTGCAAGCTTCATGTAACATTAATGATTAATAAAACAATCTAATATTGTTGACTTTATTTCAGATGCCAGTGTTGGAGACAGGTAAACAATACAATCAATACATATTATTAGTAAAATGTATTGTGTTGTGGTTAAACTGCGTATGGGTTATAGATATTTAGCGAATGTGTGGCAATAATCATCATCTATGCAGCTCAGATTCTGATTTCACTGAAGATGCCAAGGTTGGGAGTCATCAAGAGGTACGGGTAAGATTACATTTGTACAGTCTGGACAATTTGAAGTGTCATGGTATACTTTAACGTGTAATATTCATTCAACTTCAATAAGCCACATATTGTCTCCTCTCAGCAGTTGATTAAAACCAAGTGAACATCATGTTCTGAATTGTCTCTCCTCTTCTACAGCACATGGACAAAGACAACGATGCCACGGGTGACGGTTTGGACTCTGACTTCGAGGTGAGTTTATATTGTGATAGATTTAAACGGCACAGAATGGTTAGTGTTTGGCTTCATAAGCATACTTGACGTCTTCTGCCTTCGGTGTGACACTTCTCCCTAAACATCATGTTGTCATGAGACATGAGGTGTGCATATAACTCCAAATATTAAGTTATTTCCAAAAATGTCCCCCCCCAGCAACCCAGTGGGCACGGTGTAAATAGCAGTGATGGTGAAAGGGAGAGGATGAATGATGAGCCTGAAAAAGTAGGTTCCCTTACTGTTTGTTTCATGTCTGTATTCATTATGATTATTAACTAAGGTATTGCATGCATTGCCTACCAACTTGATGCTTTACTGTATGTATACACAGCTCATTGGCTGTGGCTGTTTTTGATTAAAACCAAGTGATGTAACAGAACGTGATCAATTGTACAGCACTCCCTTGATGAGCGCACAGACAAAGACAGCGATGGCACGGGCGACGCTATGGACTCCGACTTCGAGGTGAGTTTATATTGTGATTTAAACGGCACAGAATGGTTAGCGTTTGGCTTCATAAGCATACTTGACGTCTTCTGCCTTCCGTGTGACACTTCTCCCTAAACATCACATTTGTCATGAATTGTCTCTCTTCTACTGTGCAGCAGTCCCTTAACGAGCACATGGATAGCGATGGCACAGAGTCAATCATCTACTCTGATTTTGAGGTGGGGTCACATTTTAAATAGTGTCTCGGACATCAAAAGCCCTGTATAACACACAATTATTTGAGTAATCAAACATGATGATCATGGAGACCTCTCATAGCCAAGGGCAGAAAAGAGGAGTAGTAACAAAACTAGAAATATTTCTATGTATACAGTATTTTTACAATTTTTTTTTTCATTGAAACTGATTTAGCACAGCAGTTTCAATCCAACAAGAGAGGTGGACTATAATGTGACAAACGCGTAAAAGCAATGTGCTGCGACAGTATAGAAAATGGAAAATAAGGTTGCATGTAGGCTTTGTCAGAATAAACTGGCATATAACCACTCAACTGGAGCAATGTGTAACCACATTCAGCACAGGTTGTGGACGTTTACCTGCATGGAGAGCGAGCTACAGGTGCTACTGTAGCACTGCCAACATACCGTTTGGCACACTCAGCAAGTTACCTGCACAAGATATGTGAGTTGTCGTCATGTTATATATGTGCGACGTTTGTAAATGCAGGGCGACAAATGCCACATGGCAACATTTATTAGATTATTGAAGAACATGATTAATGGTGTTAAATGGCTCTATAACCGTAGCAAATTAAAACTGTGCTCAATTTTGACTGATTTCTGAGTGTTTTCTTACTTTAGACTAGTCAACTAGTCTAAAAAAAATTGACTGGCAAATTAGCTGCCAGGAGCATCCCTACTGATCAGCTGAACAAATGGCTCAATGTCACATCTGCAGAGATGGTCCATTTTGGGCCTCAGTATGGTTAGACTCTGCTCGTTAGAACTGATAATGCAGCAAGGTTTGACTTGGTGCAGCATGGTTTGACTTGGTGCAGCCAAAAGGGCAAATGGAAAAGGCCTGTTCATGTTTCTCCTTTCTGTAGCACCCCTCCCGACAGCCACACAGATGATGTTGTTGATAGTGGTGATGATGGAGATAACGACTCAATTCCTGATGGTGGTGATGGTGGAGATAATGACTCAACTTCTGAGGCTACATCCACACGACAACGAGATTTTTTTTTTTAAATATCGCGTCCACATGGGCAACGGATCAGTAAAGTATCAGGCACATATGGCAACGCAACGCTTGCTGAAAACGATGCAATACACATGCCACACCTCTACGTGCGCTGTAAGACGGTCCCATCGGAGACACCAGAACAATAGAAGTACGACGCATGCGCATAAACCCCTTCTTCTACCCGGCATCATAGACATATAAACGTAGACGCCGCATTGAGCCTGGTGGCCCGTTGCTGGGATACGTCAGTGTCCCCGCCATATTGGATGTGGCAAATCTTCCCTGTAAACCAATGCAAGTAAATGGGCTGAACTTCATAAAGCCCCTTTCTACAATAATGTTTAACTCGATGCCTTTTATTCACCCATTAAGACACACACGTATATATTTGGGAAACAAACAGGCATCAAAACAACATATATAACTTTTAATGTGATGGTTATAAATAGTGTGCGAAATACCCGTCAATATTCCGTGGGAGGTGTGACCTAAATTTCCTCAACATGCAGCAGGCCTATACTGGAATCAAACTATCGGAAACTTTTTTTTAAAATGTATTTATTCCGCTGCTACTATCGTAGGCTACTAACGATATCTACACATCAAGGCATGTTTTGGAGCTCAGCGGGGATCGTGTAGAATAATGTGCTGTGCTTACGCTGCTGAAGCCGTGCCGTGCTGTCTCCGCATCACTTTCATTAAATGCCGTGCAGATAGGCTATAAAATGTCTCCAAAAACAATTTTTGCAATATACAGTGCTATATAGAAAAAAAATTCAATTAAACCATATTACAATGGGATTGCTCCATGTGATTGCTTCACAGTCTGACATGCTTCCAATCTCTTCTATTTTTGAGAGTGCCATCACCATCTGACAGCTGGTGGTGAAATTGGTTGGGTGGGCTATGAAATAAATTATAAATTTATTTATAAATTATAAATTGTTTGGAGACAGGTTTCACTGAGCGGCTATTATGCGCGAGACTTCATATTAGCCACAAAGTCAGAAAAATCTGTTCGTAAAATTGCGTTATAATGACCAAATACAATGAAAAGTATTTTTCCAGTCTCACCTGTGAAAGGTAATCCCATGTGATCTCGTTTGGACGGTAAACCTGTTGGTACAGTTAAACGCAGCACATGAATGAGGCATCTTTATTCTCCGCTTTGCCCCATCCAATATGGCGGCGAGGATGACGCATGATTCTACGCGGAAGGCGGCGTCTGTGTTTATATGTCTATGCCCGGCGTGAAGCACTCACAGTCATGTGGTTGTGATGTCATCGTAAACAAATCCGTTCTACTCATCCAGACGACTTTGCAACGGCGCCGTTGCCAGATCTTTCCACTCTGGAACCCGTTCTCAAAAGATTTCGTTTTGGGGCACCCAAAACGCCGGTGCCGTGTGGACGCCAGGCCGAAACGATAAACAGTTTTATCAGATTCACCTGAATCCGTTGCCGTGTGGACAGGGCCTGATTCTGAACACATGGTAGGACTATTTTTGATGATTGGTGTAATTGAACAAAATCCTTGTTGAAATTCGTTCACTATTCCAGTAAAATATGTCTTGTGATTTAAAGTGATGGTTTGCATTTTTTAAGTGGTCTTGTATTAGATACTTGTACATGGTAAATGTATTACCTGGTGTAGATTTTGGTCGGGGCGATTGCAATTACCAGAAACCAACAGAAGTATCCAACCAGAGACTAATGCCGCTTTTCCACTACAAACGCGGCTGAGCCGTGCCGTGCTGAGTCGAGCTGAGCGGGGCTGTTGGAGTTGCATTTCGACTACAACCGCGCTGAACCGTGCTGGCTGGAAGTGGGTGGACACATTGGGTGGAGTTAGCGAAAGTGGGTGGACGTCACGTGATGTCGTTAAGCAGCGCAAACAGTGACATCAGTGACAGTGGCGGAACAAGTCAGAGCGGGGGCGGGGCAAATGACCGGGCCCTTTATTAAAGCTTATCATAACATCATTTTAGGCTACAAAATGTCCGCAACTGCGGTGTTTACCAATTTCAACACTACCGGGTGCAACTATGTTATTTAGTACATCAAGTCCTTCAAACGAACATGTAACTCAGAAACAAAAAACATTAGGATACTGTACATGGCTCATAATAAAACATCAATAGCCTATACTGCGCACATTATTTGAAGGGCATACGAATGAGCGCTCAGAGGTTGCAACGGTGACAGGAAGAGTCAGAAATAAAAGGAGGGCAGTGCAAACCTCACTGAATGCACTGTGTTTACCAATTTCAACACTACGGGGTGCAACTATGTTATTTTGTACATTAAGTCCTTCAAACGAACATGTAACTCAGAAACAAAAAAACATTAGGCGACATACTGTACATGGCTCATAATAAAACATCAATAGCCTACTGCGCGCATTATTTGAAGGGCATACGACGAGCCTTGCGCTCCGCGAACTCGTGCACGATGCTCTGTATGTCACTGATTCAGTGATCTTTTAAGCGGTAGTCTCACGACCCGAATAGTAAACAATAAACATGGAGGACATGGAGTCGTTAGTGTTGCTGGTCTTGGTGCTGTGGCTTGTTGTCACCGACAACGCGGACAGATACTGGCAAGAGCGTATAGATGAGGCGAGGCGCATAAGGCTTCAGAAATTCTCGTAATTCGTAATTCTTCTTCTTCCGGGTTTGCGGTGTTTACAGATCCCAGCGCGCTCGCGGGGCGTGTGTAGGCATGTGAGGACACTCCTCCTCACCAATCAGTGCACAGGGGAGTGTCTGCTCACGCCCCCAGCCTCACTCGGCACAGTTTGGCTCGCTTCAGCCCCACTCCAAAACGGTGCGAGTTTTAGGGGCTAAGCAGGGCTGAAGCGAGCTGAGTCGTGCTGGTTTTTGGTAGTCGAAACGCGAGCCGTGTCGGGCTGAAGCGAGCTGAAGTGAGCTGAAAAAGGGTAGTGGAAAAGGGCCATAAGCTTGCAACATGAGAAAAAACATATTTAGCCATCTAAAGAAATGCCCACTTAAAAATAATAGCAGTTGTACTGCACTGATTTTGTAAATATTTTACAAGTATTAGGACAGGGATGGGCAACTGGCGGCCCGCGGGCCGCATGCAGCCCGCCTCCTTACTCAGTGCGGCCCGTAGATCATTTATTAATTATCAGGAAAAAAAAATAACCGCAGCCTTTTTTTTTTACACTGTTGACCGATAGAGGGCGCTTCCTATGCAAACAACCGAGGAAGAGAGAAGAGAGCCATGGCTACTAGCAGTGCAAAAAAAAGAAAACTCGATCAAGAAAACCATACCTTTCAGTCAAGATGGGAAGCAGATTATCTCTTCATAGAATTCAAAGGCAAACCCATGTGTCTGGTTTGCTTAGAAACCATAGCAGTCATGAAAGATTTCAACTTAAGTCGCCACTACAGCACCTTGCACAAAGTTAAATATGAGAAGTACACTGGAGCTGCAAGGGCCGCTGTCGTAGCCGACCTCAAATCAAAAGTAAACCAACAACAGCAACTTTTCACCAGAGCCACAACTACACAGGAATCAGCACTCAGAGCCTCTTATGCTGTTTCACTTGAGCTTGCCAAAGCAAAGACGCCATTGTCAGATGGGGAAATTGTCAAGGTGTGCACCGTGGAAATGGCTAAAGCTTTTGGTGACGATAAGATGGTTAAACACTTTGAAACGGTCTCTTTGTCCTGACGCACAGTGACACGCAGAATTTTTGACATTCACGATCGTCGAAATTAAGCTGAGAAAAGTCATGCATGACTGCAAGTACTTCTCCTTGGCTTTGGATGAAAGTACAGATGTGATGGATGTTAGCCAGCTACTGATTTTTACGAGAACTATTGACAGTTCATTTGAAGTGCACGAGGAGCTATTAGAATTGGTTTCTCTGCATGATACGACTAAGGGCACCGATATATTCAACGCCGTTGACAGTGTTGCAAGTGGATTTGGTGGCTTTGACAAGCTGTCAACTGTTGTTACGGATGGCGCACCCGCGATGCAGGGAAGACACAGAGGTTTCGCAGGGCTCCTCCGACAGAGCGGGGTAAACTGCCCTATACTGCACTATATCATACATCAGGTGAGTAGCCTCATATTAACTGTGAGATGTAGGCCTGAGTTTGACATGGCAGGACAAAAATATTTTTTTAACATGCCATGCATTTTATCTCTCCAGGAAGCCCTCTGCGCGAAGACACTGAACTTTAGCCACGTTATGTAACAAATCTCATCGGGGGGGGGGAACAGGTCCCTTTGTCACAGGAGGTTCATTGCCTTTTTGGATGAAGTGGATGCTGCGTATGGGGATTTACAAATGCACACTGAGATCAGATGGATGAGTCGAGGATAGTGTCTGGAGCGTTTTTTTGCGCTGCACTCTGAACTACCAGTGTTCTTGGAGAACAGTATTAGTGGTGATACAAGCACCTACTGCAGAAAACTCAAAGACACATAGGTTATTTGCGACATGGTCTTTCTGACAGACATCACCTCGCATCTCAACCACCTTAACACACACTTGCAGAGATGCCTGCTAGTACGGATTGGCCGTATTTTGTATGGAAAAGTTACGTAAATACGATGTTACGGCAAACAGTGTTATTCTGTACGGAATTATTATAAAGTCTTAAAAAATTCCAGTGAGTTGTTTTTAAATGTCCAAGCGACTTTTTCAATCCATGCGCGATTCACGGCTATTTATTTTTATGACAACCACACATGCTGTGTGTGACATGCGCAGATACCGCACATGCTGTGTGTGACATGCGCAGACATAGACATATAAACATAGACGCTGCATTCTGTGTAGAATCATACGTCATCCTTGCCGCCATATTGGATGTGGCAAAGTGGAGATTCTTCAACTGTCTCTGTTATTGCGTCTAAACAGTAGCCGAGAATAAAGATGCCTCATTCATGTGCTGCGTTTAATTGTACCAACAGGTTTACCGTCCAAACGAGATCACATGGGATTACCTTTCACAGGTGAGACTGGAAAAATACTTTTCAATTAGGGCTGCACAATTAATCGAATTTAATCGAAAATCACGATTTTGGCTGCCACAATTAAATTAAATGAAAATCGCGATTTATTTCCATTTAAAATGCGAGCTCTGCTGCATATCTGATCAAGCACTTTTTGACCAATACTCCGCCAAACCATTAGGGGGCGAACCGACGCATGTAAGGTTTCATTACTCCGCCTAAATAAGCAAGCAAGCCAAGTCACAGTAATGAAACCTTACATGCGTCGGTTCGCCCCCTAATGGCGTGAGAGTAGGTAACAGATTGAGGTGAGAGAGAAAAGCTAACTATGTCGGAACAACAGACTATTTAGCACTGGAGGCAATGCTGTGACCTGCCTTCGCTCATGTTTAAAGCCAGAGCATGTTGATAGGCTGCTCTTTCTAGCTAAAAACTTGTAGGCCTCAGTATAATGCTATGTAATTGTTGCAATTGAGTTTTCAGTTCCTTCATCCTTTGGTAATTTCTTGGATAAATTTCATTTATTTGTCATTTGGAAATCAGAATTTCTCTTTTAAATTTCATTCTGCACTGAAAGCTGTTCATATTGTTTGTTTGAATATAGTGAAATAAAATTTAAGTGATTTTCCTAACATCAAGAATAATTGTGATTAATAATCGTGATTACAATTTTGATCAAGATAATCGTGATTATCATTTTTTCCATAATCGTGCAGCCCTATTTTCAATACTGTTCCTTCAGTCTTCAGTTTCCCAGCTCATCTCCACCGGGTAGGTGTAGAGTTATAAGCAGTGAGAATTAGAGAATACAGTGCCACACTATGATGAACGTTTTTGAACGTATGATGAATGTTTTTAACCTTTCTGAATGTGAAGGAATCAGTGATGTATTTTGTTTTGGTATGACGTTAGAACCTGGCCGAACTCAGTTTGGCGCTCATTCAGCTCACTTTATTCAACGAGAGTAGGTCTGTGTGGTGACTCAATAAATAAAACAGTAAATTTTTATTTTCATTCACTATTTCCAGTTTTTCCACTATTTCCATCATTTATCATATTCAGTCTTGTAGGTTGGTTATTGTGGCCTCAGGTTTTGGTAGCTTGCTACGGTATGCTGACTGATTAGCTTACCTGAGCTATCTATCGCGTATCTGTCGCTAGTTTGCAGTGTACAGGGTATTTCGCACACTATTTATAACCATCACATTAAAAGTTATATGTGTTGTTTTGATGCCTGTTTGTTTCCCAAATATATACGTGTGTGTCTTAATGGGTGAATAAAAGGCATCGAGTTAAATATTATTGTAGAAAGGGGATTTATGAAGTTCGGCCCATTTACTTGCATTGGTTTATGGGGAAGTTTGTGAGGAGATGCGAAAAGATAACTTCAGGTGCGAGAAACTACTTCAGAAGTATCGGGCCGACATCGAAAAATTGCAGGAGCAGTTTAACGATCGTTTCCAAGATTTTCATGTGATGAAACCACGAATTGCGCTATTCACAGACCCTGTCTCTGCTGCTGTCAGCGAGCAACCATCAGAACTGCAGCTCGAACTCTGCGAGTTGCAGTCAGATCCGTATTTTCAAGCAAAGCGCAATGAGAGGGGAATTTCATTTGAGACTGCTACCAGAGGCACGTTTTCCACTCCTCAGAGATTTTGCTCCGTCAGTGGCCAGCATGTTTGGGAGCACTTACATTTGTGAGAGCAGCTTTTCAACAATGAAGCACATTAAGTCAAAAGAGAGGAACAGACTCACGGATGATGCTCTTTTTCATTTGATGCTGATTGGGTGCACAAAGATTGACATTGATATCCAGTCTATTGTGCGCTAGCAGGCAAAACCACAAGTATCTCATTAAGTTGCACTTAATGTTGGGCCGCTGTTTTTTTAGTTTTGTGCCTCATTGAATGTGAGCCCTTTGCACTTTGTTTCTTTTAAAACAAAACTTGTTTGTCGTTTAACAAGACAAGCATTGTTAAAAATGCATTTCAGTGTGGAAAATATTAAATAAATGTATCTCATCTCATCATCTCTAGCCGCTTTATCCTTCTACAGGGAAAGGCGGGGTACACCCTGGACAAGTCGCCAGGTCATCACAGGGCTGACACATAGACACAGACAACCATTCACACTCACACCTACGGTCAATTTAGAGTCACCAGTTAACCTAACCTGCATGTCTTTGGACTGTGGGGGAAACCGGAGCACCCGGAGGAAACCCACGCGGACACGGGGAGAACATGCAAACTCCACACAGAAAGGCCCTCGCCGGCCCCGGGGCTCGAACCCAGGACCTTCTTGCTGTGAGGCGACAGCGCTAACCACTACACCACCGTGCCGCCCATCGCCCAATATCTTTAATCAATAATGATGCTAAAATAAAAGCCAAAGTTCTTGCACACTTGCATCTCTCTGAAAGAGGGTGGGGCTACTCTTGTCTGCTGCCACAAGGCCAAATGGTTTGATCACACATCCTATTTTTTAACCACGTAAGGAGTTATAACTAATAAGATCCTTTTTCTTTCAGCTTAACGATGACATCCTGAAATCCCCCCTGTACAGAGGAGCATCTGTTACACTTTGACAAACCATCCTGCTCCTGATGGCCTTTGCTGCAATAGTGGGATTAACAGAAGATGGTCTGCAAATACTTCTCCAAATTTTGGTTCTTATTCTACCACAAGATTGCCACTTACCAACCACCAAATATCTGTTCAAAAAAGGGAAATGTGATTTTCATGTGTATTGCCCCAATTGCTGTTGTGTTTTGCAAAATAATGCATGTGAGATTGGCCATCAGGTGTTTGATCAAAATGAACTTAAGAAAAATGGCAACTTTTTCTTTAGCCTGCCACTTACCAGCCAACTGAAACATGTCTTGGAGACTTTAAATCTTGGGGAGTTATTGAACTACAGAAAGACTCGGCCCACAAACCCGGACACAGTTTCAGATATTATGGATGGGAAATTGTATGAACAGATGTGCAAAGACTCTAATTTAAAAAAAGATTACTCGTTTAGCTTCACTTTTAATACTGATGGTGTACCTGTTTTCAAATCCTCCTCTTTTTCTATCTGGCCCTTACTATTGCTGTGTTCACTTATACCGGTACGATAGCGGTATAACTGTATCGATACAAAGTATACCGGTACAGTTTAGTGCATCTGTCCACACTAGCGAGAAATGTTTGCGGTTTTCTTTCACGGTAGTTGAAATGTGCGTGTGTGAAATGTTTCCGCGGTTACCGAGTAACTTCCTTCCGAGAATATGGCGGATGAAACAACGTGTGTGTGCTTTTTGTTGTCAGTGTACAGTCTGTATTTCTGGTGGTCATTTACTCAGTCGAATCGTATAAAACGTGCGAGGCAGTTGAGAAAGAAACAAAGAAAACGAATCTCCCTTTCTCCCCCCTCACTTTCTCCCTCTTCCCTTCTCTTCCCCTCCCTTTCTCTCCCTTCTCCCCTCTTCCTCCTTTCAAGTCAAGTCAAGTTTATTTGTATAGCACTTTTAACAATAAACATTGTCGCAAAGCAGCTTTACAGAATTTGAACAACTTAAAACATGAGCTAATTTTATCCCTAATCTATCCCCAGTGAGTAAGCCTGTGGCGACGGTGGCAAGGAAAAACTCCCTCAGACGACATGAGGAAGAAACCTCGAGAGGAACCAGACTCAAAAGGGAACCCATCCTCATTTGGGCAACAACAGACAGCATGACTATAACTAACAGTTTTAACATGAAGACAGTTTCGTTGATGTTATAAACTCTTCATTGATGGGAACGTGAGTGCAAAACTGTTCATGATAACTGCAGTCCTAAAGTTAGCAAGTCAACTGTAGTCCTCAGCCATAAAAGCATTACTGTAAGAGTCCAGAGCATCCTCCAGGTATAACCCTCAACTGTCCTCATGGGGCTGTCCTCCACAGGAGCGATGCGATAAAACTCCAGCCAGACACAGGGCACCAGGATGGATCAAGCAGGTCCGAGGGGCAGAAGAAGCCAGTATCTCAATCCCAGGACCAACATGTAACTCAGAGGGACAGATTGGGGGGGGAGAAGAGAGAGAGAGAGAGAAAGAAAACACATGTTGTTCGGTATGCCCTAAAAATGACAAGTATTAAATCTGTGTGGTAGGCTCGCAGAGACGAGAGTCTTGACATCAGGCATAACACACAACAATGGCATGTTAATATGGTTAAAAAAAAATATCATGACCTGCTCTGGCTGGATGCTTGATTGGGTGATGGGAGCACACTCCTCAGCAATGATGAGATGCAGATTGGACCCTTAGGGCTGGCCAAGACAATTCAGTTACATTTCACCGGGTCTGGGACATGCGACAATGTCTGACGGCCGATTCCCTGCAGGCTACGATAGCCAGTCGAGATCTCCACCCTCTCCACCAAAAGATTTCCTGTTGACTCCATGTAACTCAGAGGGACAGATTTGGGGGGGGAGAAAACACAGGTTGTTAGGTATGCCCAATGTCACCTGAATAAGTAGGAACAGTATACATATTGCACCGAGTACAAGCAGGGACTCCGGCAACTAACTATGACAGCATAACTAAAAGGAGAGAGCCAGAAGGTAACACAGGCATGAGGGAGCCCTGGGACATAAAGCAGCCAGCCACTACACCGTCAACAAACTCGAGTGAGCAAGCGAGTGGGGACTGACAGCATCCATACATCCCAGTTTACCAAAACACTATGTCTGAGGACCCTCCAGATCTACACCTTTACCTCATAAACACCATTAACAAAAGGCTTTCTTCCTCCCTCTTTCCCCCTTCCCTCTTTCCTCCCCCCTCTCCCCCCTTTCTTTGCTCCATGTAGCTCCACGGTTGTTTCATTTTCGCATGCGCATTACATTTGTATCGATACAGAACCGCTTCATCTGTCCACACTACAGCAAAGCGCTACAGTGCCGATACTGTACCAGTACGAAACCCATACATTTGTGGGTTTTGTACCGATACAGTTATACCGCTACAGTACCGGTGTAGTTGCTAGTTTGGACAGGTGTTGCGGTACAAAAGTAGTATCGTATCGGTACAAAATCCCTAGTGTGGACAGGGTATCTGTTACATAAATGAGCTCCCACCTAGTGTAAGGAAAAAGAACAGGTTTTTAACAGGTCTATGGTTTGGTGTTAAGAAACCATCCATCCCCATGTTTTTTAAACCATTCATCAGTGAAATGAAAACTCGTGGTTCAGCAGGCATTGATTGGTGTTCAAAGGGTGTAACGACTGTAAAATCTCATGTATATGCCCTAATTTGTTCTTGTGATAATGTAGCACGGGCTACATTACAAAACGTCAAGCAATTTAATGGGAAATTTGGCTGCAACTGGTGTCTACATCCAGGGGACAGAGTTGAGAAAGGTAAAGGATTTGTTCAAGTATATCCTCATCAGGAAGCAGTAACAGAACGTTGCCAATCAGACATGATTAACTGGGGAAGAAATGTAGGGGTTGGTGAAAACTTTGGAGTGAAAGGGCCCACTCCTTTGTCACTGCCTTTTTTTTTTTAAACATTGTCTCAGGGTTCATTGTTGACTCCATGCATTGCATTGACTTGGGGGTGATGAAACAGTTGTCTACACTGTGGTTTGATAGTTCCTACCACAGAGAGCCTTGGTATATAGGAACCAGAGTCAATGACATAGATAGGAAAATGAAACATTTCCAACCACCATCCAACATCACAAGATTGCCTAGATCCATTATAACAAGAGCCTACTGGAAAGCCTCAGAATGGCGAGCTTTTCTCTTGTTTTATGCTCCTATTGTTTTGAAATCCATTCTTCCAGGTAAATTTTTTTAGACACTTCCTCCTTTTGTGCCAAGCAGTTTATGTCTTGCAATCTACATCCATAACACAGCTGGAGCTCTTCTATGCATCTCAACACCTGAATGAGTTTGTGCGAGATTTTGAGACCCTGTATGGTAGATCACATATGACATACAATGTTCACGTTCTTCTTCATCTGAGTGACAGTGTCAGAAACTGCAGGCCCTTATGGTGTTACAGTGCATACAGTTTTGAAGGGTGCAATGGCTCTCTGTTGAAACTATACAACGGTACACAGTCTGTACCCTTACAGATAGTAGCATCTTTTCTCTTACTAAAACAGGTAGAGACTATTGGCAAGACTGTCATGACCAATGTTCAACCCAGAGTAAAGCAGCTGTTTGACACAATGCTAGATGGCTATAACTCAACTAAACATGCAATAAGAGTACATGGTACTGTGCTTTTTGGAAGTGGCTGCTTTAGAGCTCTTAATCTATATGAAAGAGATGCTATTGAGCAACATCTTGGATACCCTGTCAAAGATCAAGCCATGTTTTACCATAAAGCAGTAGTTGACTCTCAAATATTTCTGAGCATCAATTACAGAAGAAAACTAAAGAGATAACACTTTGGTTCGGATATCTGATGGCAGTGTCTTCCATTTCTTTTGCCAATGTTGGGAGTCTCACTGGTTGTGGACATGTGTTGTGTCTTGCGAGAAAGTGTGTGTCAAAACCAAGATTGATTCACCAAGGCTGCTATGGTGAGTTTAGGTGCCAGATAAAGCATGTGATGTCAATACCATGTGAATTTAGAGATTTGATTTGCTATAGAGATGTGCCAACTGTCAGAAAAATGTGTTTTATATAGAAAAGATAATAGTTGTGTAATTTGTTTAATGCCAAACAGTTTTGAGCGTGATTAAATGCCTCATGAAATGAAAAATAAATTTTCCCAGTTTTTATGTAATGTGTTTTCCACATGTGCTCCACATGTTATTGTAGTCTCTTTTGCCAATGTTAAGAGTCACACTGGTTGTGAGAAACACTGAAAAATGTGTTGTAGAGAAAAGATAAGTTTTTGTAATTTGTTTAATGCCAGTGTGATTAAAGGCTTCATGAAATGAAAACTACATTTTCCCAGTTTTAATTTTGTAGTATGTTTTCCACATGTGCTCCATGTTATTATAAAAATATGGTCACGTGCTAGGGCGGCACGGTGGTGTAGTGGTTAGTGCTGTCGCCTCACAGCAAGAAGGTCCTGGGTTCGAGCCCCGGGGCCGGCGAGGGCCTTTCTGTGTGGAGTTTGCATGTTCTCCCCGTGTCCGCGTGGGTTTCCTCCGGGTGCTCCGGTTTCCCCCACAGTCCAAAGACATGCAGGTTAGGTTAACTGGTGACTCTAAATTGAGCGTAGGTGTGAATGTGAGTGTGAATGGTTGTCTGTGTCTATGTGTCAGCCCTGTGATGACCTGGCGACTTGTCCAGGGTGTACCCTGCCTTTCGCCCGTAGTCAGCTGGGATAGGCTCCAGCTTGCCTGCGACCCTGTAGAAGGATAAAGCGGCTAGAGATAATGAGAATGAGATGAGGTCACATGCTCAACGTTAATATAAAATGTAATGTTTTGCACATCTGCTCCATGTGATTACAAAATGTAGTCACGTGCGCCACATGTTAATAAAATCAGGGATGAGAATTTTCCGCCGATCGGTGGATTTCCGACTTTTTCAGACCAAAATGATCGTTTTTGAGCGTGCGCGCGCAACATTAAGGTCTGCATCACGCATCTTAGAATGTGCGCGCGCGAGGGACACTGTGTGCTTGTTCATGTAGCGCATGCCAGACAAAGAGCATCCTGATTGGGTTACTCAGCAAAATAAGCCAATCAGCTTTCAGTGTGGGCGGGCTTTTATCTCTTTTCTCGAGGACCGGAGTTTTCAGCTGAGTCAGTGCAGCCGACAGGATCGGCATGGCAGAGAGAGCGCGCGTGCGCCCCAAAAAACCAAAGTACAAAACCCACTTCACCTCAGAGTACACAAAAGAATCTCCCTGTCTAATAATAATCTCCCTGTCTAATAATCTCCGTGTCTAATAATCTCCGTGTCTAATAATAATCTCCCTGTCTAATAATAATCTCCCTGTCTAATAATAATCTCCCTGTCTAATAATCTCCCTGTCTAATAATAATCTCCCTGTCTAATAATCTCCCTGTCTAATAATAATCTCCCTGTCTAATAATAATCTCCCTGTCTAATAATCTCCCTGTCTAATAATAATCTCCGTGTCTAATAATAATCTCCCTGTCTAATAATCTCCCTGTCTAATAATCTCCCTGTCTAATAATAATCTCCCTGTCTAATAATAATCTCCGTGTCTAATAATAATCTCCCTGTCTAATAATAATCTCCGTGTCTAATAATCATCTCCCTGTCTAATAATAATCTCCCTGTCTAATAATAATCTCCCTGTCTAATAATCTCCCTGTCTAATAATAATCTCCGTGTCTAATAATAATCTCCCTGTCTAATAATCTCCCTGTCTAATAATAATCTCCCTGTCTAATAATAATCTCCCTGTCTAATAATCTCCCTGTCTAATAATAATCTCCCTGTCTAATAATCTCCCTGTCTAATAATAATCTCCCTGTCTAATAATCTCCCTGTCTAATAATAATCTCCGTGTCTAATAATAATCTCCGTGTCTAATAATAATCTCCGTGTCTAATAATAATGTCCCTGTCTAATAATAATGTCCCTGTCTAATAATAATGTCCCTGTCTAATAATAATCTCCGTGTCTAATAATAATCTCCCTGTCTAATAATCTCCCTGTCTAATAATAATCTCCGTGTCTAATAATCTCCCTGTCTAATAATAATCTCCGTGTCTAATAATCTCCCTGTCTAATAATAATCTCCCTGTCTAATAATAATCTCCCTGTCTAATAATCTCCCTGTCTAATAAAAATCTCCCTGTCTAATAAAAATCTCCCTGTCTAATAATCTCCCTGTCTAATAATAATCTCCCTGTCTAATAATAATCTCCCTGTCTAATAATCATCTCCCTGTCTAATAATCATCTCCCTGTCTAATAATCTCCCTGTCTAATAATAATCTCCCTGTCTAATAATCTCCCTGTCTAATAATAATCTCCCTGTCTAATAATAATCTCCATGTCTAATAATAATCTCCCTGTCTAATAATAATCTCCCTGTCTAATAATAATCTCCCTGTCTAATAATAATCTCCCTGTCCAGGGTTCCCGCGGGGTCTAAAAAAGTCTAAAATTCAGAAAGTTAAATTTTAGGCCTTAAAATGTCTAAAAAAAAACCCACACATTTTCATCCCAGGTCTAAAATTTAATTTATCCAAGTCTAAAATTCTTACATCCGCTCAGTCCGTTCCTAGAAGTGCCTGCAAAACATTAATAAAAAAATGTGCTGGTTGAGTTGTTGTCTGCCTGCTAAAAAACTTCAATCACCAATGATCGCGGCAAGTATGCAATGGTCCAGTTTGTCCACTACGCCTACCGTAGCTCTACCTTCTAAGTTCCCGCCGAGTTTCTGCAGTCTGTGGCAGTCAGAGAAGGTTAGCGGTTGTGTTGGCAGTGCGATGAAGAGTGCGGATAGCGCATCGAATAATAGTGAGTAAAGAGGTTCACATACTTTTGCCACTCACAGATATGTAATACTGGATCATTTTCCCCAATAAATAAATGACCAAGTATAATATTTTTGTCTCATTTGTTTAACTGGGTTCTCTTTATCTACTTTTAGGACTTATGTGAAATTCTGATGTTTTAGGTCATATTTATGCAGAAATATAGAAAATTCTAAAGGGTTCACAAACTTTCAAGCACCGCCGTAAGTATGAAAAACGAGAATGTTCTGCGAGCAACAGGCTGAAGCACACTATCGCTAAAAGGAGCTGTGTTGGGCTGGAACGGTAGGTTAAATAGCCGCTCACATTAGCGCGGAGAGCTTTCACACTGTCAGCGGTCTCAAAAGTAGCCGGTCACCGGCGGCAAATCGCCGTCTGTGGCTTGTTATGCCGCCGGCTATTGTCAGTCGAGTCACAAAATTTAATATTAAATATTTCTGACGGCAAAAAAAGTTGTGAACGTAAATTACATCCACTATGTCATGTATGTCCGTTGCCGCATCAACTTTGTTTACATCCTTGACATGAGTGCAGCCATTACTGCCCTGTGTTGCCAGATTGGGCAGTTTTAGGGTGCATTTTGGCGGGTTTTGAACATATTCTGGGCTGTAAAACGTCAGCAGTATCTGGCAACATTTTTTTACTTAATACAAGAAATTAATGGATGCCAACATTTTTGCCAAAATGGTATTTTATTTTCCATTGTTTAGGCAGCTTCAGCATCATACTGTGAGATTCTGTTCAAATTGTTTTTTTTCTTCTATGAAGCCTGAGCCATTTATTTTATTAGTTTATAATTACTGTTTAATTTAGTCTTCAGGAGAGACTGCCTGCACACAGCACTAGTATTAATAGCTTTTTTTCTTCCATGAAAGCTGAGGCATTTATATTATATTTTAAGGTAACTTCATGTTGTGCTGTGAGGTTCTCTGCACTTTAACTTTTGAACCAACAGGTGCATTTGGATAAGTAAAGCCTATTTTTCTGCATTTTTGTAGTCCTGGTAAGCTTTTATATTGGTAAAGTTGTTTATAGGACCATTTCTCAGTGTCTTTGTTTTTTTAATCAATAGTTTTTCAGTAATAACTTAATATTTAACATATCACTCAATTTTAAACAAACCCCCCCCCCATGGACTGCCCCCATAGTCTCCAAAATTTCTGTGGGAAACACTGGCGTGCGTAACAACGCTAATCAAGCTTAAGCTAGACGACCCGTCTCAAATACCCGTCCCGGGTAAATGTTATCCCAATTTTAGACGACCTGTTCCAAACCATCCCGCCCCATGAAAAATTCGTACTTGCATCTCTCTCTCTCATATTTTATATATTATATATCTAGTGTTGCCACCTGTCCCGGTTTTTCCTGATTGTCCCGGATTTTCATGGTCTGTCCCGGAAAAAAATAATAAAAATCCGGGACACTGAATGTCCCGGTTTTTTGTACATAATGGGCAAAATGTGTATTTCAACTTGCGAGCCAGCTGAGAACCAGTTTGCTTTTCCGAGCTCGCCGTGCTAGGCGGAGCCACGTCATTACGTCGCTGAATACGTCATTACGTCGCTGTATACGTCACTTACGTCGCTGTATACGTCAGTTACGGCGCTACGTTTGCATAAACCTTGGCGCGAATATCAAAGCAAAAACACGGAAGAAGCAGCAACAACAACAATAATAATGGATGACTTCGCGTTTGTACAGCTGCTGCTTCTCGTCGCTTAAAAATGGCGATCTTTCGCGGTCTTGTTATTGTTGTTGGTCTTAACAACTCCGCCCCCCCGCTGACGTAAGCGGTTCTTTCCTCTGGCCCAGCAGAGAGTTGGTGCTAGCCTGGAACCGGTTTTTCTGGCCCCAGAGCCAGTTCTTTGTCAGTGGAAACAGAAAACCCGGTTCCAAACTAAGCACTGGCCCCGAACCAGCCCTGGAACTGCTTTGGTGGAAAAGGGGCAATGGAGGATGCTTGGACTGATAAAAGAAACAGACTCTGTTGCAATGGTGAAGGCTGAGCTTCAAGTCAGGCTAAACTTTCAGTTGTCCTGTACTGAGTTAAAGACATTCATTGAAAATCAGCCAGGACTCATAGCAGAAGCAAAGAAAAACACCAAATATAAATGGAAGATTAGGTAAGGTTTTGGTGAATTAAATGAAATCCAAATAGTCTTATCTGCCTACTCCTGTATGTACTGTATGTGCCCAGTTATATCAGTTACATGTCCTCCTATGTATTTGTTTAGCCAAGAGCAGCAGAGGCACAGGCAAGCACAAGCAAAGCACACACCACACTCTAAGCAATCAGGTAAGCTGTTTGACACTACACCTTACATTGTTACATTCAGGTATTCTCAGATACAATGAAAAATTAGATTATTTTTATTCCACATAAGCAAACAAACAATTTAATTATTCCCCTTTTACCTGTGCCCACTACTGCCCCCAGGTGTCCACAACCAAAAACTGTTGTAAATAAACCAAAATAATGAAGACCTGCTATATTATGTAAAGCAATTAACTAAACAAATAACTAGCAAAAGCGTCATTTTTACTAATTAGAGCAATACAGTTTCAGCGTAGAAGGGCGATTTTTGTCTTGGGTTAGATGTGTGAAGGGCGCCGTTGCTTACAAGCAGAAAGGTCGATTGGATGGTCGAAATGTCCAGGATTTTTGTCAGACACAGGTGGCAACCCTATATATCCCTGCACGCTTTGCGTGCATTATGTCTGCCGCTGGCAGACATTTTACCATTTTGCACACTGCTGTAAATTTGTACCCTGCTATTCTCCCAAACTTTGAAGCCCCTGCACTGTAGACAATCTTAGTGTGCACGTTACATGTCGTCAATGTTACCATGACATGGAGTGCATGAGTCCAGTCAGCGTATTCAGCTTTCTAACAGTGCTCTTTTTTTTAAAATATATTATTCTCTCCCCAATGGTGTGTCTTTCCTGGCTTTATTATTTAGTATTTATTAATTTTGCATTCATATTTTGCAATGATTTTACACCTCTGTCTCAAATGGCCCCTGTTTGCTCCGCTACTGCTTAAAAACCTGCTGTCTCCCTTGTATACCTCTCGCAAGGTATGACTTGATTTCATTGGTAAATCGCTGCCGCCTTGCGTGAGTTTGCTGTTTAACTGGAAGCAAGTGTGCTACGGGGCTACTACATATGTTTTAACTATTAGTTTTAAACGATGTGTATGCATTTTTACTGTTAATATGGTTGAAATGGTTGCTACAGCAAGTGGAGGTCTGCGATGCTGTGGTTTGCAGCATGGGGTTCACATGAGCAATCAAGAAAGTCATCATCTGACAACAGTGCATTATATAATAACGCTGTTTTATTACCAGAACACCACTAATCAAAAGTTTAAATGAGTTCTGTTGCAGTTAGGGGAAAAAACCAAACCCCTACAGACTGCATTTACTGCACAAATGCCCTTTATCACTCTATTGTCTTGTACTTTTGTTGCTATGTGACATAATGTACTAATGTTGTACTAATGTTGCCATATGACATAAATAAGCACACAATCAGTTTGTATCCCTGATAGTCAGTTTACCAATACAAATGACTTTGTTTTGAGAATTGAACTCGATTGTCTTTTTTTGGGAAGGGCGGGGGTAGGGCAGGTTGTAATGCTTCGTGTTGGTCTAAAAAAATTTTCATAATGGTCTTAAAAAGGTCTAAAATTTAACTTACTGAATCCTGCAAGAACCCTGCCTGTCTAATAATAAAGAAAATAAATAAATAAATAAATAGCCAAAAATCATTAGACCCTGGAACCCCTGGGCCCCGCCCCCCTGGGTCATGGGCCCCGCCCTGGTTTTTTCAGACTTTTTAAATATTTTTCATTCTCATCCCGGTAAAATGTAGTAATGTGGTTTCTACATGTTATAAATAAATGTGGAAATGTGGTTCCACATGTGCTCCATGCTTTTATAAAATGTGTTCACATGTGGGAATGTTTTACACATGTGCTCTACATCGTAACACGTTACAAAATCTGATACCATGTATTCCACATGTGGTAACGTGATCACGTGAAATACATGGGAAATTCATGTGTTTTTTCTGTAAGGGCCAAGTTCAGGACTGAGATTATGTTAACGGTCGCAACATCCATTCCATCACCACTGTCTCCTCCCAGTGGTCCATTAACAGTCCAACCCAGAATAGTCTTAATGGCATAGGGTCCATCGTCCACACTATGAATGACTTGTAGTGGTTTGAGTGCCTTTGGTACATTTGTTCCAATCAACAGCTCAACTTCAGAGTCAATCTCAGGTAAGTGAACATCTCCCAAGTGAGGCCACCTCTGAAGATCTCTTTGACATGGAATATTTCCCCTATGCACTGGCATGCACTCCTGGGTATAGGTATTGGGCAAATCACAGTAGGTCTCCCCATCTAGGCCAGCCACCTCCAGTCCTATGATCACATAGCTATTAACGACCTTCTCTTGATCCATTGTCTGCAAAAGAATTCGTGTCCTTTTCCCTGAGAGGTCGAGCTTGTTCATGAGGTTAACTGTGCAGAAAACAGCCACGCTACCTTGATCCAAGAAGGCATAAGTGACCACTGCATGGTTACCTTTTTTGGATTTAATCTGTACTGGAACTATAGGAAGTTTGCAGTCATGACCACCAGCCCCAGTAAGCCCACTGGATACCAGAGCACAGCCAACTTCAGCGCCTGGTTCTCCCTCTGTTGCTGGATCCTTTCCCTTTGAGTGGATGTGAAGCATTGTGGGGTGTTTTAAACTGCACACTTTGCATGAGAGATGCTTTCGACAGTCCTTGCTGACGTGTCCTATACACAAACAGCCAAAGCACAGTCCCTTTTCCTTTAAAAAGGTGATCTTCTCAGTGTGAGCCCTTTTCTCCAGTCGAGGGCAAAACTCCAAAGTGTGTCCACTCTCACAAAACAGACAGGCTTTCTTGACTGATGAGATCGTGTCTGGTCTCCTTCCCTTCATTGCAGTGTTATTGTTCTCTACAGTAGTCACAGTTGTATCAAAACTACTTCCTTTTGGCCTAGATCTGGATTTCAAGCTGGTTCGATTCATGCCTCTGATCAACACTGGTGATGCAGCTTGAATGTCCCTGAATACTGGGTCTGTTAGAATCCTTGCTTGCCTTTCGATGAAATGAACAATATAATTGAACGTAGCCCTCTGGTTACGCCTCTCTTGTATTTCACAAGCAGTTGTCCTCCACCGATCCCTTAGCTTGTAAGGCAGTTTCTTTATTATTGTCAGCATATTGGCAGGCATATCCATTTCAAACATGTACTGCACTTCATCCATTGCATTCGAACAGCCTCTGAGAAATAAGCTGTAGTCTTGGAGCGCTTTAACGTCCTCGGATTTGATCGGGGCCCGTGACAACGCCTTGTCCATATAAGCAGCTGCAACCCTTTGTTCGTCTCCAAAATGTTTCTGTGGTAGGATTCTAGCCTGAGCATAGCCCCTGGCTGGGTCCATATGTTGGCAGCTTCTTACAAGGTCCCTTGGGCGACCCCTGGTGAATTGCTCAAGGAAGTACAGGCAATCACTGTAACTGTCAGACTTGCTTTCAACACCACTTTCAAAAGCTCTCATAAGTGTATGGAACTGCAATGGATCACCATCAAAGACCTGAATATCTCTTTTGGGCAAGGATAAATGTTGCTGCTGTTGTATCAGTAGTGTCGTTATTTCATTCTGTCTTTTCATGATATCAAGAACATTATTTTGCTCCCCATTGCCTACTGAATCTTCAGTGTTGAAAATGGTTCCATGTTGCATCTGATCATTATGAGCACTGGACTGAGGATTGGGCTCAGGTAGGTGGCGCTTTAAAGCAAGAGGCTGAAGGTGAGCTGCGTGGGATTTGGGCCTTATCGCCTGATCGCTGACCATGATTTTCAGTTGTTAAGTGTTTCCAGCCTCTGAGGAATGAAAGGAGCGGCATCGATATTGAACTTACTTTGTCCTTGTTCATTTTTAAGGTAAGAATTCATTGCATTGGAGCCATCTGTTACAGTGTGTTTAGAACCAAATGTGCTAGCAGCCCTTAGCACACTCACTTTAACCAAGTGTGCAGCAATTTCCTCATCCAACTTGAGCCTTTCCTTACGTTTCCGTATTTGCTGCTCTTCCTCCTCCAGTGCATGTTTATCCTGTAGAAGTTTTTGCCGTGCCATCAATGCAGCCAAATCAGCTTCAGCCTTAATATGAGCAGAGGAGGCGCCTGAAACAGAGGACCTTTTTCCACTTCCAGAGCTTTTTCCACTTTCGGCACTTTGTGCAGATCGTCTACTTTGCACATTTGATATGCTGTCACTTGGTTTCACATCATCCTGCAAGCCTTCATGAAGTGTGATGGGGCCTGTGTCCTGTGCTGCTGCTGTGAGGCATCATCCATTTGAAAGTTACACACACCCTTTGTTGCTGCAACCAAATCATTTTCAACAGGATTGGGAACATGTTCATTTTCATCCATCCATTGAATCACATCATTCTTGAATGTACTGCTGTACTTTTCAATACCTGAGAACCAAGCATTCTGTTTAACCTTTTCATCCTCAGGTAACAGTGGAATTATTGTTCGATGCAGGTTAACAGCAGTATCAAGGAACTGAGTGAGAATTTGCAACTGGGATTTCAACTCTTGCAGGGGCGTAGCCATCATTTTAGAAGTGAGGGGGACAAATTGTTCAGAGGTTTATTGAGTGATTTATCATCCTCTTGTATTCAATTGCACCTCTCCTTAACAGCTAAAGAACCACATAACCATAAACAGCACAGCACCAGGGAACCGACTTTAGTTCTTTAAAATGATATACTATCAAAATCTAAAGTCAAAATCTATAAAGTAAAATTTATAAATAGAATTAAGAATAGTAGTAGTGACATAGCTATATATTCTCTTCTCACCTGTGACCCTGCATAATCCTCCCTGTTGGCCTCTGGTCCACTGTCTCCTCTCGCACCCTGCTCTTTCTATTGTGGCAATAAAGATTAAAAAACATGTGGAAAGCAACATTTTGAAATAGAATTAGGAATACAGTAATAATAATCAGCAAATTCATGTACTTTAAACTTTAACTACCTGTTGGGTTCACCCAGAAAGAGACCCCTTCAGTGAGAGATTCCTTCGTGCTGACGCCTTCCCCTCGGGCCCGAAGATGAACCAACAGCTCGAAAACAGACAAATGGAAAACCAGATAGGCTTGTCACAGGCCAGTTTATTCGCACAGTCACTTCGTCCAAATGAAAACATTTTTTGGAAACGTCTTATAGTGTTTCTGTGTTTATGTTTTGTCTTCGTGTGTGTGTAATGGGTGTGCGTCTATGTGGAAGGGTGTAATGATCTTGAATCAATCATAATATAATAACATATTTTTGCTGACAGTAAGGTACAGATAGATATCAGAGTTTTGGCTTATAATCAATATTATGTCTGATTTTCATGGAAGAGTATGGAATGTTAAACATAGATAATGTCTCATCTACGGAGGTCAAAAGACACTAGTTTGCACAGAAAGGATCTTAACATTTAACATGAATAATTCTTAACACATGAATGTGTGTTAAGTCAGTAAATTACATCTTGATTCCATCAACATAAGTAAAATAACAAATAACAGTATGTCTTTAATAATGCTAAAACAAGGAATGTTATAAGAAAAGAAACAAAAAATAAGAACAACTTAAACAATGAGAATATGTCTGAAAGAGAGAGAACAATTAAACAACTAACAGGATTAAACTCATAACTAAATTAGGTTAATGCTCTTAAACTAAAAATCCTTAGAATCATAAGATTTTAATTATAATTATAATGTCATTATGAAACTAATCTAGAACTATAAAACTAACATTAATCACGGAATGCATTCATTAATTACGGGATCTATAAAACTAACATTAATCACTACCATAGTATATTTCAATATATTTCAGTATATTTCATAGCTTTTTATGAAGCTATAACCTAAGGTTCAACTGAATGAATTAACATGATCATGAACTTTAATTCTACCATTTCAAAGTGTGTATGGGTCGATCTGACACTAAAACAGACCTTCAGACACTTCTCTGTTCAAAATACACGTTCATAAACAAAATGTTCCCAAACAATGTCCAGCCGGACTAAGGTCGTTTCAACAAAATAAGCCAAGAATTACTATTTCACTAAACTTACATTTACTAAACTTACATATATCCTGATTTAACCTACTGATTCTGATTCATATTCTGATCATAATCTACGTATAATAAATTTGACCCAACACTACCACAAAAATAAATTAAATCTTTACAAAAATAACAGTCAAAGGAACACAAATACATTTATATTCTTATTTTCTACCCGGAAGTGAGTAATCTTAGAGTAGCCAAAGTAGTAACGTTACTCAAGTAAGAGTATTGTTACTTTAGAATAATATTACTCAAGTAAAAGTAAAACGTATTTTGCAACAAAGCAACTCTTAACAGTACAATTTATCCAAAAAGTTACTCAAGTAAATGTAACGGAGTAAATGTAACTAGTTACTACCGCCTCTAAGTTAGCTAGCTAGCTTAACTCACTAAACTGACATCTATTTGCCATCTTTTAGCTCAACATTATCTCCGTTCAACAGCATTACTCAACTCACACGGGTTGTTTGGAAAAAACTGTGTAAAGTCTTTAGGCTCTTGGCTGGTTTGCTGAACATACAGAAGCGCTGCCCAGATCTGAATCACACCAAAGATGCTCCTACAATATTTTCTAAAGCGTCTCTGATCACCACAGCGGGGTTTGTTTGCCGCTGAGCTCCGCCTGCTCATGATGCATTTAGAGGCGGCTCGGAAAAACGCGTTTCCACATGTTAAACATGAACTGAGTGGCTGTAAAAAGTGCGGGGGACAGAGGGCACAAATACGGGAAGTGCAGGAGACATGTCCCCCGCGTCCGCTCCGCCCAGGCCCTACTCACCCCCTCTCCATGCAGCCGCCGCGGGCAACACGTGACTTTAACTCCATTCATTGGCCACGCCCCCCGTGACATGCGTGACCGGCGTCAAACTAACAGCTGATGCTGACATAAACATCAACATACCAGCATATGGCCCCTACAGTCGGTGTCAGTATGTTTAATCTATTATTTTTATTGATTGAATAAGGGCTATTAGGATGCTCTGTGCCACTTTCTTATAAGTCTGGATGGAGCGATCCACATCATATTTAGTATTAAATTCATTTAATTCAAGTATATTGCCATTTTCATCCATATCTGTTTTTCCATCCAGTCTTCCATAAATATAGATTTCCTCCTACTTAATATAGCTCTATTATTCCACAATGGCACATTATGAGGACTGAAGTTATGTTTAAAGATCAGCTTCCACTGTAACAATACCTGCTGATGGAGAGTTTAGTAGGCAATTTAGGTATTTCGAAATCGCATGTTAATAGAAACTTGATCCCTCCGACTTTGCTAAATACAAGTGTAGGGAATGAGAACCATATCTTTTCACCATTTTTTTTTAAAAAGGACTGGAGCCATTCAATTTTTAAGGTTCCGTTCATGATTTCAAAATCAATTGCCTTTATGCCCCTCCTCATCATTTTTTAGCAAGTCCCCCTTTCTGATGTAGTGATGTTTGTTTCTCCAAATGAAATTAAAGCTCATTCTATTAATTTCTTTAATGAACTTGGGAGGAATCTCTAGAGAGTATGCTGGATAAATTAGCCTAGATATAGATTCAATTTTAGTTAATATTGTCTTTCCAAACAATGTTAAACCTCTTTACACCCAGTTACTGAGTATTTTTTTTTTTACATTTATTGGCGTTATTTTGGATTTTCTTTTTCCCACTTGTATCTGAGCATTTGGTGATCCAAATACCTCGGTATCTAATTTCTTTTTTGACCGGTAAATTATACTGTGAAGTCTCAGAGCAGTCATGTATAACTCATAAGTTCACATTTGTCCAGATTCAAATGCAGACCTGAGGCTTGAGAGAAAAGCTCTATTGTTTCTAAGGCCAGTGGTATTTGTTCTTTTTTTTTTAGGAAGACTGTTGTATCATCAGCGAACTGACTTGTGATTAATTTGTGGTTGTTTATGTCTAATCCTTCAATATTCGAATTTCTAACAATTATAGCTCATAATTCTGTGACCGCAATGAATAGAAGAGGTGAGATGCTGCATCCCTGTCTTATACCTCTTTCTCCTTTGAATCTAGGACATGTGCCTTCTGGGAGGGAAACACAGCTGTTAATATCAGTATGGAACATAATGATCATGTCAAGAAACTTATTACCGAATCCAAAACGGCTCAGTGTGTTTCCAATAAATGCATGTGCAACTGAATCAAATGCTTTGTGGAAGTCCAAGAATAACATAAAACCATCATCCTTAATTAAATAGCTATAATCAATAAGATCCAGCACCAAGCGGATATTGTTATGGATAGATCTTCCTTTGAGGAAACCTGATTGTGTTGAGCTAATGATGTTGGATATGCCTGCTCTTAATCTTGTTGCCAAAACTGTTGTAAAAATCTTGTAGTCTGTGTTTAAAAGAGTAATGGGTCTTAGGTACTTCAAATGTTCTTATCTTTTCCAGGTTTGGGGATCAGTTTTATGAGGCCTTGTTTCATTGTTGCCATTAGTTCTTTTTGATAAATGCATTCTGTTATAGCCTGGAACAATAAGAGTTTTATATCTTCCCAAAAACGTTTACAGAAATTGGCTGTTAAACCATCTGGCCCAGGTGAGCGGTCAGATGCCAACTTTTTTACTGCGTAGTCAAATTCAGCAATCCTTAGCTCCTCATCACAAACTTCTTTAAAATTTTCATCAATTGCAGGAATCAAATTATTTATCTTATCAAAGAAGAGCGTGGCACTCTGTTCCGAGTATGAAGATTTGTAAAGGTTCCTGTAAAAATCAAAACCTTCTTTTGTTATGCGTTTGGGTTCTGTACATTCCTTTCCATTAATTATTAGACGACAAATTGAATTATATTCTTGTCTATGTTTTTCTAAATTGCAGAAATAGGCTGTGCTTTTTTCTCCCTCTTCTATCCACTTGGCTCTGGACCTTAAATATGCTCCTTTTGCTTTATTTAAATACATCTCATCCAGTCTGGACTGCAAGCTGTTTACTTTTTCTCGATCGTCTTCACTCCAATTTAGTTTAGTGTAGCGTGTCATGAGTTCTTTGATCAGATTTGCTTCTTCTGCTCTCCTTTTCTTATTAAATTTTTTCCCCAAAAGTTATTGAAAATTTTCTTATACTGAATTTTAGATATTCCCATTTCAGTATTGATTGAATTGTCATTTTTAATATCCAGAATTAGTTTATTAATATGATGACAATACTCCTCATTCTTTAGCAACTGTGAATTAAATTTCCAATACTTTTTGAATTCATTGCTTCTGTTTTTGTTTGTCAGCTTCAAATTAATGATACAATGATCACTTAAAGTTCTATTAGAAATTGTTGTTTTTGTGGCACATTTTAAAATTGAGTTTGATACCAACCAATAATCAATACGTGATTTGATTTGACCATTAGGTTTGTACCAAGTAAACTGTTGAACCTCTTTGTTTAAAGTTCTCCAGTGATAATCAATTTGTCATCACTCATGAAATCCCCTATAATTGGATTTCTATATTGTTATGAGAGTCGTGAAGGCCATCTATCCATGCACTCATCAGGAGTGAAGTTGAAATCACCTCCAACCACTATATTATCTGTGGGGAAATTTGCATGTAGTTCTTTGATAACTGATGCAACAAGGTTCTATTTTTTTAATCATCATTATTATAACCATAAACATTAATCAAAACAATAAGAACATTGTCAATTTCCATAACACAGGCAACCCAATGTCCATTTTCATCTGCCTCGTCTCACAAAATCTTACCAGGACATCTGTTTAAACACACGGCAACTCCAGCTGAATGATTTGTCCCATGACTAAAGAGGATTTTATCTCCCCATTGTTGTCACCAAAACTTGACATCAGATTTATCAGAATGAGTTTCCTGCAGAAAAGTACAGTGTGCTTGTTGCCCTTTGCAGAACAGAAAAACAGCTTTGCGCTTAACTGAGTCTTTAAGTCCCCTTGTATTCAAAGAAATAAAAGAACTATCAGTTTTTAACTGGAACACAGAACACATAAAAGAAACTTCTTTGAGAAGTTGAGGGAGGTGGAGTGGAAAACCTTGAGGTAGAAGTCCCATTTTCAGAACTGTTCCACAATGTTTACATTTCAAAGTTAAAGATCAGCCCAAACCTGAGGTCTCTTCCATAATGCGCTTGCCTTCAATGAAGGGGCCAAATGGGCCCCTAAAGCCCGCAGTCTTGCCTTCCTTTCTAGCCTGCTCAATTTCTGGCCACAGTGCCTGTCTGGACCACCAGTCTTCTTGGGTCAGGTCTTCAGCAAAGCGGATCCCTTCTTCTTTGCAGACTGCGGAAGTTCTTGTTCGCTTCCAGATGTCACCCCTCACTGCCCGCCTCGCAAATAGAATAACGATTGTCGATGCCTGGTTTCCATCGCTCGACCTACTCTGTGGACAACGTCGACCGCATCATCCATCTTCGCTGCCAAGTCAGGCACAATTTTACCCAGGAGCTCCAGCACCTCTGCTCTGACGTTCTCGTTGGCTTTTTCCTTTTTTCCTTTAATGCGAAGGCACCATCTTCTTTTGTATCTTTCTCGGTTCAATACACATCCCTTCACGTCATCATTTTCCTTTCTAAGTGTTTCCATTTGTGTTTCCAAGTGTTTTATTTTCGTCTTGCATTCTTTTAGCTCTTCTGAGTTGAACTGTACCGTTTTAGATATAGCGGCTCACATGGAGCTATGTTGTTGTATCTGCTTATTAATTTCCTCCATGCGGTCGTCGACACGTTTTCGCAGTAACTCGATAGCTTTCAATATAGTTTCAGCTGATGCGTTTGTTTCTTCTTCTGGAGATATGCCTTCCGTTTTCTTGTCCATGTGTGTTTTTCAGGAGTATCTGTTGGCATTGTCTCTCTATCCCATTTGTTGTTGCTAGCTGTTTCCCTGGGTGTAGCACAGTCATGCTCACTCAACTTTTCCTTGCTTTTAAACGGGAGACTTTTTACTGCCTGGGGTTTCGTGTTAATATTTTTCTTCATTTTCGGGCTGAGTTTTGGTTAAAAGGCACGGAAGTAATACACTTCAAATAAATTTTACACTGGGACCTCATTGAAGAGCTCAGAGGGATGCGACTGCTCGACACGCCATCCCCCCGATATCCCTCTCTTGAATCTTACTGACCTCCTCGGCTGAGGCTGTGGAACATGTTGACTGCCAGTTCTCAGTTTGAGTCACATGACCAGCTTCATACACGCCTTCATTTCTGATTTTCTCATTGGTGCTGGGCCTCCACGCCCCCGTTCTTCTTTGTGGGTTGGTGAAGAGTTTAGTGGTGCACTACCGCCCCCTCTGATCTGAAGTGTGGACTACAGCCCTACCATCTCTCACATTAATACTCAGAGAGAGAACTAATCACTAATCCTACTGCTTCTCATTCTGTTCATTAGTCTTGTTGATCCTAAATACTCTACAAGTTTCCAACACGTGTCACCTGACCACTGTCTTACAATATCACTCATATTTTGTTCGCTAATCTCTCAGAGCACATTCTTTAACACTTTTCTCTCTGAATCATACTTCTGGCAGAACAATAAAACACGGGCAACTGTTTCTGCGTCTCCACAGTATTCACACTTTCCAGTATTGTAGTACTCAAGCTCGGTCTTGGTCTCGAGACCACTTTTTGAAGGTCTCGGAATCGACTGCATTTTTTTTTCTCGGACAAAGCGGACTCAGGATTTTATTTCAAGCCCACTACTGTGGGGATATCAATAAATTGCCTGTGCATTTTTGGATTTACTTGTTCATATCATTGCTGTGGTTTTGCGTAAATCGTATTGCTTCGAGTGCAACCAATAACTTCACTCATTTATCATTTGAAATTGTCACCATTAACGGCTGTCACCCCTCCCACCGCCCCCCACAAATGCGCGTGTGAGTGACAGGAGAAGAGGCCGTGTGAAGAGATCAGCCAACTCGTCTGTAATAAAACTTGGTTACCTGAACCACAAAGGGTTTTTGTGCACAACTACAACCAAAAGAAAACAGTGCCACATGTAAATTTTGTAAAGCACCGCTAACGGAGATGGCTGGGACCACGGCCAACTTTTACCGGCACTTGGAGAGGAAGCATAAAGAAAGGTAAGCTAAGTGTAAGTGAGATTTAGTGAATACTAGCTAAACACGTTTGCTAACCATGTGTATACAGTATGTTTCAGGACCCCGGTTTCATGGGCTTGCTGGTTATTTACCCCCTCGCTCGGCGCGCAAGCATATTAGCACATGACCTCACTGCATGTTCGCACATTACCTCACTGCATGTTAGCACATGACCTCACTGCATGTTAGCACATTACCTTACTGCATGTTAGCACATGACCTCACTGCATCAGATAACTTAATATTACAATGGATGTCACATGCAGTTAGCTCATGTAGTGTTAACATTGTGTGAGAGTGAGGGATCAGGACATGTGTCTTATTCCTACGTTACGTTTTTTCATGTGATAAAAATGATGAGACAGGTGACGTAAAGCTATGTAGCTGGGGCGGAGCTCGGGTATTGTGTCGGGGGGGAGATGTTTGCTCCCCCTCACTGATATGTTGCAGTAGCTCAAACAGTCTATTATACTAGCCAATTCTAAACGTTGGCTTACACTAGCGTAATTTCAGCAACCTTTCCATTCACACATGTAACATGCAGTACAAACCAAAATATTTAATATATGTTTATTCCAGAAAAAAACCTTTGATCATAGCTGCCTATTCCGGTCAAAAGTACTGGCAAAAGTACCTTGTCAGTGGGGCACAGCTAGATGTGACAGATAGCCAGTGATGGGAATAACAGCGTTAGAAATAAACGGCGTTACTTTTTTTAGTAACGAGTAATCTAACTAATTACTTTTCACATCGTTATAACGCCGTTCCCGTTACTTACAATAAAATGCTCTGCGTTACTTTATTAAAGCTGTTTTCATCTGGCACACTGCTCGTTCAGCCTTTCTTTCCTCTGCTTTAGTGTGGGGCGGGGAGACACGAGACAACGGCACAGTCAGCCAATCAGAGTAGATTTGGACAACATGCGTAGGTAGGCCACGCCTACTGCACTACTGCGCACACTTTCAATGAGAAGAGACAGCGATGGCGAGCGGTCAGCCCAACACTGCGCTTTCACATTGGAAATACAGCCAGGACTTTTCATTACCTGAAATAAAAGGCAAAAATGTCTACGTGCAATGCACATTATGTCGAGGAACAAAGCGTTTGTCCTCGTCAGTGGCCAGTAATTAGTAACATAATTTTAATAACTACAAAAATATATTAAATTTGATAGATGTCTTATCTCACATTGTCCCACAAAAACATTAATATAGTGTAGATAACATTACTAATTGGTTCTGTTAAGTGTCCATTTCAGTCATTAAACACATTTAACATTCACTTTTATTATGATTACACTAATTGAATTTGATTTTTTTTTGGGGGGGGAACACAAAATGTAACGGAATAATTACTTTCCCTGTTAATTAGTTACTTTTATGACAAAGTAACTCCGTTACTGACTTGGTTACTTTTTGGGAAAAGTAACTATAACTAATTACTTTTTGAAAGCGACGTGCCCAACACTGCAGATAGTCTCCTCTGCTGCACCTCCAATCTTTCTCTCCGTTTACAAGCACCGGATTTAAACTTCCTTATCATATTTGCTCATTTATTCATAACCGCGGACATCCGAACATTGCTTGCGGTTCACCACTTGCTTTGAACCAAAGATTCTAGAGCGCCCTGTAGGGTTACGTTCTGAAGGGAAATGACGCATTTCTCGTCTTGTCTTCTTCCTCTTATCCGGGACCGGGTCGCGGAGGCAGCAGTCTAAGCATGGAAGCCCAAACTTCCCTTTCCCCAGACACCTCGGCCAGCTCCTCGGGAAGAACACCGAGGCATTCCCAGGCCAGCCGAGAGACATAGTCCCTCCAGCGTGTCCTGGGTCTTCCCCGGGGCCTCCTCCCGGGGGGACATGCCTGGAACACCTCCCCAGGGAGGCATCCAGGAGGCATCCGAAAAAGATGCCCGAGCCACCTCAGCTGGTTCCTCTCGATGTGGAGGAGCAGCGGCTCTACTCCGAGCTCCTCCCGAGTGACTGTGCTTCTCACCCTATCTCTAAGGGAGCGCCCAGCCACCCTGCGAAGGAAACTCATTTCAGCCGCTTGTATCCGCGATCTTGTTCTTTCTGTCATTACCCAAAGCTCATGACCATAGGTGAGAGTCGGAACGTAGATCGACCGGTAAATTGAGAGCTTCGCCTTTTGGCTCAGCTCCTTCTTCACCACAACGGACCGGTAAAGCGACCGCATCACTGTGGAGGCTGCACCGATCCGCCTGTCGATCTCACGCTCCATCCTTCCCTCACTCGTGAACAAGATCCCGAGATACTTAAACTCCTCCACTTGAGGCAGGACTTCTCCACCAACCTGGAGAGGGCAAGCCACCCTTTTCCGGTCGAGAACCATGGCCTCGGACTTGGAGGTGCTGATTCTCATCCCAACCGCTTCACACTCGACTGCAAACCGCCCCAGTGCATGTTGAAGGTCCTGGTTTGAAGAAGCCAACAGGACAACATCATCCGCAAAAAGCAGAGATGAAATCCTGTGGTTCCCAAACAGGATTCCTTCCGGCCCCTGGCTGCGCCTAGAAATTCTGTCCATAAAAATTATGAACAGAACCGGTGACAAAGGGCAGCCCTGCCGGAGTCCAACATGCACTGGGAACAGGTCTGACTTACTGCCGGCAATGCGAACCAGACTCCTGCTCCATTCGTACAGGGACCGGACAGCCCTTAGCAAAGAGCCCCGAACCCCATACTCCCGAAGCACCCCCCGCAGAATACCACGGGGGACACGGTCGAATGCCTTCTCCAGATCCACAAAGCACATGTGGACTGGTTGGGCAAACTCCCATGAACCCTCGAGCACCCTATGAAGGGTATAGAGCTGGTCCAGTGTTCCGCGACCAGGACGAAAACCGCATTGTTCCTCCTGGATCCGAGGGTCGACTATTGGTCGAATTCTCCTCTCCAGTACCCTGGAGTAAACTTTCCCTGGGAGGCTGAGAAGTGTGATTCCCCTATAATTGGAGCACACTCTCCAGTCCCCTTTCTTAAAAAGAGGGACCACCACCCCAGTCTGCCACTCCAGAGGCACCGTCCCTGACCGCCACGCGATGTTGCAGAGGCGTGTCAACCAAGACAGCCCCACAACATCCAGAGACTTGAGATACTCAGGGCGGATCTCATCCACCCCCGGTGCCTTGCCACCGAGGAGCTTGCAAACCACCTCAGTGACTTCGGCTTGGGTAATGGACGAGTCCACCTCTGAGTCATCAGCCTCAGTCTCCTCAGTGGAAGACATGATGGTGGGATTGAGGAAATCCTCAAAGTATTCCTTCCACCGCCCGACAATGTCCCCAGTCGAGGTCAACAGCTCCCCACCCGCACTGTAAACAGTGTTGGCAGAGTACTGCTTCCCCCTCCTGAGGCGCTGGACGGTTTGCCAGAATTTCTTCGAGGCTGACCGATAGTCCTTCTCCATGGCCTCCCCGAACTCCTCCCAGTTCCGAGTTTTTGCCTCTGCAACCGCCCGAGCTGCAGCACGCCTGGCCTGCCGATACCTGTCAGCTGCCTCAGGAGTCCTGGAGGTCAACATGGCCCGATAGGACTCCTTCTTCAGCTTGACGGCATTCCTTACTTCCGGTGTCCACCACCGGGTTCGGGGATTGCCGCCACGACAGGCACCGGAGACCTTGCGGCCACAGCTCCGAACAGCTGCGTCCACAATGGAGGTAGAGAACATGGTCCACTCAGACTCAATGTCCCCCACCTCCCTCAGAAGCTGGGAAAAGCTCTCCCGGAGGTGGGAGTTAAAGACCTCCCCAACAGAGTGCTCGGCCAGACGTTCCCAGCAGACCCTCACCATACGTTTGGGCCTGCCAGGTCTGTCCAGCTTCCTCCTCTGCCAGCGGATCCAACTCACCACCAGGTGGTGATCAGTTGACAGCTCAGCCCCTCTCTTCACCCGAGTGTCCAAGACATAGGGCCGGAGATCAGATGAAACGACTACAAAGTCGATCATCGACCTCCGACCTAAGGTGTCCTGGTGCCACGTGCACTTATGGACACCCCTATGCTCGAACATGGTGTTCGTTATGGACAAACCGTGACTAGCACAGAAGTCCAATAACAAAACACCACTCGGGTTCAGATCGGGGAGGCCGTTCCTCCCAACCACGCCCCTCCAGGTGTCACTGTCATCTCCCACGTGAGCATTGAAGTCCCCCAGTAGCACAATGGAGTCCCCAGTCTGAGCACCCCTCAGTACCTCTCCCAGGGACTCCAAGAAGGCCGGATACTCTATACTGCTATTTGGCCCGTAGGCACAAACAACAGCAAGAGCCCTCTCCCCAATCCGAAGGCGCAGAGAGGCGACCCTCTCGTTCACTGGGGTAAACTCCAACACATGGCGGCTGAGCTGGGGAGCTATAAGCAAGCCCACACCAGCCCGCCGCCGCTCACCACGGGCGACTCCAGAGAAGTGGAAAGTCCAACCCCTCTCGAGGAGCTGGGTTCCAGAGCCCAAGCTATGCGTGGAGGTGAGCCCGACTATCTCTAGCCGGTACCTCTCAACCTCCCGCACAAGCTCAGGCTCCTTCCCCCCCAGCGAAGTGACATTCCATGTCCCAACAGCCAGCCGCTGTGTCCGGGGATCAGGTCGTCGAGGCCCCTGCCTTCGGCTGCCACCCAATCCACACTGCACCAAACCCCTACTGCTACCTCTGTGGGTGGTGAACCCACAGGAGGTCGGGCCCACGTCACCTCTTCGGGCTGAGCCCGGCCGGGCCCCATGGGCAAAGGCCCGGCCACCAAGCGCTCGCATACGAGCCCCAACCCCGGGCCTGGCTCCAGGGTGGGGCCCCGGCTGCGTCCTACCGGGCGACGTCACGGTCCTGGATTTTTTCTACATAGGGGGTTTTTGGTGAACTGCTCTTGGTCTGGCCTGTCACCTAGGACCTGTCTGCCTTGGGAAACCCAAACAGGGGCATAATGCCCCCGACAACATAGCTCCTAGGATCATTCAAGCACACAAACCCCTCCACCACAATAAGGTGGCAGTTCTAGGAGGGGAAATGACGCATTTCATAAATGACGCATTTCATAAACAAAATGTTAAACAGACACAAACTATGCCTAACCCAGCCTACATAATATATTTTTATTGAACAATTTTGTTGTAAATAATTCCGAATGGATATGTGGTCAATAAACTGTATTAAAAAAAAAATCCCGACCAGTGGGGCCCCCCTAGCGGTGAAGCCCCGGATTGTTCGCACCCCCCCCCCAATCTCCGCTACTGCTGTGGAGCTAATGTGTATATAGTTATGTTACATCAACGTCAACTCTGACGTAAATGATAGATGCCGCACTCCCTCTCCTGGGTGAGAGAGCTAGAGTCAGCAGTCTCCAGAGTGGAGACAGAGTCACATTAATGCTCCACTTCTATGAACTTACACATCAAATATGCTTTGCCTGGCTATAAGCATGAATCACATATTTGGAGTGCTAATTTGGGGGTTAAAAATACAAATGGGCGGCACGGTGGTGTAGTGGTTAGCGCTCTCGCCTCACAGCAAGAAGGTCCGGGTTTGAGCCCCGTGGCCGGCGAGAGCCTTTCTGTGTGGAGTTTGCATATTCTCCCCGTGTCCGCGTGGGTTTCCTCCGGGTGCTCGGGTTTCCCCCACAGTCCAAAGACATGTAGGTTAGGTTAACTGGTGACTCTAAATTGAGCGTAGGTGTGAATGTGAGTGTGAATGGTTATCTGTGTCTATGTGTCAGCCCTGTGATGACCTGGTGACTTGTTCAGGGTGTACCCCGCCTTTCGCCTGTAGTCAGCTGGGATAGGCTCCAGGTTGCCTGCGACCCTGTAGAAGGATAAAGCGGCTAGAGATAATGAGATGTGATGAACCTGAGTCTGAACAAATGATTGCTCTCCGTGGTTTTGTTTCCTCTTTTCACTGCACTGTGTCATGACCGTGTGATTTGCAGAAGGTGTGGCTCTATGGGTGGAGCTTGATACTTGAGCATGGGAGGGGGTTAAATGTCAAACTCCACCCACAGCGAACAGGACGAAATGCAGCTTTATAGTGTTCTTAATTTACTGTCAAAGGATCATAACTCCTTCACTTGGGGCAGCAATGAAGCAGTGAAGGAGTTCAAGTATCTCGGGGTCTTGTTCACGCGTGATGGTGAAATGAAGCGTGAGATGGACGGGCGGAATGGGGCGGCGTCAGCAGTAATGCGGGTGTTGTACTGGAACGTCGTGGTGAAGAGGGACCAGATACAAGATTTATTGATTTAACCTTGATTTTACCTACAATGTTAATATTTACCTCAGATACGTTGAAAAATTAATGAGAAAATACCGAAATTACACTGTAATAATATTTAGCATCAAACTGCTAACACAGTGACAGTGGAAATGACAGAGTCATCCAGAACATCAACTTTTTACCTGAGATGTGTTGAAAAATTAACAGGAAAATACATAAATTACACTGTAATAACATTTAGCATCAAACTGCTAACACAGCAAACACTGAAATGGCACAGAATTATCTACAATGTCAACATTTACCTCAGATACGTTGAAAAATTAATGAGAAAATACATAAATTACACTGTAATAACATTTAGCATCAAACTGCTAACACAGTGATAGTGGAAATGACAGAGTCATCCAGAACGTCAACTTTTACCTCAGATGTGTTGAAAAATGAAGAGAAAAATATTTAGATTACACTGTAATAACATTTAGCATCAAACTGCTAACACAGCGAGCATGGGAATGCCACAGAATTACCCACAATGTCAACATTTACCTCAGATACGTTGAAAAATTAATAAGAAAATAAATGTTTTTACAATGTAATTTATGTATCATCAAAATGCTAACACAGCGACAGTGGAAATCACAGAGTCATCCAGAACGTCAACTTTTACCTCAGATATGTTGAAAAATGAATAGAAAAATATTTAGATTACACTGTAATAACATTTAGCATCAAACTGCTAACACAGCGAGCATGGGAATGCCACAGAATTACCCACAATGTTAACATTTACCTCAGATATGTTGAAAAATTTATGAGAAAATACCTAAATTACACTGTAATAACATTTAGCATCAAACTGCTAACACAGTGACAGTGGAAATGACAGAGTCATCCAGAACGTCAACATTTACCTCAGATGTGTTGAAAAATTATTATGAAAATACTTAAATTACACTGTAATTGCACTTAACATCAAACTGCTTACACAACAAACACGGAAATGGCACAGAATTATCTACAATGTCAACATTTACCTCAGATACACTGAAAAATTAATGAGAAAATACCTAAATTACACTGTAATAACATTTAGCATCAAACTGCTAACACAGCGACAGTGGAAATCACAGAGTCATCCAGAATGTCAACATTTACCTCAGATGTGTTGAAAAATTAACAGGAAAATATTTAAATTACACTGCAATAACATTTAGCATCAAACTGCTAACACAGCGAGCATGGGAATGCCACAGAATTACCCACAATGTTAACATTTACCTCAGATATGTTGAAAAATTAATGAGAAAATACCTAAATTACACTGTAATGATATTTAGCATCAAACTGCTAACACAGTGACAGTGGAAATGACAGAGTCATCCAGAACGTCAACTTTTACCTCAGATGTGTTGAAAAATTAACAGGAAAATATTTAAATTACACTGTAATAACATTTAGCATCAAACTGCTAACACAGCGACAGTGGAAATAACAGAGTCATCCAGAACGTCAACTTTGACCTCAGATGTGTTGAAAAATGAATAAGAAAATACCTAAATTACACTGTAATAACATTTAGCATCAAACTACTAAAACAGCGAGCATGGAAATGCCACAGAATTACCTACAATGTTAAAATTTACCACAGATATGTTGAAAAATGAATGAGAAAATACCTAAATTACACTGTAATAACATTTAGCATCAAACTGCTAACACAGTGACAGTGGAAATGACAGAGTCATCCAGAACGTCAACTTTTACCTCAGATGTGTTGAAAAATTAACAGGAAAATATTTAAATTACACTGTAATAACATTTAGCATCAAACTGCTAACACAGCGACAGTGGAAATAACAGAGTCATCCAGAACGTCAACTTTTACCTCAGATGTGTTGAAAAATGAATAAGAAAATACCTAAATTACACTGTAATAACATTTAGCATCAAACTACTAAAACAGCGAGCATGGAAATGCCACAGAATGACCTACAATGTTAACATTTACCACAGATATGTTGAAAAATTAATGAGAAAATACCTAAATTACACTGTAATAACATTTAGCATCAACCAGCTAACACAATGACAGTGGAAATGACAGTCATCCAGAACGTCAACTTTTACCTCAGATGTGTTGAAAATTTAACAGGAAAATACCTAAATTACACTGTAATAACATTAAGCATCTAAATGCTAACATAGCAAACACGGAAATAGCACAGAATTATCTACAATGTCAACATTTACCTCAGATACGTTGAAAAATTAATGAGAAAATACCAAAATTACACTGTAATAACATTTAGGATCAAACTGCTAACACAGTGACAATGGAAATGACAGAGTCATCCTGAACGTCAACTTTTACCTCAGATGTGTTGAAAAATGAATAGAAAAATATTTAGATTACACTGTAAAAATGATTAGCATCAAACTGCTAACACAGCGAGCATGGGAATGCCACAGAATTACCCACAATGTCAACATTTACCTCAGATACGTTGAAAAATTAATAAGAAAATAAATGTTATTACAATGTAATTTATGTATCATCAAACTGCTAACACAGCGACAGTGGAAATGATAGAGTCATCCAGAATATAAACTTTTACCTCAGATGTGTTGAAAAATTAACAGGAAAATATTTAAATTACACTATAATGACATTTAGCATCAAACTGCTAACACAGCGAGCATGGGAATGCCACAGAATTACCTACAATGTTAACATTTACCTCAGTTGTGTTGAAAAATTAACAGGAAAATATTTAAATTACACTGTAATAACATTTAGCATCAAACTGCTAACACAGCGACAGTGGAAATGACAGAGTCATCCAGAACGTCAACATTTACCTCAGATGTGTTGAAAAATTAACAGGAAAATATGTAATTACACTGTAATAACATTTAGCATCAAACTGCTAACACAGCGTGCATGGGAATGCCACAGAATTACCCACAATGTTAACATTTCCCTAAGATACGTTGAAAAATTAATGAGAAAATACCTAAATTACACTGTAATAACATTTAGCATCAACCTGCTAACATAGCAAACATGGAAATAGCACAGAAATATCTACAATGTCAACATTTACCTCAGATAAGTTGAAAAATTAATGACAAAATACATAAATTACACTTTAATAACATTTAGCATCAAACTGATAACACAGTGATAGTGGAAATGACAGAGTCATCCAGAACGTCAACATTTACCTCAGATACGTTGAAAAATTAATAAGAAAATAAATGTTATTACAATGTAATTTATGTATCATCAAACTGCTAACACAGCGACAGTGGAAATGATAGAGTCATCCAGAATATAAACTTTTACCTCAGATGTGTTGAAAAATTAACAGGAAAATATTTAAATTACACTATAATGACATTTAGCATCAAACTGCTAACACAGCGAGCATGGGAATGCCACAGAATTACCTACAATGTTAACATTTACCTCAGTTGTGTTGAAAAATTAACAGGAAAATATTTAAATTACACTGTAATAACATTTAGCATCAAACTGCTAACACAGCGACAGTGGAAATGACAGAGTCATCCAGAACGTCAACATTTACCTCAGATGTGTTGAAAAATTAACAGGAAAATATGTAATTACACTGTAATAACATTTAGCATCAAACTGCTAACACAGCGTGCATGGGAATGCCACAGAATTACCCACAATGTTAACATTTCCCTAAGATACGTTGAAAAATTAATGAGAAAATACCTAAATTACACTGTAATAACATTTAGCATCAACCTGCTAACATAGCAAACATGGAAATAGCACAGAAATATCTACAATGTCAACATTTACCTCAGATAAGTTGAAAAATTAATGACAAAATACATAAATTACACTTTAATAACATTTAGCATCAAACTGATAACACAGTGATAGTGGAAATGACAGAGTCATCCAGAACGTCAACATTTACCTCAGATGTGATGAAAAATTAACAGGAAAATATTTAAATTACACTGTAATAACATTTAGCATCAACCTGCTAACATAGCAAACATGGAAATAGCACAGAAATATCTACAATGTCAACATTTACCTCAGATAAGTTGAAAAATTAATGACAAAATACATAAATTACACTGTAATAACATTTAGCATCAACCTGCTAACACAGTGATAGTGGAAATGACAGAGTCATCCAGAACGTCAACTTGTACGTCACATGTGTTGAAAAATTAACAGGAAAATACCTAAATTATACTGTAGTAACTTTTAGCATCAAACTGCTAACACAGCAAACACGGAAATAGCACAGAATTATCTACAATGTCAACATTTACCTCAGATAAGTTGAAAAATTAATGAGAAAATACATAAATTACACTGTAATAACATTTAGCATCAAACTGCTAACACAGCGAGCATGGGAATGCCACAGAATTACCCACAATGTCAACATTTACCTCAGATACGTTGAAAAATTAATGAGAAAATAAATGTTATTACAATGTAATTTATGGATCATCAACCTGCTAACACAGCGACAGTGGAAATGACAGAGTCATCCAGAAGGTCAACTTATACCTCAGATGTGTTGAAAAATTAACAGGAAAATACCTAAATTACACTGTAATAACATTTAGCATTAAACTGCTAACACAGCAAACACGGAAATAGCACAGAATTATCTACAATGTCAACATTTACCTCAGATACATTGAAAAATTAAGGACAAAATACATAAATTACACTGTAATAACATTTAGCATCAAACTGCTAACACAGTGACAGTGGAAATGACAGTCATCCAGAGCGTCAACATTTACCGCAGATGTGTTGAAAAATTATTACGAAAATACTTAAATTACACTGTAATTGCACTTAACATCAAACTGCTAACACAACAAACACGGAAATGGCACAGAATTATCTACAATGTCAACATTTACCTCAGATACATTGAAAAATAAATCAGAAAATACATAAATTACACTGTAATAACATTTAGCATCAAACTCCTAACACAGCGACAGTGGAAATGACAGAGTCATGCAGAATGTCAACATTTACCTCAGATGTGTTGAAAAATTAACAGGAAAATATTTAAATTACACTGTAATAACATTTAGCATCAAACTGCTAACACAGTGAGAGTGGAAATAACATAGAGTCATCCAGAACGTCAATTTTTACTCAGAGGTGTTGAAAAATTAATAAGAAAATAGCTAAATTACCCTGTAATAACATTTAGCATCAAACTGCTAAAACACCGAGCATGGAAATGCCACAGAATTACTTACAATGTTAACATTTACCATAGATATGTTGAAAAATTAATGAGAAAATACCTAAATTACACTGTAATAACATTTAGCATCAACCTGCTAACATAGCAAACATGGAAATAGCACAGAAATATCTACAATGTCAACATTTACCTCAGATAAGTTGAAAAATTAATGACAAAATACATAAATTACACTTTAATAACATTTAGCATCAAACTGATAACACAGTGATAGTGGAAATGACAGAGTCATCCAGAACGTCAACATTTACCTCAGATGTGATGAAAAATTAACAGGAAAATATTTAAATTACACTGTAATAACATTTAGCATCAAACTCCTAACACAGTGACAGTGGAAATGACATAGAGTCATCCAGAACGTCAACATTTACCTCAGATATGTTGAAAAATTAATGAGAAAATACCTAAATTACACTGTAATAACATTTAGCATCAAATTGCTAACACAGCAAACACGGAAATAGCACAGAATTATCTACAATGTCAACATTTACCTGAGATAAGTTGAAAAATTAATGAGAAAATACATAAATTACACTGTAATAACATTTAGCATCAAACTGCTAACACAGCGACAGTGGAAATGACAGAGTCATCCAGAACGTCAACATTTACCTCAGATGTGATGAAAATTTAACAGGAAAATATTTAAATTACACTGTAATAACATTTAGCATCAAACTGCTAACACAGCGACAGTGGAAATGACAGAGTCATCCAGAACGTCAACATTTACCTCAGATGTGTTGAAAAATTAACAGGAAAATATTTAAATTACACTGTAATAACATTTAGCATCAAACTGCTAACACAGTGACAGTGGAAATGACATAGAGTCATCCAGAACGTCAACATTTACCTCAGATACGTTGAAAAATTGATGAGAAAATACCTAAATTACACTGTAATAACATTTAGCATCAAACTGCTAACACAGTGACAGTGGAAATAACATAGAGTCATCCAGAACATCAACTTTTACCTCAGAGGTGTTGAAAAATGAATAAGAAAATACCTAAATTACACTGTAATAACATTTAGCATCAATCTACTAAAACAGCGAGCATGGAAATGCCACAGAATTACCTACAATGTTAACATTTACCACAGAAATGTTGAAAAATTAATGAGAAAATACCTAAATTACACTGTAATAACATTTAGCATCAAACTGCTAACATAGTGATAGTGGAAATGACAGAGTCATCCAGAACGTCAACATTTACCTCAGATGTGTTGAAAAATTAACAGGAAAATATTTAAATTACACTATAATAACATTTAGCATCAAACTGCTAACACAGTGACAGTGGAAATGACATAGAGTCATCCAGAAGGTCAACATTTACCTCAGATACGTTGAAAAATTAATGAGAAAATACCTAAATTACACTGTAATAACATTTAGCATCAACCTGCTAACATAGCAAACACGGAAATAGCACAGAAATATCTACAATGTCAACATTTACCTCAGATAAGTTGAAAAATTAATGACAAAATACATAAATTACACTTTAATAACATTTAGCATCAAACTGCTAACACAGTGATAGTGGAAATGACAGAGTCATCCAGAACGTCAACATTTACCTCAGATGTGATGAAAAATTAACAGGAAAATATTTAAATTACACTGTAATAACATTTAGCATCAAACTGCTAATACAGTGACAGTGGAAATAACATAGAGTCATCCAGAACATCAACTTTTACCTCAGAGGTGTTGACAAATGAATAAGAAAATACCTAAATTACACTGTAATAACATTTAGTATCAAACTACTAAAACAGCGAGCATGGAAAGGCCACAGAATTACCTACAATGTTATCATTTACCACAGAAATGTTGAAAAATTAATGAGAAAATACCTAAATTACACTGTAATAACATTTAGCATCAACCAGCTAACACAATGACAGTGGAAATGTCAGAGTCATCCAGAACGTCAACTTTTACCTCAGATGTGTTGAAAAATTAACAGGAAAATACCTAAATTACACTGTAATAACATTAAGCATCTAACTGCTAACATAGCAAACACGGAAATAGCACAGAATTATCTACAATGTCAACATTTACCTCAGATACATTGAAAAATTAATGAGAAAATACCTAAATTACACTGTAATAACATTTAGCATCAAACTGCTAACACAGTGACAGTGGAAATGACAGAGTCATCCAGAACGTCAACATTTACCTCAGATGTGTTGAAAAATTAACAGGAAAATATTTAAATTACACTGTAATAACATTTAGCATCAAACTCCTAACACAGTGACAGTGGAAATGACAGAGTCATCCAGAACGTCAACATTTACCTCAGATACGTTGAAAAATTAATGAGAAAATACCTAAATTACACTGTAATAACATTTAGCATCAACCTGCTAACATAGCAAACACGGAAATAGCACAGAAATATCTACAATGTCAACATTTACCTCAGATAAGTTGAAAAATTAAAGACAAAATACATAAATTACACTTTAATAACATTTAGCATCAAACTGCTAACATAGTGATAGTGGAAATGACAGAGTCATCCAGAACGTCAACATTTACCTCAGATGTGATGAAAAATTAACAGGAAAATATTTAAATTACACTGTAATAACATTTAGCATCAAACTGCTAACACAGCGACAGTGGAAATGACAGAGTCATCCAGAACGTCAACATTTACCTCAGATGTGTTGAAAAATTAACAGGAAAATATTTAAATTACACTATAATAACATTTAGCATCAAACTGCTAACACAGTGACAGTGGAAATGACATAGAGTCATCCAGAACGTCAACATTTACCTCAGATACGTTGAAAAATTCATGAGAAAATACCTAAATTACACTGTAATAACATTTAGCATCAAACTCCTAACACAGTGACAGTGGAAATAACATAGAGTCATCCAGAACGTCAACATTTACTGCAGATGTGTTGAAAAATTATTACGAAAATACTTAAATTACACTGTAATTGCACTTAACATCAAAGTGCTAACACAACAAACATGGAAATGGCACAGAATTATCTACAATGTCAACATTTACCTCAGATACATTGAAAAATTAATGAGAAAATACCTAAATTACACTGTAATAACATTTAGCATCAAACTGCTAACACAGTGACAGTGGAAATGACAGAGTCATCCAGAACGTCAACATTTACCTCAGATGTGTTGAAAAATTAACAGGAAAATATTTAAATTACACTGTAATAACATTTAGCATCAAACTCCTAACACAGTGACAGTGGAAATGACATAGAGTCATCCAGAACGTCAACATTTACCTCAGATACGTTGAAAAATTAATGAGAAAATACCTAAATTACACTGTAATAACATTTAGCATCAAACTCCTAACACAGTGACAGTGGAAATAACATAGAGTCATCCAGAACGTCAACTTTTACCTCAGAGGTGTTGAAAAATTAATAAGAAAAGACCTAAATGACACTGTAATAACATTTAGCATCAAACTACTAAAACAGCGAGCATGGAAATGCCACAGAATTACCTACAATGTTAACATTTACCACAGATATGTTGAAAAATTAATGACAAAATACATAAATTACACTGTAATAACATTTAGCATCAACCTGCTAACATAGCAAACACGGAAATAGCACAGAATTATCTACAATGTCAACATTTACCTCAGATATGTTGAAAAATTAATGACAAAATACATAAATTACACTGTAATAACATTTAGCATCAACCTGCTAACACAGTGATAGTGGAAATGACAGAGTCATCCAGAACGTCAACATTTACCTCAGATGTGTTGAAAAATTAACAGGAAAATATTTAAATTACACTGTAATAACATTTAGCATCAAACTGCTAACACAGCGACAGTGGAAATAACAGAGTCATCCAGAACGTCAACTTTTACCTCAGATGTGTTGAAAAATGAATAAGAAAATACCTAAATTACACTGTAATAACATTTAGCATCAAACTACTAAAACAGCGAGCATGGAAAGGCCACAGAATTACCTACAATGTTAACATTTACCACAGATATGTTGAAAAATTAATGAGAAAATACCTAAATTACACTGTAATAACATTTAGCATCAACCAGCTAACACAGCGACAGTGGAAATAACAGAGTCATCCAGAACGTCAACTTTTACCTCAGATGTGTTGAAAATTTAACAGGAAAATACCTAAATTACACTGTAATAACATTAAGCATCTAACTGCTAACATAGCAAACACGGAAATAGCACAGAATTATCTACAATGTCAACATTTACCTCAGATACGTTGAAAAATTAATGAGAAAATACCAAAATTACACTGTAATAACATTTAGGATCAAACTGCTAACACAGTGACAATGGAAATGACAGAGTCATCCTGAACGTCAACTTTTACCTCAGATGTGTTGAAAAATTAACAGGAAAATATTTAGATTACACTGTAATAACGATTAGCATCAAACTGCTAACACAGCGAGCATGGGAATGCCACAGAATTACCTACAATGTTAACATTTACCTCAGATACGTTGAAAAATTAATAAGAAAATAAATGTTATTACAATGTAATTTATGTATCATCAAACTGCTAACACAGCGACAGTGGAAATGATAGAGTCATCCAGAATGTAAACTTTTACCTCAGATGTGTTGAAAAATTAACAGGAAAATATTTAAATTACACTATAATGACATTTAGCATCAAACTGCTAACACAGCGAGCATGGGAATGCCACAGAATTACCTACAATGTTAACATTTACCTCAGATATGTTGAAAAATGAATAAGAAAATACCTAAATTACACTGTAATAACATTTAGCATCAAACTGCTCACACAGTGACAGTGGAAATGACAGTCATCCAGAACGTCAATATTTACCTCAGATGTGTTGAAAAATTAACAGGAAAATATTTAAATTACACTGTAATAACATTTAGCATCAAACTGCTAACACAGCGACAGTGGAAATGACAGAGTCATCCAGAATGTCAACATTTACCTCAGATGTGTTGAAAAATTAACAGGAAAATATTTAAATTACACTGTAATAACATTTAGCATCAAACTGCTAACACAACGTGCATGGGAATGCCACAGTATTACCCACAATGTTAACATTTCCCTAAGATACATTGAAAAATTAATGAGAAAATACCTAAATTACACTGTAATAACATTTAGCATCAAACTGCTAACACAGTGACAGTGGAAATGACATAGAGTCATCCAGAACGTCAACATTTACCTCAGATACGTTGAAAAATTCATGAGAAAATACCTAAATTACACTGTAATAACATTTAGCATCAAACTGCTAACACAGTGACAGTGGAAAAAACATAGAGTCATCCAGAACATCAACTTTTACCTCAGAGGTGTTGAAAAATGAATAAGAAAATACCGAAATTACACTGTAATAACATTTAGCATCAAACTACTAAAACAGCGAGCATGGAAATGCCACAGAATTACCTACAATGTTAACATTTACCACAGATATGTTGAAAAATTAATGAGAAAATACCTAAATTACACTGTAATAACATTTAGCATCAACCTGCTAACACAGTGACAGTGGAAATTACAGAGTCATCCAGAACGTCAACTTTTACCTCAGATGTGTTGAAAAATTAACAGGAAAATACCTAAATTACACTGTAATATCATTTAGCATCAAACTGCTAACACAGCAAACACGGAAATAGCACAGAATTATCTACAATGTCAACATTTACCTCAGATACGTTGAAAAATTAATGACAAAATACATAAATTACACTGTAATAACATTTAGCATCAAACTGCTAACACAGTGACAGTGGAAATGACACAGTCATCCAGAACGTCAACATTTACCTCCGATGGGTTGAAAAATTAACAGGAAAATATTTAAATTACACTGTAATAACATTTAGCATCAAACTGCTAACACAGCGAGCATGGGAATGCCACAGAATTACCCACAATGTTAACATTTACCTCAGATACGTTGAAAAATTAATGAGAAAATACATAAATTACACTGTAATAACATTTAGCATCAAACTGCTAACACAGTGACAGTGGAAATGACACAGTCATCCAGAACGTCAACTTTTACCTCAGATGTGTTGAAAAATGAATAGAAAAATATTTAGATTACACTGTAATAACATTTAGCATCAAACTGCTAACACAGCAAGCATGGGAATGCCACAGAATTACCCACAATGTTAACATTTACCTCAGATACGTTGAAAAATTAATGAGAAAATACCTAAATTACACTCTAATAACATTTAGCATCAAACTGCTAACACAGTGACAGTGGAAATGACAGAGTCATCCAGAACGTCAACTTTTACCTCAGATGTGTTGAAAAATTATTACGAAAATACTTAAATTACACTGTAATTGCACTTAACATCAAACTACTAACACAACAAACACGGAAATGGCACAGAATTATCTACAATGTCAAAATTTACCTCAGATACATTGAAAAATTAATGAGAAAATACATAAATTACACTGTAATAACATTTAGCATCAAACTGCTAACACAGTGATAGTGGAAATGACAGAGTCATCCAGAACGTCAACTTTTACCTCAGATGTGTTGAAAAATGAATAGAAAAATATTTAGATTACACTGTAATAACATTTAGCATCAAACTGCTAACACAGCGAGCATGGGAATGCCACAGAATTACCCACAATGTCAACATTTACCTCAGATACGTTGAAAAATTAATAAGAAAATAAATGTTTTTCCAATGTAATTTATGTATCATCAAAATGCTAACACAGCGACAGTGGAAATCACAGAGTCATCCAGAACGTCAACTTTTACCTCAGATGTGTTGAAAAATGAATAGAAAAATATTTAGATTACACTGTAATAACATTTAGCATCAAACTGCTAACACAGCGAGCATGGGAATGCCACAGAATTACCCACAATGTTAACATTTACCTCAGATATGTTGAAAAATTAATGAGAAAATACCTAAATTACACTGTAATGATATTTAGCATCAAACTGCTAACACAGTGACAGTGGAAATGACAGAGTCATCCAGAACGTCAACTTTTACCTCAGATGTGTTGAAAAATTAACAGGAAAATATTTAAATTACACTGTAATAACATTTAGCATCAAACTGCTAACACAGCGACAGTGGAAATAACAGAGTCATCCAGAACGTCAACTTTGACCTCAGATGTGTTGAAAAATGAATAAGAAAATACCTAAATTACACTGTAATAACATTTAGCATCAAACTACTAAAACAGCGAGCATGGAAATGCCACAGAATTACCTACAATGTTAAAATTTACCACAGATATGTTGAAAAATGAATGAGAAAATACCTAAATTACACTGTAATAACATTTAGCATCAAACTGCTAACACAGTGACAGTGGAAATGACAGAGTCATCCAGAAATTAAACTTTTACCTCAGATGTGTTGAAAAATTTACAGGAAAATATTTAAATTACACTGTAATGACATTTAGCATCAAACTGCTAACACAGCGAGCATGGGCATGCCACAGAATTACCTACAATGTTGACATTTACCTCAGATATGTTGAAAAATGTTTAAGAAAATACCTAAATTACACTGTAATAACATTTAGCATCAAACTGCTAACACAGCGTGCATGGGAATGCCACAGAATTACCTACAATGTTAACATTTACCTCAGATACGTTGAAAAATTAATGAGAAAATACCTAAATTACACTCTAATAACATTTAGCATCAAACTGCTAACACAGTGACAGTGGAAATGACAGAGTCATCCAGAACGTCAACTTTTACCTCAGATGTGTTGAAAAATTATTACGAAAATACTTAAATTACACTGTAATTGCACTTAACATCAAACTACTAACACAACAAACACGGAAATGGCACAGAATTATCTACAATGTCAAAATTTACCTCAGATACGTTGAAAAATTAATGAGAAAATACATAAATTACACTGTAATAACATTTAGCATCAAACTGCTAACACAGTGATAGTGGAAATGACAGAGTCATCCAGAACGTCAACTTTTACCTCAGATGTGTTGAAAAATGAATAGAAAAATATTTAGATTACACTGTAATAACATTTAGCATCAAACTGCTAACACAGCGAGCATGGGAATGCCACAGAATTACCCACAATGTCAAAATTTACCTCAGATACGTTGAAAAATTAATGAGAAAATACATAAATTACACTGTAATAACATTTAGCATCAAACTGCTAACACAGCGACAGTGGAAATAACAGAGTCAACCAGAACGTCAACTTTGACCTCAGATGTGTTGAAAAATGAATAAGAAAATACCTAAATTACACTGTAATAACATTTAGCATCAAACTACTAAAACAGCGAGCATGGAAATGCCACAGAATTACCTACAATGTTAAAATTTACCACAGATATGTTGAAAAATGAATGAGAAAATACCTAAATTACACTGTAATAACATTTAGCATCAAACTGCTAACACAGTGACAGTGGAAATGACAGAGTCATCCAGAACGTCAACTTTTACCTCAGATGTGTTGAAAAATTAACAGGAAAATATTTAAATTACACTGTAATAACATTTAGCATCAAACTGCTAACACAGCGACAGTGGAAATAACAGAGTCATCCAGAACGTCAACTTTTACCTCAGATGTGTTGATAAATGAATAAGAAAATACCTAAATTACACTGTAATAACATTAAGCATCAAACTACTAAAACAGCGAGCATGGAAATGCCACAGAATGACCTACAATGTTAACATTTACCACAGATATGTTGAAAAATTAATGAGAAAATACCTAAATTACACTGTAATACCATTTAGCATCAACCAGCTAACACAATGACAGTGGAAATGACAGAGTCATCCAGAATGTCAACTTTTACCTCAGATGTGTTGAAAATTTAACAGGAAAATACCTAAATTACACTGTAATAACATTAAGCATCTAAATGCTAACATAGCAAACACGGAAATAGCACAGAATTATCTACAATGTCAACATTTACCTCAGATACGTTGAAAAATTAATGAGAAAATACCAAAATTACACTGTAATAACATTTAGGATCAAACTGCTAACACAGTGACAATGGAAATGACAGAGTCATCCTGAACGTCAACTTTTACCTCAGATGTGTTGAAAAATGAATAGAAAAATATTTAGATTACACTGTAAAAATGATTAGCATCAAACTGCTAACACAGCGAGCATGGGAATGCCACAGAATTACCCACAATGTCAACATTTACCTCAGATACGTTGAAAAATTAATAAGAAAATAAATGTTATTACAATGTAATTTATGTATCATCAAACTGCTAACACAGCGACAGTGGAAATGATAGAGTCATCCAGAATATAAACTTTTACCTCAGATGTGTTGAAAAATTAACAGGAAAATATTTAAATTACACTATAATGACATTTAGCATCAAACTGCTAACACAGCGAGCATGGGAATGCCACAGAATTACCTACAATGTTAACATTTACCTCAGTTGTGTTGAAAAATTAACAGGAAAATATTTAAATTACACTGTAATAACATTTAGCATCAAACTGCTAACACAGCGACAGTGGAAATGACAGAGTCATCCAGAACGTCAACATTTACCTCAGATGTGTTGAAAAATTAACAGGAAAATATGTAATTACACTGTAATAACATTTAGCATCAAACTGCTAACACAGCGTGCATGGGAATGCCACAGAATTACCCACAATGTTAACATTTCCCTAAGATACGTTGAAAAATTAATGAGAAAATACCTAAATTACACTGTAATAACATTTAGCATCAACCTGCTAACATAGCAAACACGGAAATAGCACAGAATTATCTACAATGTCAACATTTACCTCAGATAAGTTGAAAAATTAATGACAAAATACATAAATTACACTGTAATAACATTTAGCATCAACCTGCTAACACAGTGATAGTGGAAATGACAGAGTCATCCAGAACGTCAACTTGTACGTCACATGTGTTGAAAAATTAACAGGAAAATATTTAAATTACACTGTAATGACATTTAGCATCAAACTGCTAACACAGCGAGCATGGGCATGCCACAGAATTACCTACAATGTTGACATTTACCTCAGATATGTTGAAAAATGTTTAAGAAAATACCTAAATTACACTGTAATAACATTTAGCATCAAACTGCTAACACAGCGTGCATGGGAATGCCACAGAATTACCTACAATGTTAACATTTACCTCAGATACGTTGAAAAATTAATGAGAAAATACCTAAATTACACTCTAATAACATTTAGCATCAAACTGCTAACACAGTGACAGTGGAAATGACAGAGTCATCCAGAACGTCAACTTTTACCTCAGATGTGTTGAAAAATTATTACGAAAATACTTAAATTACACTGTAATTGCACTTAACATCAAACTACTAACACAACAAACACGGAAATGGCACAGAATTATCTACAATGTCAAAATTTACCTCAGATACGTTGAAAAATTAATGAGAAAATACATAAATTACACTGTAATAACATTTAGCATCAAACTGCTAACACAGTGATAGTGGAAATGACAGAGTCATCCAGAACGTCAACTTTTACCTCAGATGTGTTGAAAAATGAATAGAAAAATATTTAGATTACACTGTAATAACATTTAGCATCAAACTGCTAACACAGCGAGCATGGGAATGCCACAGAATTACCCACAATGTCAAAATTTACCTCAGATACGTTGAAAAATTAATGAGAAAATACATAAATTACACTGTAATAACATTTAGCATCAAACTGCTAACACAGCGACAGTGGAAATAACAGAGTCAACCAGAACGTCAACTTTGACCTCAGATGTGTTGAAAAATGAATAAGAAAATACCTAAATTACACTGTAATAACATTTAGCATCAAACTACTAAAACAGCGAGCATGGAAATGCCACAGAATTACCTACAATGTTAAAATTTACCACAGATATGTTGAAAAATGAATGAGAAAATACCTAAATTACACTGTAATAACATTTAGCATCAAACTGCTAACACAGTGACAGTGGAAATGACAGAGTCATCCAGAACGTCAACTTTTACCTCAGATGTGTTGAAAAATTAACAGGAAAATATTTAAATTACACTGTAATAACATTTAGCATCAAACTGCTAACACAGCGACAGTGGAAATAACAGAGTCATCCAGAACGTCAACTTTTACCTCAGATGTGTTGATAAATGAATAAGAAAATACCTAAATTACACTGTAATAACATTAAGCATCAAACTACTAAAACAGCGAGCATGGAAATGCCACAGAATGACCTACAATGTTAACATTTACCACAGATATGTTGAAAAATTAATGAGAAAATACCTAAATTACACTGTAATAACATTTAGCATCAACCAGCTAACACAATGACAGTGGAAATGACAGAGTCATCCAGAATGTCAACTTTTACCTCAGATGTGTTGAAAATTTAACAGGAAAATACCTAAATTACACTGTAATAACATTAAGCATCTAAATGCTAACATAGCAAACACGGAAATAGCACAGAATTATCTACAATGTCAACATTTACCTCAGATACGTTGAAAAATTAATGAGAAAATACCAAAATTACACTGTAATAACATTTAGGATCAAACTGCTAACACAGTGACAATGGAAATGACAGAGTCATCCTGAACGTCAACTTTTACCTCAGATGTGTTGAAAAATGAATAGAAAAATATTTAGATTACACTGTAAAAATGATTAGCATCAAACTGCTAACACAGCGAGCATGGGAATGCCACAGAATTACCCACAATGTCAACATTTACCTCAGATACGTTGAAAAATTAATAAGAAAATAAATGTTATTACAATGTAATTTATGTATCATCAAACTGCTAACACAGCGACAGTGGAAATGATAGAGTCATCCAGAATATAAACTTTTACCTCAGATGTGTTGAAAAATTAACAGGAAAATATTTAAATTACACTATAATGACATTTAGCATCAAACTGCTAACACAGCGAGCATGGGAATGCCACAGAATTACCTACAATGTTAACATTTACCTCAGTTGTGTTGAAAAATTAACAGGAAAATATTTAAATTACACTGTAATAACATTTAGCATCAAACTGCTAACACAGCGACAGTGGAAATGACAGAGTCATCCAGAACGTCAACATTTACCTCAGATGTGTTGAAAAATTAACAGGAAAATATGTAATTACACTGTAATAACATTTAGCATCAAACTGCTAACACAGCGTGCATGGGAATGCCACAGAATTACCCACAATGTTAACATTTCCCTAAGATACGTTGAAAAATTAATGAGAAAATACCTAAATTACACTGTAATAACATTTAGCATCAACCTGCTAACATAGCAAACACGGAAATAGCACAGAATTATCTACAATGTCAACATTTACCTCAGATAAGTTGAAAAATTAATGACAAAATACATAAATTACACTGTAATAACATTTAGCATCAACCTGCTAACACAGTGATAGTGGAAATGACAGAGTCATCCAGAACGTCAACTTGTACGTCACATGTGTTGAAAAATTAACAGGAAAATACCTAAATTATACTGTAGTAACTTTTAGCATCAAACTGCTAACACAGCAAACACGGAAATAGCACAGAATTATCTACAATGTCAACATTTACCTCAGATAAGTTGAAAAATTAATGAGAAAATACATAAATTACACTGTAATAACATTTAGCATCAAACTGCTAACACAGCGAGCATGGGAATGCCACAGAATTACCCACAATGTCAACATTTACCTCAGATACGTTGAAAAATTAATGAGAAAATAAATGTTATTACAATGTAATTTATGGATCATCAACCTGCTAACACAGCGACAGTGGAAATGACAGAGTCATCCAGAAGGTCAACTTATACCTCAGATGTGTTGAAAAATTAACAGGAAAATACCTAAATTACACTGTAATAACATTTAGCATTAAACTGCTAACACAGCAAACACGGAAATAGCACAGAATTATCTACAATGTCAACATTTACCTCAGATACATTGAAAAATTAAGGACAAAATACATAAATTACACTGTAATAACATTTAGCATCAAACTGCTAAAACAGTGACAGTGGAAATGACAGTCATCCAGAGCGTCAACATTTACCGCAGATGTGTTGAAAAATTATTACGAAAATACTTAAATTACACTGTAATTGCACTTAACATCAAACTGCTAACACAACAAACACGGAAATGGCACAGAATTATCTACAATGTCAACATTTACCTCAGATACATTGAAAAATAAATCAGAAAATACATAAATTACACTGTAATAACATTTAGCATCAAACTCCTAACACAGCGACAGTGGAAATGACAGAGTCATGCAGAATGTCAACATTTACCTCAGATGTGTTGAAAAATTAACAGGAAAATATTTAAATTACACTGTAATAACATTTAGCATCAAAGTCCTAACACAGTGACAGTGGAAATGACATAGAGTCATCCAGAACGTCAACATTTACCTCAGATATGTTGAAAAATTAATGAGAAAATACCTAAATTACACTGTAATAACATTTAGCATCAAACTGCTAACACAGTGAGAGTGGAAATGACAGAGTCATCCAGAACGTCAATTTTTACTCAGAGGTGTTGAAAAATTAATAAGAAAATAGCTAAATTACCCTGTAATAACATTTAGCATCAAACTGCTAAAACACCGAGCATGGAAATGCCACAGAATTACTTACAATGTTAACATTTACCATAGATATGTTGAAAAATTAATGAGAAAATACCTAAATTACACTGTAATAACATTTAGCATCAAACTGCTAACATAGCAAACATGGAAATAGCACAGAAATATCTACAATGTCAACATTTACCTCAGATAAGTTGAAAAATTAATGACAAAATACATAAATTACACTTTAATAACATTTAGCATCAAACTGATAACACAGTGATAGTGGAAATGACAGAGTCATCCAGAACGTCAACATTTACCTCAGATGTGATGAAAAATTAACAGGAAAATATTTAAATTACACTGTAATAACATTTAGCATCAAACTCCTAACACAGTGACAGTGGAAATGACATAGAGTCATCCAGAACGTCAACATTTACCTCAGATATGTTGAAAAATTAATGAGAAAATACCTAAATTACACTGTAATAACATTTAGCATCAAATTGCTAACACAGCAAACACGGAAATAGCACAGAATTATCTACAATGTCAACATTTACCTGAGATAAGTTGAAAAATTAATGAGAAAATACATAAATTACACTGTAATAACATTTAGCATCAAACTGCTAACACAGCGACAGTGGAAATGACAGAGTCATCCAGAACGTCAACATTTACCTCAGATGTGATGAAAAATTAACAGGAAAATATTTAAATTACACTGTAATAACATTTAGCATCAAACTGCTAACACAGCGACAGTGGAAATGACAGAGTCATCCAGAACGTCAACATTTACCTCAGATGTGATGAAAATTTAACAGGAAAATATTTAAATTACACTGTAATAACATTTAGCATCAAAATGCTAACACAGCGACAGTGGAAATGACAGAGTCATCCAGAACGTCAACATTTACCTCAGATGTGTTGAAAAATTAACAGGAAAATATTTAAATTACACTGTAATAACATTTAGCATCAAACTGCTAACACAGTGACAGTGGAAATGACATAGAGTCATCCAGAACGTCAACATTTACCTCAGATACGTTGAAAAATTGATGAGAAAATACCTAAATTACACTGTAATAACATTTAGCATCAAACTGCTAACACAGTGACAGTGGAAATAACATAGAGTCATCCAGAACATCAACTTTTACCTCAGAGGTGTTGAAAAATGAATAAGAAAATACCTAAATTACACTGTAATAACATTTAGCATCAATCTACTAAAACAGCGAGCATGGAAATGCCACAGAATTACCTACAATGTTAACATTTACCACAGAAATGTTGAAAAATTAATGAGAAAATACCTAAATTACACTGTAATAACATTTAGCATCAAACTGCTAACATAGTGATAGTGGAAATGACAGAGTCATCCAGAACGTCAACATTTACCTCAGATGTGTTGAAAAATTAACAGGAAAATATTTAAATTACACTATAATAACATTTAGCATCAAACTGCTAACACAGTGACAGTGGAAATGACATAGAGTCATCCAGAAGGTCAACATTTACCTCAGATACGTTGAAAAATTAATGAGAAAATACCTAAATTACACTGTAATAACATTTAGCATCAACCTGCTAACATAGCAAACACGGAAATAGCACAGAAATATCTACAATGTCAACATTTACCTCAGATAAGTTGAAAAATTAATGACAAAATACATAAATTACACTTTAATAACATTTAGCATCAAACTGCTAACACAGTGATAGTGGAAATGACAGAGTCATCCAGAACGTCAACATTTACCTCAGATGTGATGAAAAATTAACAGGAAAATATTTAAATTACACTGTAATAACATTTAGCATCAAACTGCTAATACAGTGACAGTGGAAATAACATAGAGTCATCCAGAACATCAACTTTTACCTCAGAGGTGTTGAAAAATGAATAAGAAAATACCTAAATTACACTGTAATAACATTTAGTATCAAACTACTAAAACAGCGAGCATGGAAAGGCCACAGAATTACCTACAATGTTATCATTTACCACAGAAATGTTGAAAAATTAATGAGAAAATACCTAAATTACACTGTAATAACATTTAGCATCAACCAGCTAACACAATGACAGTGGAAATGTCAGAGTCATCCAGAACGTCAACTTTTACCTCAGATGTGTTGAAAAATTAACAGGAAAATATTTAAATTACACTGTAATAACATTTAGCATCAAACTCCTAACACAGTGACAGTGGAAATGACAGAGTCATCCAGAACGTCAACATTTACCTCAGATACGTTGAAAAATTAATGAGAAAATACCTAAATTACACTGTAATAACATTTAGCATCAACCTGCTAACATAGCAAACACGGAAATAGCACAGAATTATCTACAATGTCAACATTTACCTCAGATACATTGAAAAATTAATGAGAAAATACCTAAATTACACTGTAATAACATTTAGCATCAAACTGCTAACACAGTGACAGTGGAAATGACAGAGTCATCCAGAACGTCAACATTTACCTCAGATACGTTGAAAAATTAACAGGAAAATACCTAAATTACACTGTAATAACATTAAGCATCTAACTGCTAACATAGCAAACACGGAAATAGCACAGAATTATCTACAATGTCAACATTTACCTCAGATACATTGAAAAATTAATGAGAAAATACCTAAATTACACTGTAATAACATTTAGCATCAAACTGCTAACACAGTGACAGTGGAAATGACAGAGTCATCCAGAACGTCAACATTTACCTCAGATGTGTTGAAAAATTAACAGGAAAATATTTAAATTACACTGTAATAACATTTAGCATCAAACTCCTAACACAGTGACAGTGGAAATGACAGAGTCATCCAGAACGTCAACATTTACCTCAGATACGTTGAAAAATTAATGAGAAAATACCTAAATTACACTGTAATAACATTTAGCATCAACCTGCTAACATAGCAAACACGGAAATAGCACAGAAATATCTACAATGTCAACATTTACCTCAGATAAGTTGAAAAATTAAAGACAAAATACATAAATTACACTTTAATAACATTTAGCATCAAACTGCTAACATAGTGATAGTGGAAATGACAGAGTCATCCAGAACGTCAACATTTACCTCAGATGTGATGAAAAATTAACAGGAAAATATTTAAATTACACTGTAATAACATTTAGCATCAAACTGCTAACACAGCGACAGTGGAAATGACAGAGTCATCCAGAACGTCAACATTTACCTCAGATGTGTTGAAAAATTAACAGGAAAATATTTAAATTACACTATAATAACATTTAGCATCAAACTGCTAACACAGTGACAGTGGAAATGACATAGAGTCATCCAGAACGTCAACATTTACCTCAGATACGTTGAAAAATTCATGAGAAAATACCTAAATTACACTGTAATAACATTTAGCATCAAACTCCTAACACAGTGACAGTGGAAATAACATAGAGTCATCCAGAACGTCAACATTTACTGCAGATGTGTTGAAAAATTATTACGAAAATACTTAAATTACACTGTAATTGCACTTAACATCAAAGTGCTAACACAACAAACATGGAAATGGCACAGAATTATCTACAATGTCAACATTTACCTCAGATACATTGAAAAATTAATGAGAAAATACCTAAATTACACTGTAATAACATTTAGCATCAAACTGCTAACACAGTGACAGTGGAAATGACAGAGTCATCCAGAACGTCAACATTTACCTCAGATGTGTTGAAAAATTAACAGGAAAATATTTAAATTACACTGTAATAACATTTAGCATCAAACTCCTAACACAGTGACAGTGGAAATGACATAGAGTCATCCAGAACGTCAACATTTACCTCAGATACGTTGAAAAATTAATGAGAAAATACCTAAATTACACTGTAATAACATTTAGCATCAAACTCCTAACACAGTGACAGTGGAAATAACATAGAGTCATCCAGAACGTCAACTTTTACCTCAGAGGTGTTGAAAAATTAATAAGAAAAGACCTAAATGACACTGTAATAACATTTAGCATCAAACTACTAAAACAGCGAGCATGGAAATGCCACAGAATTACCTACAATGTTAACATTTACCACAGATATGTTGAAAAATTAATGAGAATACCTAAATTACACTGTAATAACATTTAGCATCAACCTGCTAACATAGCAAACACGGAAATAGCACAGAATTATCTACAATGTCAACATTTACCTCAGATATGTTGAAAAATTAATGACAAAATACATAAATTACACTGTAATAACATTTAGCATCAACCTGCTAACACAGTGATAGTGGAAATGACAGAGTCATCCAGAACGTCAACATTTACCTCAGATGTGTTGAAAAATTAACAGGAAAATATTTAAATTACACTGTAATAACATTTAGCATCAAACTGCTAACACAGCGACAGTGGAAATAACAGAGTCATCCAGAACGTCAACTTTTACCTCAGATGTGTTGAAAAATGAATAAGAAAATACCTAAATTACACTGTAATAACATTTAGCATCAAACTACTAAAACAGCGAGCATGGAAAGGCCACAGAATTACCTACAATGTTAACATTTACCACAGATATGATGAAAAATTAATGAGAAAATACCTAAATTACACTGTAATAACATTTAGCATCAACCAGCTAACACAGCGACAGTGGAAATAACAGAGTCATCCAGAACGTCAACTTTTACCTCAGATGTGTTGAAAATTTAACAGGAAAATACCTAAATTACACTGTAATAACATTAAGCATCTAACTGCTAACATAGCAAACACGGAAATAGCACAGAATTATCTACAATGTCAACATTTACCTCAGATACGTTGAAAAATTAATGAGAAAATACCAAAATTACACTGTAATAACATTTAGGATCAAACTGCTAACACAGTGACAATGGAAATGACAGAGTCATCCTGAACGTCAACTTTTACCTCAGATGTGTTGAAAAATGAATAGAAAAATATTTAGATTACACTGTAATAACGATTAGCATCAAACTGCTAACACAGCGAGCATGGGAATGCCACAGAATTACCCACAATGTCAACATTTACCTCAGATACGTTGAAAAATTAATAAGAAAATAAATGTTATTACAATGTAATTTATGTATCATCAAACTGCTAACACAGCGACAGTGGAAATGATAGAGTCATCCAGAATGTAAACTTTTACCTCAGATGTGTTGAAAAATTAACAGGAAAATATTTAAATTACACTATAATGACATTTAGCATCAAACTGCTAACACAGCGAGCATGGGAATGCCACAGAATTACCTACAATGTTAACATTTACCTCAGATATGTTGAAAAATGAATAAGAAAATACCTAAATTACACTGTAATAACATTTAGCATCAAACTGCTCACACAGTGACAGTGGAAATGACAGTCATCCAGAACGTCAATATTTACCTCAGATGTGTTGAAAAATTAACAGGAAAATATTTAAATTACACTGTAATAACATTTAGCATCAAACTGCTAACACAGCGACAGTGGAAATGACAGAGTCATCCAGAATGTCAACATTTACCTCAGATGTGTTGAAAAATTAACAGGAAAATATTTAAATTACACTGTAATAACATTTAGCATCAAACTGCTAACACAACGTGCATGGGAATGCCACAGTATTACCCACAATGTTAACATTTCCCTAAGATACATTGAAAAATTAATGAGAAAATACCTAAATTACACTGTAATAACATTTAGCATCAAACTGCTAACACAGTGACAGTGGAAATGACATAGAGTCATCCAGAACGTCAACATTTACCTCAGATACGTTGAAAAATTCATGAGAAAATACCTAAATTACACTGTAATAACATTTAGCATCAAACTGCTAACACAGTGACAGTGGAAAAAACATAGAGTCATCCAGAACATCAACTTTTACCTCAGAGGTGTTGAAAAATGAATAAGAAAATACCGAAATTACACTGTAATAACATTTAGCATCAAACTACTAAAACAGCGAGCATGGAAATGCCACAGAATTACCTACAATGTTAACATTTACCACAGATATGTTGAAAAATTAATGAGAAAATACCTAAATTACACTGTAATAACATTTAGCGTCAACCTGCTAACATAGCAAACATGGAAATAGCACAGAAATATCTACAATGTCAACATTTACCTCAGATAAGTTGAAAAATTGATGACAAAATACATAAATTACACTTTAATAACATTTAGCATCAAACTGCTAACACAGTGATAGTGGAAATGACAGAGTCATCCAGAACGTCAACATTTACCTCAGATGTGATGAAAAATTAACAGGAAAATATTTAAATTACACTGTAATAACATTTAGCATCAAACTGCTAACACAGCCACAGTGGAAATGACAGAGTCATGCAGAACATCAACTTTTACCTCAGAGGTGTTGAAAAATGAATAAGAAAATACCTAAATTACACTGTAATAACAATTAGCATCAAACTACTAAAACAGCGAGCATGGAAATGCCACAGAATTACCTACAATGTTAACATTTACCACAGATAAGTTGAAAAATTAATGAGAAAATACCTAAATTACACTGTAATAACATTTAGCATCAACCTGCTAATATAGCAAACACGGAAATAGCACAGAAGTATCTACAATGTCAACATTTACCTCAGATAAGTTGAAAAATTAATGACAAAATACATAAATTACACTTTAATAACATTTAGCATCAAACTGCTAACACAGCGACAGTGGAAATGACAGTCATCCAGAACGTCAACATTTACTGCAGATGTGTTGAAAAATTATTACGAAAATACTTAAATTACACTGTAATTGCACTTAACATCAAGCTGCTAACACAACAAACATGGAAATGGCACAGAATTATCTCCAATGTCAACATTTACCTCAGATACATTGAAAAATTAATGAGAAAATACCTAACTTACACTGTAATAACATTTAGCATCAAACTGCTAACACAGTGACAGTGGAAATGACAGAGTCATCCAGAACGTCAACATTTACCTCAGATGTGTTGAAAAATTAACAGGAAAATATTTAAATTACACTGTAATAACATTTAGCATCAAACTCCTAACACAGTGACAGTGGAAATGACATAGAGTCATCCAGAACGTCAACATTTATCTCAGATACGTTGAAAAATTAATGAGAAAATACCTAAATTACACTGTAATAACATTTAGCATCAAACTGCTAACACAGTGACAGTGGAAATAACATAGAGTCATCCAGAACATCAACTTTTACCTCAGAGGTGTTGAAAAATGAATAAGAAAATACCTAAATTACACTGTAATAACATTTAGCATCAAACTACTAAAACAGCGAGCATGGAAATGTCACAGAATTACCTACGTTAACATTTACCACAGATATGTTGAAAAATTAATGAGAAAATACCTAAATTACACTTTAATAACATTTAGCATCAAACTGCTAACACAGTGATAGTGGAAATGACAGAGTCATCCAGAACGTCAACTTTTACCTCAGATGTGTTGAAAAATTAACAGGAAAATACCTAAATTACACTATAGTAACATTTAGCATCAAACTGCTAACACAGAAAACACGGAAATAGCACAGAATTATCTACAATGTCAACATTTACCTCAGATAAGTTGAAAAATTAATGACAAAATACATAAATTACACTGTAATAGCATTTAGCATCAAACTGCTAACACAGTGATAGGGGAAATGACAGAGTCATCCAGAACGTGAACTTTTACCTCAGATGTGTTGAAAAATTAATAGGAAAATATTTAAATTACACTGTAATAACATTTAGCATCAAACTGCTAACACAGCGAGCATGGGAATGCCACAGAATTACCTACAATGTTAACATTTACCTCAGATATATTGAAAAATTAATGAGAAAATACCTAAATTACACTGTAATAACATTTAGCATCAACCTGCTAACACAGTGACAGTGGAAATGACAGAGTCATCCAGAACGTCAACATTTACCTCAGATGTGTTGAAAAATGAATAAGAAAATACCTAAATTACACTGTAATAACATTTAGCATCAAACTGCTAACACAGTGACAGTGGAAATAACATAGAGTCATCCAGAACGTCAACTTTTACCTCAGAGGTGTTGAAAAATTAATAAGAAAATACCTAAATTACACTGTAATAACATTTAGCATCAATCTACTAAAACAGCGAGCATGGAAATGCCACAGAATTACCTACAATGTTAACATTTACCACAGATATGTTGAAAAATTAATGAGAAAATACCTAAATTACACTGTAATAACATTTAGCATCAACCTGCTAACACAGTGATAGTGGAAATGACAGAGTCATCCAGAACGTCAACTTTTACCTCAGATGTGTTGAAAAATTAACAGGAAAATACCTAAATTACACTGTAGTAACATTTAGCATCAAACTGCTAACACAGCAAACACGGAAATAGCACAGAATTATCTACAATGTCAACATTTACCTCAGGTAAGTTGAAAAATTAAGGACAAAATACATAATTTACACTGTAATAACATTTAGCATCAAACTGCTAACACAGTGACAGTGGAAATGACAGTCATCCAGAACGTCAACATTTACTGCAGATGTGTTGAAAAATTATTACGAAAATACTTAAATTACACTGTAATTGCACTTAACATCAAACTGCTAACACAACAAACATGGAAATGGCAAAGAATTATCTACAATGTCAACATTTACCTCAGATACATTGAAAAATTAATGAGAAAATACCTAAATTACACTGTAATAACATTTAGCATCAAACTGCTAACACAGCGACAGTGGAAATGACAGAGTCATCCAGAACGTCAACATTTACCTCAGATGTGTTGAAAAATTAACAGGAAAATATTTAAATTACACTGTAATAACATTTAGCATCAAACTCCTAACACAGTGACAGTGGAAATGACATAGAGTCATGCAGAACGTCAACATTTACCTCAGATACGTTGAAAAATTTATGAGAAAATACCTAAATTACACTGTAATAACATTTAGCATCAAACTCCTAACACAGTGACAGTGGAAATAACATAGAGTCATCCAGAACGTCAACTTTTACCTCAGAGGTGTTGAAAAATTAATAAGAAAAGACCTAAATTACACTGTAATAACAATTAGCATCAAACTACTAAAACAGCGAGCATGGAAATGCCACAGATTTACCTACAATGTTAACATTTACCACAGATATGTTGAAAAATTAATGAGAATACCTAAATTACACTGTAATAACATTTAGCATCAACCTGCTAACATAGCAAACACGGAAATAGCACAGAATTATCTACAATGTCAACATTTACCTCAGATATGTTGAAAAATTAATGACAAAATACATAAATTACACTGTAATAACATTTAGCATCAACCTGCTAACACAGTGATAGTGGAAATGACAGTCATCCAGAACGTCAACTTTTACCTCAGCTGTGTTGAAAAATTAACAGGAAAATACCTAAATTACACTGTAGTAACATTTAGCATCAAACTGCTAACACAGCGACAGTGGAAATGACAGAGTCATCCAGAACGTCAACATTTACCTCAGATGTGTTGAAAAATTAACAGGAAAATATTTAAATTACAATGTAATAACATTTAGCATCAAACTGCTAACACAGCGACAGTGGAAATAACAGAGTCATCCAGAACGTCAACTTTTACCTCAGATGTGTTGAAAAATGAATAAGAAAATACCTAAATTACACTGTAATAACATTTAGCATCAAACTACTAAAACAGCGAGCATGGAAAGGCCACAGAATTACCTACAATGTTAACATTTACCACAGATATGTTGAAAAATTAATGAGAAAATACCTAAATTACACTGTAATAACATTTAGCATCAACCAGCTAACACAATGACAGTGGAAATGACAGAGTCATCCAGAACGTCAACTTTTACCTCAGATGTGTTGAAAATTTAACAGGAAAATACCTAAATTACACTGTAATAACATTAAGCATCTAACTGCTAACATAGCAAACACGGAAATAGCACAGAATTATCTACAATGTCAACATTTACCTCAGATACGTTGAAAAATTAATGAGAAAATACCAAAATTACACTGTAATAACATTTAGGATCAAACTGCTAACACAGTGACAATGGAAATGACAGAGTCATCCTGAACGTCAACTTTTACCTCAGATGTGTTGAAAAATGAATAGAAAAATATTTAGATTACACTGTAATAACAATTAGCATCAAACTGCTAACACAGCGAGCATGGGAATGCCACAGAATTACCCACAATGTCAACATTTACCTCAGATACGTTGAAAAATTAATAAGAAAATAAATGTTATTACAATGTAATTTATGTATCATCAAACTGCTAACACAGCGACAGTGGAAATGATAGAGTCATCCAGAATGTAAACTTTTACCTCAGATGTGTTGAAAAATTAACAGGAAAATATTTAAATTACACTATAATGACATTTAGCATCAAACTGCTAACACAGCGAGCATGGGAATGCCACAGAATTACCTACAATGTTAACATTTACCTCAGATATGTTGAAAAATGAATAAGAAAATACCTAAATTACATTGTCATAACATTTAGCATCAAACTGCTCACACAGTGACAGTGGAAATGACAGTCATCCAGAACGTCAACATTTACCTCAGATGTGTTGAAAAATTAACAGGAAAATATTTAAATTACACTGTAATAACATTTAGCATCAAACTGCTAACACAGCGACAGTGGAAATGAAAGAGTCATCCAGAACGTCAACATTTACCTCAGATGTGTTGAAAAATTAACAGGAAAATATTTAAATTACACTGTAATAACATTTAGCATCAAACTGCTAACACAGCATGCATGGGAATGCCACAGTATTACCCACAATGTTAACATTTCCCTAAGATACGTTGAAAAATTAATGAGAAAATACCTAAATTACACTGTAATAACATTTAGCATCAACCTGCTAACATAGCAAACACGGAAATAGCACAGAAATATCTACAATGTCAACATTTACCTCAGAAAAGTTGAAAAATTAAAGACAAAATACATAAATTACACTTTAATAACATTTAGCATCAAACTGCTAAAATAGTGATAGTGGAAATGACAGAGTCATCCAGAACGTCAACATTTACCTCAGATGTGATGAAAAATTAACAGGAAAATATTTAACTTACACTGTAATAACATTTAGCATCAAACTGCTAACACAGCGACAGTGGAAATGACAGAGTCATCCAGAACGTCAACATTTACCTCAGATGTGTTGAAAAATTAACAGGAAAATATTTAAATTACACTATAATAACATTTAGCATCAAACTGCTAACACAGTGACAGTGGAAATGACATAGAGTCATCCAGAACGTCAACATGTACCTCAGATACGTTGAAAAATTCATGAGAAAATACCTAAATTACACTGTAATAACATTTAGCATCAAACTGCTAACACAGTGACAATGGAAATGACAGAGTCATCCTGAACGTCAACTTTTACCTCAGATGTGTTGAAAAATGAATAGAAAAATATTTAGATTACACTGTAATAACAATTAGCATCAAACTGCTAACACAGCGAGCATGGGAATGCCACAGAATTACCCACAATGTCAACATTTACCTCAGATACGTTGAAAAATTAATAAGAAAATAAATGTTATTACAATGTAATTTATGTATCATCAAACTGCTAACACAGCGACAGTGGAAATGACATAGAGTCATCCAGAACGTCAACATTTACCTCAGATACGTTGAAAAATTCATGAGAAAATACCTAAATTACACTGTAATAACATTTAGCATCAAACTGCTAACACAGTGACAGTGGAAAAAACATAGTCATCCAGAACATCAACTTTTACCTCAGAGGTGTTGAAAAATGAATAAGAAAATACCGAAATTACACTGTAATAACATTTAGCATCAAACTACTAAAACAGCGAGCATGGAAATGCCACAGAATTACCTACAATGTTAACATTTACCACAGATGTGTTGAAAAATTAATGAGAAAATACCTAAATTACACTGTAATAACATTTAGCATCAACCTGCTAACATAGCAAACACGGAAATAGCAGAGAAATATCTACAATGTCAACATTTACCTCAGATAAGTTGAAAAATTAATGACAAAATACATAAATTACACTGTAATAACATTTAGCATCAAACTGCTAACACAGCCACAGTGGAAATGACAGAGTCATGCAGAACATCAACTTTTACCTCAGAGATGTTGAAAAATGAATAAGAAAATACCTAAATTACACTGTAATAACAATTAGCATCAAACTACTAAAACAGCGAGCATGGAAATGCCACAGAATTACCTACAATGTTAACATTTACCACAGATAAGTTGAAAAATTAATGAGAAAATACCTAAATTACACTGTAATAACATTTAGCATCAACCTGCTAACATAGCAAACACGGAAATAGCACAGAAGTATCTACAATGTCAACATTTACCTCAGATAAGTTGAAAAATTAATGACAAAATACATAAATTACACTGTAATAACATTTAACATCAACCTGCTAACACAGTGACAGTGGAAATGACAGAGTCATCCAGAACGTCAACATTTACCTCAGATGTGTTGAAAAATGAATAAGAAAATACCTAAATTACACTGTAATAACATTCAGCATCAAACTCCTAACACAGTGACAGTGGAAATGACATAGAGTCATCCAGAAGGTCAACATTTACCTCAGATACGTTGAAAAATTAATGAGAAAATACCTAAATTACACTGTAATAACATTTAGCATCAAACTGCTAACACAGTGACAGTGGAAATAACATAGAGTCATCCAGAACGTCAACTTTTACCTCAGAGGTGTTGAAAAATTAATAAGAAAATACCTAAATTACACTGTAATAACATTTAGCATCAAACTACTAAAACAGCGAGCATGGAAATGCCACAGAATTACCTACAATGTTAACATTTACCACAGATATGTTGAAAAATTAATGAGAAAATACCTAAATTACACTGTAATAACATTTAGCATCAACCTGCTAACACAGTTATAGTGGAAATGACAGAGTCATCCAGAACGTCAACTTTTACCTCAGATGTGTTGAAAAATTAACAGGAAAATACCTAAATTACACTGTAGTAACATTTAGCATCAAACTGCTAACACAGCAAACACGGAAATAGCACAGAATTATCTACAATGTCAACATTTACCTCAGGTAAGTTGAAAAATTAATGACAAAATACATAATTTACACTGTAATAACATTTAGCATCAAACTGCTAACACAGTGACAGTGGAAATGACAGTCATCCAGAACGTCAACATTTACTGCAGATGTGTTGAAAAATTATTACGAAAATACTTAAATTACACTGTAATTGCACTTAACATCAAACTGCTAACACAACAAACATGGAAATGGCAAAGAATTATCTACAATGTCAACATTTACCTCAGATACATTGAAAAATTAATGAGAAAATACCTAAATTACACTGTAATAACATTTAGCATCAAACTGCTAACACAGCGACAGTGGAAATGACAGAGTCATCCAGAACGTCAACTTTTACCTCAGAGGTGTTGAAAAATTAATGAGAAAATACCTAAATTACACTGTAATAACATTTAGCATCAACCTGCTAACACAGTGATAGTGGAAATGACAGAGTCATCCAGAACGTCAACATTTACCTCAGATGTGATGAAAAATTAACAGGAAAATATTTAAATTACACTGTAATAACATTTAGCATCAAACTGCTAACACAGCCACAGTGGAAATGACAGAGTCATGCAGAACATCAACTTTTACATCAGAGGTGTTGAAAAATGAATAAGAAAATACCTAAATTAGACTGTAATAACAATTAGCATCAAACTACTAAAACAGCGAGCATGGAAATGCCACAGAATTACCTACAATGTTAACATTTACCACAGATAAGTTGAAAAATTAATGAGAAAATACCTAAATTACACTGTAATAACATTTAGCATCAACCTGCTAACATAGCAAACACGGAAATAGCACAGAAGTATCTACAATGTCAACATTTACCTCAGATAAGTTGAAAAATTAATGACAAAATACATAAATTACACTGTAATAACATTTAGCATCAACCTGCTAACACAGTGACAGTGGAAATGACAGAGTCATCCAGAACGTCAACATTTACCTCAGATGTGTTGAAAAATGAATAAGAAAATACCTAAATTACACTGTAATAACATTCAGCATCAAACTCCTAACACAGTGACAGTGGAAATGACATAGAGTCATCCAGAAGGTCAACATTTACCTCAGATACGTTGAAAAATTAATGGGAAAATACCTAAATTACACTGTAATAACATTTAGCATCAACCTGCTAACACAGTGACAGTGGAAATGACAGAGTCATCCAGAACGTCAACATTTACCTCAGATGTGTTGAAAAATGAATAAGAAAATACCTAAATTACACTGTAATAACATTCAGCATCAAACTCCTAACACAGTGACAGTGGAAATAACATAGAGTCATCCAGAAGGTCAACATTTACCTCAGATAAGTTGAAAAATTAATGACAAAATACATAAATTACACTTTAATAACATTTAGCATCAAACTGCTAACACAGTGATAGTGGAAATGACAGAGTCATCCAGAACGTCAACATTTACCTCAGATGTGATGAAAAATGAACAGGAAAATATTTAAATTACACTGTAATAACATTTAGCATCAAACTGCTAACACAGCCACAGTGGAAATGACAGAGTCATGCAGAACATCAACTTTTACCTCAGAGGTGTTGAAAAATGAATAAGAAAATACCTAAATTACACTGTAATAACAATTAGCATCAAACTACTAAAACGGCGAGCATGGAAATGCCACAGAATTACCTACAATGTTAACATTTACCACAGATAAGTTGAAAAATTAATGAGAAAATACCTAAATTACACTGTAATAACATTTAGCATCAACCTGCTAACATAGCAAACACGGAAATAGCACAGAAGTATCTACAATGTCAACATTTACCTCAGATAAGTTGAAAAATTAATGACAAAATACATAAATTACACTTTAATAACATTTAGCATCAAACTGCTAACACAGCGACAGTGGAAATGACAGTCATCCAGAACGTCAACATTTACTGCAGATGTGTTGAAAAATTATTACGAAAATACTTAAATTACACTGTAATTGCACTTAACATCAAACTGCTAACACAACAAACATGGAAATGGCACAGAATTATCTACAATGTCAACATTTACCTCAGATACATTGAAAAATTAATGAGAAAATACCTAAATTACACTGTAATAACATTTAGCATCAAACTGCTAACACAGTGACAGTGGAAATGACAGAGTCATCCAGAACGTCAACATTTACCTCAGATACGTTGAAAAATTAATGAGAAAATACCTAAATTACACTGTAATAACATTTAGCATCAAACTGCTAACACAGTGACAGTGGAAATAACATAGAGTCATCCAGAACATCGACTTTTACCTCAGAGGTGTTGAAAAATTAATGAGAAAATACCTAAATTACACTGTAATAACATTTAGCATCAACCTGCTAACACAGTGACAGTGGAAATGACAGAGTCATCCAGAACGTCAACATTTACCTCAGATGTGTTGAAAAATGAATAAGAAAATACCTAAATTACACTGTAATAACATTCAGCATCAAACTCCTAACACAGTGACAGTGGAAATGACATAGAGTCATCCAGAAGGTCAACATTTACCTCAGATACGTTGAAAAATTAATGAGAAAATACCTAAATTACACTGTAATAACATTTAGCATCAAACTGCTAACACAGTGACAGTGGAAATAACATAGAGTCATCCAGAACATCAACTTTTACCTCAGAGGTGTTGAAAAATTAATAAGAAAATACCTAAATTACACTGTAATAACATTTAGCATCAAACTACTAAAACAGTGAGCATGGAAATGCCACAGAATTACCTACAATGTTAACATTTACCACAGATATGTTGAAAAATTAATGAGAAAATACCTAAATTACACTGTAATAACATTTAGCATCAACCTGCTAACACAGTGATAGTGGAAATGACAGAGTCATCCAGAACGTCAACTTTTACCTCAGATGTGTTGAAAAATTAACAGGAAAATACCTAAATTACACTGTAGTAACATTTAGCTTCAAACTGCTAACACAGCAAACACGGAAATAGCACAGAATTATCTACAATGTCAACATTTACCTCAGGTAAGTTGAAAAATTAAGGACAAAATACATAATTTACACTGTAATAACATTTAGCATCAAACTGCTAACACAGTGACAGTGGAAATGACAGTCATCCAGAACGTCAACATTTACTGCAGATGTGTTGAAAAATTATTACGAAAATACTTAAATTACACTGTAATTGCACTTAACATCAAACTGCTAACACAACAAACATGGAAATGGCAAAGAATTATCTACAATGTCAACATTTACCTCAGATACATTGAAAAATTAATGAGAAAATACCTAAATTACACTGTAATAACATTTAGCATCAAACTGCTAACACAGCGACAGTGGAAATGACAGAGTCATCCAGAACGTCAACATTTACCTCAGATGTGTTGAAAAATTAACAGGAAAATATTTAAATTACACTGTAATAACATTTAGCATCAAACTCCTAACACAGTGACAGTGGAAATGACATAGAGTCATCCAGAACGTCAACATTTACCTCAGATACGTTGAAAAATTAATGAGAAAATACCTAAATTACACTGTAATAACATTTAGCATCAAACTGCTAACACAGTGACAGTGGAAATAACATAGAGTCATCCAGAACGTCAACTTTTACCTCAGAGGTGTTGAAAAATTAATAAGAAAATACCTAAATTACACTGTAATAACATTTAGCATCAAACTACTAAATCAGCGAGCATGGAAATGCCACAGAATTACCTACAATGTTAACATTTACCACAGATATGTTGAAAAATTAATGAGAAAACCTAAATTACACTGTAATAACATTTAGCATCAACCTGCTAACATAGCAAACACGGAAATAGCACAGAATTATCTACAATGTCAACATTTACCTCAGATATGTTGAAAAATTAATGACAAAATACATAAATTACACTTTAATAACATTTAGCATCAAACTGCTAACACAGTGATAGTGGAAATGACAGAGTCATCCAGAACGTCAACTTTTACCTCAGATGTGTTGAAAAATTAACAGGAAAATACCTAAATTACACTGTAGTAACATTTAGCATCAAACTGCTAACACAGCGACAGTGGAAATGACAGAGTCATCCAGAACGTCAACATTTACCTCAGATGTGTTGAAAAATTAACAGGAAAATATTTAAATTACACTGTAATAACATTTAGCATCAAACTGCTAACACAGCGACAGTGGAAATAACAGAGTCATCCAGAACGTCAACTTTTACCTCAGATGTGTTGAAAAATGAATAAGAAAATACCTAAATTACACTGTAATAACATTTAGCATCAAACTACTAAAACAGCGAGCATGGAAAGGCCACAGAATTACCTACAATGTTAACATTTACCACAGATATGTTGAAAAATTAATGAGAAAATACCTAAATTACACTGTAATAACATTTAGCATCAACCAGCTAACACAATGACAGTGGAAATGACAGAGTCATCCAGAACGTCAACTTTTACCTCAGATGTGTTGAAAAATTAACAGGAAAATACCTAAATTACACTATAGTAACATTTAGCATCAAACTGCTAACACAGAAAACACGGAAATAGCACAGAATTATCTACAATGTCAACATTTACCTCAGATAAGTTGAAAAATTAATGACAAAATACATAAATTACACTGTAATAGCATTTAGCATCAAACTGCTAACACAGTGATAGGGGAAATGACAGAGTCATCCAGAACGTGAACTTTTACCTCAGATGTGTTGAAAAATTAATAGGAAAATATTTAAATTACACTGTAATAACATTTAGCATCAAACTGCTAACACAGCGAGCATGGGAATGCCACAGAATTACCTACAATGTTAACATTTACCTCAGATATATTGAAAAATTAATGAGAAAATACCTAAATTACACTGTAATAACATTTAGCATCAACCTGCTAACACAGTGACAGTGGAAATGACAGAGTCATCCAGAACGTCAACATTTACCTCAGATGTGTTGACAAATGAATAAGAAAATACCTAAATTACACTGTAATAACATTTAGCATCAAACTGCTAACACAGTGACAGTGGAAATGACAGAGTCATCCAGAACGTCAACATTTACCTCAGATGTGTTGAAAAATTAACAGGAAAATATTTAAATTACACTGTAATAACATTTAGCATTAAACTCCTAACACAGTGACAGTGGAAATGACATAGAGTCATCCAGAACGTCAACATTTACCTCAGATACGTTGAAAAATTAATGAGAAAATACCTAAATTACACTGTAATAACATTTAGCATCAAACTGCTAACACAGTGACAGTGGAAATAACATAGAGTCATCCAGAACATCGACTTTTAGCTCAGAGGTGTTGAAAAATGAATAAGAAAATACCTAAATTACACTGTAATAACATTTAGCATCAAACTACTAAATCAGCGAGCATGGAAATGTCACAGAATTACCTACGTTAACATTTACCACAGATATGTTGAAAAATTAATGAGAAAATACCTAAATTACACTGTAATAATATTTAGCATCAACCTGCTAACATAGCAAACACGGAAATAGCACAGAAATATCTACAATGTCAACATTTACCTCAGATAAGTTGAAAAATTAATGACAAAATACATAAATTACACTTTAATAACATTTAGCATCAAACTGCTAACACAGTGATAGTGGAAATGACAGAGTCATCCAGAACGTCAACTTTTACCTCAGATGTGTTGAAAAATTAACAGGAAAATACCTAAATTACACTGTAGTAACATTTAGCATCAAACTGCTAACACAGCAAACACGGAAATAGCACAGAATTATCTACAATGTCAACATTTACCTCAGGTAAGTTGAAAAATTAATGACAAAATACATAATTTACACTGTAATAACATTTAGCATCAAACTGCTAACACAGTGACAGTGGAAATGACAGTCATCCAGAACGTCAACATTTACTGCAGATGTGTTGAAAAATTATTACGAAAATACTTAAATTACACTTTAATTGCACTTAACATCAAACTGCTAACACAACAAACATGGAAATGGCAAAGAATTATCTACAATGTCAACATTTACCTCAGATACATTGAAAAATTAATGAGAAAATACCTAAATTACACTGTAATAACATTTAGCATCAAACTGCTAACACAGCGACAGTGGAAATGACAGAGTCATCCAGAACGTCAACATTTACCTCAGATGTGTTGAAAAATTAACAGGAAAATATTTAAATTACACTGTAATAACATTTAGCATCAAACTCCTAACACAGTGACAGTGGAAATGACATAGAGTCATCCAGAACGTCAACATTTACCTCAGATACGTTGAAAAATTAATGAGAAAATACCTAAATTACACTGTAATAACATTTAGCATCAAACTGCTAACACAGTGACAGTGGAAATAACATAGAGTCATCCAGAACGTCAACTTTTACCTCAGAGGTGTTGAAAAATTAATAAGAAAATACCTAAATTACACTGTAATAACATTTAGCATCAAACTACTAAATCAGCGAGCATGGAAATGCCACAGAATTACCTACAATGTTAACATTTACCACAGATATGTTGAAAAATTAATGAGAAAACCTAAATTACACTGTAATAACATTTAGCATCAACCTGCTAACATAGCAAACACGGAAATAGCACAGAATTATCTACAATGTCAACATTTACCTCAGATATGTTGAAAAATTAATGACAAAATACATAAATTACACTTTAATAACATTTAGCATCAAACTGCTAACACAGTGATAGTGGAAATGACAGAGTCATCCAGAACGTCAACTTTTACCTCAGATGTGTTGAAAAATTAACAGGAAAATACCTAAATTACACTGTAGTAACATTTAGCATCAAACTGCTAACACAGCGACAGTGGAAATGACAGAGTCATCCAGAACGTCAACATTTACCTCAGATGTGTTGAAAAATTAACAGGAAAATATTTAAATTACACTGTAATAACATTTAGCATCAAACTGCTAACACAGCGACAGTGGAAATAACAGAGTCATCCAGAACGTCAACTTTTACCTCAGATGTGTTGAAAAATGAATAAGAAAATACCTAAATTACACTGTAATAACATTTAGCATCAAACTACTAAAACAGCGAGCATGGAAAGGCCACAGAATTACCTACAATGTTAACATTTACCACAGATATGTTGAAAAATTAATGAGAAAATACCTAAATTACACTGTAATAACATTTAGCATCAACCTGCTAACACAGTGACAGTGGAAATGACAGAGTCATCCAGAACGTCAACATTTACCTCAGATGTGTTGAAAAATGAATAAGAAAATACCTAAATTACACTGTAATAACATTTAGCATCAAACTCCTAACACAGTGACAGTGGAAATGACATAGAGTCATCCAGAAGGTCAACATTTACCTCAGATATGTTGAAAAATTAATGAGAAAATACCTAAATTACACTGTAATAACATTTAGCATCAAACTGCTAACACAGCGAGCATGGGAATGCCACAGAATTACCCAGAATGTCAACATTTACCGCAGATGTGTTGAAAAATTCTTACGAAAATACTTAAATTACACTGTAATTGCACTTAACATCAAACTGCTAACACAACAAACATGGAAATGGCACAGAATTATCTACAATGTCAACATTTACCTCAGATACATTGAAAAATTAATGAGAAAATACCTAAATTACACTGTAATAACATTTAGCATCAAACTGCTAACACAGCGACAGTGGAATTGACAGAGTCATCCAGAACGTCAACATTTACCTCAGATGTGTTGAAAAATTAACAGGAAAATATTTAAATTACACTGTAATAACATTTAGCATCAAACTCCTAACACAGTGACAGTGGAAATGACATAGAGTCATCCAGAACGTCAACATTTACCTCAGATATGTTGAAAAATTAATGAGAAAATACCTAAATTACACTGTAATAACATTTAGCATCAAACTACTAAATCAGCGAGCATGGAAATGCCACAGAATTACCTACAATGTTAACATTTACCACAGATATGTTGAAAAATTAATGAGAAAACCTAAATTACACTGTAATAACATTTAGCATCAACCTGCTAACATAGCAAACACGGAAATAGCACAGAATTACCTACAATGTCAACATTTACCTCAGATATGTTGAAAAATTAATGACAAAATACATAAATTACACTTTAATAACATTTAGCATCAAACTGCTAACACAGTGATAGTGGAAATGACAGAGTCATCCAGAACGTCAACTTTTACCTCAGATGTGTTGAAAAATTAACAGGAAAATACCTAAATTACACTGTAGTAACATTTAGCATCAAACTGCTAACACAGCGACAGTGGAAATGACAGAGTCATCCAGAACGTCAACATTTACCTCAGATGTGTTGAAAAATTAACAGGAAAATATTTAAATTACACTGTAATAACATTTAGCATCAAACTGCTAACACAGCGACAGTGGAAATAACAGAGTCATCCAGAACGTCAACTTTTACCTCAGATGTGTTGAAAAATGAATAAGAAAATACCTAAATTACACTGTAATAACATTTAGCATCAAACTACTAAAACAGCGAGCATGGAAAGGCCACAGAATTACCTACAATGTTAACATTTACCTCAGATAAGTTGAAAAATTAATGACAAAATACATAAATTACACTGTAATAGCATTTAGCATCAAACTGCTAACACAGTGATAGGGGAAATGACAGAGTCATCCAGAACGTGAACTTTTACCTCAGATGTGTTGAAAAATTAATAGGAAAATATTTAAATTACACTGTAATAACATTTAGCATCAAACTGCTAACACAGCGAGCATGGGAATGCCACAGAATTACCTACAATGTTAACATTTACCTCAGATATATTGAAAAATTAATGAGAAAATACCTAAATTACACTGTAATAACATTTAGCATCAAACTGCTAACACAGTGACAGTGGAAATGACAGAGTCATCCAGAACGTCAACATTTACCTCAGATGTGTTGACAAATGAATAAGAAAATACCTAAATTACACTGTAATAACATTTAGCATCAAACTGCTAACACAGTGACAGTGGAAATGACAGAGTCATCCAGAACGTCAACATTTACCTCAGATGTGTTGAAAAATTAACAGGAAAATATTTAAATTACACTGTAATAACATTTAGCATCAAACTCCTAACACAGTGACAGTGGAAATGACATAGAGTCATCCAGAACGTCAACATTTACCTCAGATACGTTGAAAAATTAATGAGAAAATACCTAAATTACACTGTAATAACATTTAGCATCAAACTGCTAACACAGTGACAGTGGAAATAACATAGAGTCATCCAGAACATCGACTTTTAGCTCAGAGGTGTTGAAAAATGAATAAGAAAATACCTAAATTACACTGTAATAACATTTAGCATCAAACTACTAAATCAGCGAGCATGGAAATGTCACAGAATTACCTACGTTAACATTTACCACAGATATGTTGAAAAATTAATGAGAAAATACCTAAATTACACTGTAATAACATTTAGCATCAACCTGCTAACATAGCAAACACGGAAATAGCACAGAAATATCTACAATGTCAACATTTACCTCAGATAAGTTGAAAAATTAATGACAAAATACATAAATTACACTTTAATAACATTTAGCATCAAACTGCTAACACAGTGATAGTGGAAATGACAGAGTCATCCAGAACGTCAACTTTTACCTCAGATGTGTTGAAAAATTAACAGGAAAATACCTAAATTACACTGTAGTAACATTTAGCATCAAACTGCTAACACAGCAAACACGGAAATAGCACAGAATTATCTACAATGTCAACATTTACCTCAGGTAAGTTGAAAAATTAATGAGAAAATACCTAAATTACACTGTAATAACATTTAGCATCAAACTGCTAACACAGTGACAGTGGAAATGACAGAGTCATCCAGAACGTCAACATTTACCTCAGATGTGTTGACAAATGAATAAGAAAATACCTAAATTACACTGTAATAACATTTAGCATCAAACTGCTAACACAGTGACAGTGGAAATGACAGAGTCATCCAGAACGTCAACATTTACCTCAGATGTGTTGAAAAATTAACAGGAAAATATTTAAATTACACTGTAATAACATTTAGCATCAAACTCCTAACACAGTGACAGTGGAAATGACATAGAGTCATCCAGAACGTCAACATTTACCTCAGATACGTTGAAAAATTAATGAGAAAATACCTAAATTACACTGTAATAACATTTAGCATCAAACTGCTAACACAGTGACAGTGGAAATAACATAGAGTCATCCAGAACATCGACTTTTAGCTCAGAGGTGTTGAAAAATGAATAAGAAAATACCTAAATTACACTGTAATAACATTTAGCATCAAACTACTAAATCAGCGAGCATGGAAATGTCACAGAATTACCTACGTTAACATTTACCACAGATATGTTGAAAAATTAATGAGAAAATACCTAAATTACACTGTAATAACATTTAGCATCAACCTGCTAACATAGCAAACACGGAAATAGCACAGAAATATCTACAATGTCAACATTTACCTCAGATAAGTTGAAAAATTAATGACAAAATACATAAATTACACTTTAATAACATTTAGCATCAAACTGCTAACACAGTGATAGTGGAAATGACAGAGTCATCCAGAACGTCAACTTTTACCTCAGATGTGTTGAAAAATTAACAGGAAAATACCTAAATTACACTGTAGTAACATTTAGCATCAAACTGCTAACACAGCAAACACGGAAATAGCACAGAATTATCTACAATGTCAACATTTACCTCAGGTAAGTTGAAAAATTAATGACAAAATACATAATTTACACTGTAATAACATTTAGCATCAAACTGCTAACACAGTGACAGTGGAAATGACAGTCATCCAGAACGTCAACATTTACTGCAGATGTGTTGAAAAATTATTACGAAAATACTTAAATTACACTTTAATTGCACTTAACATCAAACTGCTAACACAACAAACATGGAAATGGCAAAGAATTATCTACAATGTCAACATTTACCTCAGATACATTGAAAAATTAATGAGAAAATACCTAAATTACACTGTAATAACATTTAGCATCAAACTGCTAACACAGCGACACTGGAAATGACAGAGTCATCCAGAACGTCAACATTTACCTCAGATGTGTTGAAAAATTAACAGGAAAATATTTAAATTACACTGTAATAACATTTAGCATCAAACTCCTAACACAGTGACAGTGGAAATGACATAGAGTCATCCAGAACGTCAACATTTACCTCAAATACGTTGAAAAATTAATGAGAAAATACCTAAATTACACTGTAATAACATTTTGCATCAAACTCCTAACACAGTGACAGTGGATATAACATAGAGTCATCCAGAACGTCAACTTTTACCTCAGAGGTGTTGAAAAATTAATAAGAAAATACCTAAATTACACTGTAATAACATTTAGCATCAAACTACTAAAACAGCGAGCATGGAAATGCCACAGAATTACCTACAATGTTAACATTTACCACAGATATGTTGAAAAATTAATGAGAATACCTAAATTACACTGTAATAACATTTAGCATCAACCTGCTAACATAGCAAACACGGAAATAGCACAGAATTATCTACAATGTCAACCTTTACCTCAGATATGTTGAAAAATTAATGACAAAATACATAAATTACACTGTAATAACATTTAGCATCAACCTGCTAACACAGTGATAGTGGAAATGACAGTCATCCAGAACGTCAACTTTTACCTCAGATGTGTTGAAAAATTAACAGGAAAATACCTAAATTACACTGTAGTAACATTTAGCATCAAACTGCTAACACAGCAAACACGGAAATAGCACAGAATTATCTACAATGTCAACATTTACCTCAGATAAGTTGAAAAATTAATGACAAAATACATAAATTACACTGTAATAACATTTAGCATCAAACTGCTAACACAGTGATAGTGGAAATGACAGAGTCATCCAGAACGTCAACTTTTACCTCAGATGTGTTGAAAAATTAACAGGAAAATGTTTAAATTACACTGTAATAACATTTAGCATCAAACTGCTAAAACAGTGACAGTAGAAATAACATAGAGTCATCCAGAACGTCAACTTTTACCTCAGATACGTTGAAAAATTAATGAGAAAATACCTAAATTACACTGTAATAACATTTAGCATCAACCTGCTAACACAGTGACAGTGGAAATGACAGAGTCATCCAGAACGTCAACATTTACCTCAGATGTGTTGAAAAATGAATAAGAAAATACCTAAATTACACTGTAATAACATTTAGCATCAAACTCCTAACACAGTGACAGTGGAAATGACATAGAGTCATCCAGAAGGTCAACATTTACCTCAGATATGTTGAAAAATTAATGAGAAAATACCTAAATTACACTGTAATAACATTTAGCATCAAACTGCTAACACAGCGAGCATGGGAATGCCACAGAATTACCCAGAATGTCAACATTTACCGCAGATGTGTTGAAAAATTCTTACGAAAATACTTAAATTACACTGTAATTGCACTTAACATCAAACTGCTAACACAACAAACATGGAAATGGCACAGAATTATCTACAATGTCAACATTTACCTCAGATACATTGAAAAATTAATGAGAAAATACCTAAATTACACTGTAATAACATTTAGCATCAAACTGCTAACACAGCGACAGTGGAATTGACAGAGTCATCCAGAACGTCAACATTTACCTCAGATGTGTTGAAAAATTAACAGGAAAATATTTAAATTACACTGTAATAACATTTAGCATCAAACTCCTAACACAGTGACAGTGGAAATGACATAGAGTCATCCAGAACGTCAACATTTACCTCAGATATGTTGAAAAATTAATGAGAAAATACCTAAATTACACTGTAATAACATTTAGCATCAAACTGCTAACACAGTGACAGTGGAAATAACATAGAGTCATCCAGAACGTCAACTTTTACCTCAGAGGTGTTGAAAAATTAATAAGAAAATACCTAAATTACACTGTAATAACATTTAGCATCAAACTACTAAATCAGCGAGCATGGAAATGCCACAGAATTACCTACAATGTTAACATTTACCACAGATATGTTGAAAAATTAATGAGAAAACCTAAATTACACTGTAATAACATTTAGCATCAACCTGCTAACATAGCAAACACGGAAATAGCACAGAATTATCTACAATGTCAACATTTACCTCAGATATGTTGAAAAATTAATGACAAAATACATAAATTACACTTTAATAACATTTAGCATCAAACTGCTAACACAGTGATAGTGGAAATGACAGAGTCATCCAGAACGTCAACTTTTACCTCAGATGTGTTGAAAAATTAACAGGAAAATACCTAAATTACACTGTAGTAACATTTAGCATCAAACTGCTAACACAGCGACAGTGGAAATGACAGAGTCATCCAGAACGTCAACATTTACCTCAGATGTGTTGAAAAATTAACAGGAAAATATTTAAATTACACTGTAATAACATTTAGCATCAAACTGCTAACACAGCGACAGTGGAAATAACAGAGTCATCCAGAACGTCAACTTTTACCTCAGATGTGTTGAAAAATGAATAAGAAAATACCTAAATTACACTGTAATAACATTTAGCATCAAACTACTAAAACAGCGAGCATGGAAAGGCCACAGAATTACCTACAATGTTAACATTTACCACAGATATGTTGAAAAATTAATGAGAAAATACCTAAATTACACTGTAATAACATTTAGCATCAACCAGCTAACACAATGACAGTGGAAATGACAGAGTCATCCAGAACGTCAACTTTTACCTCAGATGTGTTGAAAAATTAACAGGAAAATACCTAAATTACACTATAGTAACATTTAGCATCAAACTGCTAACACAGAAAACACGGAAATAGCACAGAATTATCTACAATGTCAACATTTACCTCAGATAAGTTGAAAAATTAATGACAAAATACATAAATTACACTGTAATAGCATTTAGCATCAAACTGCTAACACAGTGATAGGGGAAATGACAGAGTCATCCAGAACGTGAACTTTTACCTCAGATGTGTTGAAAAATTAATAGGAAAATATTTAAATTACACTGTAATAACATTTAGCATCAAACTGCTAACACAGCGAGCATGGGAATGCCACAGAATTACCTACAATGTTAACATTTACCTCAGATATATTGAAAAATTAATGAGAAAATACCTAAATTACACTGTAATAACATTTAGCATCAAACTGCTAACACAGTGACAGTGGAAATGACAGAGTCATCCAGAACGTCAACATTTACCTCAGATGTGTTGACAAATGAATAAGAAAATACCTAAATTACACTGTAATAACATTTAGCATCAAACTGCTAACACAGTGACAGTGGAAATGACAGAGTCATCCAGAACGTCAACATTTACCTCAGATGTGTTGAAAAATTAACAGGAAAATATTTAAATTACACTGTAATAACATTTAGCATCAAACTCCTAACACAGTGACAGTGGAAATGACATAGAGTCATCCAGAACGTCAACATTTACCTCAGATACGTTGAAAAATTAATGAGAAAATACCTAAATTACACTGTAATAACATTTAGCATCAAACTGCTAACACAGTGACAGTGGAAATAACATAGAGTCATCCAGAACATCGACTTTTAGCTCAGAGGTGTTGAAAAATGAATAAGAAAATACCTAAATTACACTGTAATAACATTTAGCATCAAACTACTAAATCAGCGAGCATGGAAATGTCACAGAATTACCTACGTTAACATTTACCACAGATATGTTGAAAAATTAATGAGAAAATACCTAAATTACACTGTAATAACATTTAGCATCAACCTGCTAACATAGCAAACACGGAAATAGCACAGAAATATCTACAATGTCAACATTTACCTCAGATAAGTTGAAAAATTAATGACAAAATACATAAATTACACTTTAATAACATTTAGCATCAAACTGCTAACACAGTGATAGTGGAAATGACAGAGTCATCCAGAACGTCAACTTTTACCTCAGATGTGTTGAAAAATTAACAGGAAAATACCTAAATTACACTGTAGTAACATTTAGCATCAAACTGCTAACACAGCAAACACGGAAATAGCACAGAATTATCTACAATGTCAACATTTACCTCAGGTAAGTTGAAAAATTAATGACAAAATACATAATTTACACTGTAATAACATTTAGCATCAAACTGCTAACACAGTGACAGTGGAAATGACAGTCATCCAGAACGTCAACATTTACTGCAGATGTGTTGAAAAATTATTACGAAAATACTTAAATTACACTTTAATTGCACTTAACATCAAACTGCTAACACAACAAACATGGAAATGGCAAAGAATTATCTACAATGTCAACATTTACCTCAGATACATTGAAAAATTAATGAGAAAATACCTAAATTACACTGTAATAACATTTAGCATCAAACTGCTAACACAGTGACAGTGGAAATGACAGAGTCATCCAGAACGTCAACATTTACCTCAGATGTGTTGAAAAATTAACAGGAAAATATTTAAATTACACTGTAATAACATTTAGCATCAAACTCCTAACACAGTGACAGTGGAAATGACATAGAGTCATCCAGAACGTCAACATTTACCTCAAATACGTTGAAAAATTAATGAGAAAATACCTAAATTACACTGTAATAACATTTAGCATCAAACTCCTAACACAGTGACAGTGGATATAACATAGAGTCATCCAGAACGTCAACTTTTACCTCAGAGGTGTTGAAAAATTAATAAGAAAAGACCTAAATTACACTGTAATAACATTTAGCATCAAACTACTAAAACAGCGAGCATGGAAATGCCACAGAATTACCTACAATGTTAACATTTACCACAGATATGTTGAAAAATTAATGAGAATACCTAAATTACACTGTAATAACATTTAGCATCAACCTGCTAACATAGCAAACACGGAAATAGCACAGAATTATCTACAATGTCAACCTTTACCTCAGATATGTTGAAAAATTAATGACAAAATACATAAATTACACTGTAATAACATTTAGCATCAACCTGCTAACACAGTGATAGTGGAAATGACAGTCATCCAGAACGTCAACTTTTACCTCAGATGTGTTGAAAAATTAACAGGAAAATACCTAAATTACACTGTAGTAACATTTAGCATCAAACTGCTAACACAGCAAACACGGAAATAGCACAGAATTATCTACAATGTCAACATTTACCTCAGATAAGTTGAAAAATTAATGACAAAATACATAAATTACACTGTAATAACATTTAGCATCAAACTGCTAACACAGTGATAGTGGAAATGACAGAGTCATCCAGAACGTCAACTTTTACCTCAGATGTGTTGAAAAATTAACAGGAAAATGTTTAAATTACACTGTAATAACATTTAGCATCAAACTGCTAAAACAGTGACAGTAGAAATAACATAGAGTCATCCAGAACGTCAACTTTTACCTCAGATACGTTGAAAAATTAATGAGAAAATACCTAAATTACACTGTAATAACATTTAGCATCAACCTGCTAACACAGTGACAGTGGAAATGACAGAGTCATCCAGAACGTCAACATTTACCTCAGATGTGTTGAAAAATGAATAAGAAAATACCTAAATTACACTGTAATAACATTTAGCATCAAACTCCTAACACAGTGACAGTGGAAATGACATAGAGTCATCCAGAAGGTCAACATTTACCTCAGATATGTTGAAAAATTAATGAGAAAATACCTAAATTACACTGTAATAACATTTAGCATCAAACTGCTAACACAGCGAGCATGGGAATGCCACAGAATTACCCAGAATGTCAACATTTACCGCAGATGTGTTGAAAAATTCTTACGAAAATACTTAAATTACACTGTAATTGCACTTAACATCAAACTGCTAACACAACAAACATGGAAATGGCACAGAATTATCTACAATGTCAACATTTACCTCAGATACATTGAAAAATTAATGAGAAAATACCTAAATTACACTGTAATAACATTTAGCATCAAACTGCTAACACAGCGACAGTGGAATTGACAGAGTCATCCAGAACGTCAACATTTACCTCAGATGTGTTGAAAAATTAACAGGAAAATATTTAAATTACACTGTAATAACATTTAGCATCAAACTCCTAACACAGTGACAGTGGAAATGACATAGAGTCATCCAGAACGTCAACATTTACCTCAGATATGTTGAAAAATTAATGAGAAAATACCTAAATTACACTGTAATAACATTTAGCATCAAACTGCTAACACAGTGACAGTGGAAATAACATAGAGTCATCCAGAACGTCAACTTTTACCTCAGAGGTGTTGAAAAATTACGAAAATACTTAAATTACACTGTAATTGCACTTAACATCAAACTGCTAACACAACAAACACGGAAATGGTACAGAATTATCTACAATGTCAACATTTACCTCAGATACATTGAAAAATAAATGAGAAAATACCTAAATTACACTGTAATAACATTTAGCATCAAACTGCTAACACAGCGACAGTGGAAATGACAGAGTCATCCAGAATGTCAACATTTACCTCAGATGTGTTGAAAAATTAACGGGAAAATATTTAAATTACACTGTAATAACATTTAGCATCAAACTGCTAACAGTGACAGTGGAAATAACATAGAGTCATCCAGAACGTCAACTTTTACCACAGATATGTTGAAAAATTAATGAGAAAATACCTAAATTACACTGTAATAACATTTAGCATCAACCTGCTAACATAGCAAATACAGAAATAGCACAGAATTTTCTACAATGTCAACATTTACCTCAGATAAGTCGAAAAATTAATGACAAAATACATAAATTACACTGTAATAACATTTAGCATCAACCTGCTAACACAGTGATAGTGGAAATGACAGAGTCATCCAGAACGTCAACTTTTACCTCAGATGTGTTGAAAAATTAACAGGAAAATACCTAAATTACACTGTAGTAACATTTAGCATCAAACTGCTAACAGAGCAAACACGGAAATAGCACAGAATTATCTACAATGTCAACATTTACCTCAGATATGTTGAAAAATTAATGACAAAATACATAAATTACACTGTAATAACATTTAGCATCAAACTGCTAACACAGTGATAGTGGAAATGACAGAGTCATCCAGAACGTCAACTTTTACCTCAGATGTGTTGAAAAATTAACAGGAAAATATTTAAATTACACTGTAATAACATTTAGCATCAAACTGCTAACACAGCGAGCATGGGAATGCCACAGAATTACCTACAATGTTAACATTTACTTCACATACATTGAAAAATTAATGAGAAAATACCTAAATTACACTGTAATAACATTTAGCATCAACCTGCTAACATAGCAAATACAGAAATAGCACAGAATTATCTACAATGTCAACATTTACCTCAGATAAGTCAAAAAATTAATGACAAAATACATAAATTACACTGTAATAACATTTAGCATCAACCTGCTAACACAGTGACAGTGGAAATGACAGAGTCATCCAGAACGTCAACTTTTACCTCAGATGTGTTGAAAAATGAATAAGAAAATACCTAAATTACACTGTAATAACATTTAGCATCAAACTCCTAACACAGTGACAGTGGAAATGACATAGAGTCATCCAGAAGGTCAACATTTACCTCATATGTGTTGAAAAATTAATGAGAAAATACCTAAATTACACTGTAATAACATTTAGCATCAAACTGCTAACACAGCGACAGTGGAAATGACAGAGTCATCCAGAAGGTCAACTTTTACCTCAGATGTGTTGAAAAATTAACAGGAAAATATTTAAATTACACTGTAATAACATTTAGCATCAAACTGCTAACACAGCAAACACGGAAATAGCACAGAATTATCTACAATGTCAACATTTCCCTGAGATACGTTGAAAAATTAATGAGAAAATACATAAATTACACTGTAATAACATTTAGCATCAAACTGCTAACACAGCAACAGTGGAAATGACAGAGTCATCCAGAACGTCAACATTTACCTCAGATGTGATGAATAATTAACAGGAAAATATTTAAATTACACTGTAATAACATTTAGCATCAAACTGCTAACACAGTGACAGTGGAAATGACATAGCGTCATCCAGAACGTCAACATTTACCTCAGATACGTTGAAAAATTAATGAGAAAATACCTAAATTACACTGTAATAACATTTAGCATCAAACTGCTAACACAGTGACAGTGGAAATAACATAGAGTCATCCAGAACATCAACTTTTACCTCAGAGGTGTTGAAAAATGAATAAGAAAATACCTAAATTACACTGTAATAACATTTAGCATCAAACGACTAAATCAGCGAGCATGGAAATGCCACAGAATTACCTACAATGTTAACATTTACCACAGATATGTTGAAAAATTAATGAGAAAATACCTAAATTACACTGTAATAACATTTAGCATCAAACTGCTAACACAGCAAACACGGAAATAGCACTGAATTATCTACAATGTCAACATTTACCTCAGATAAGTTGAAAAATTAATGACAAAATACATAAATTACACTGTAATAACATTTAGCATCAAACTGCTAACACAGCGAGCATGGGAATGCCACAGAATTACCCACAATGTCAACATTTACCTCAGATACGTTGAAAAATTAATGAGAAAATAAATGTTATTACAATGTAATTTACCCCTCCTAGAACTGCCACCTTATTGTGGTGGAGGGGTTTGTGTGCTTGAATGATCCTAGGAGCTATGTTGTCGGGGGCATTATGCCCCTGTTAGGGTTTCCCAAGGCAGACAGGTCCTAGGTGACAGGCCAGACCAAGAGCAGTTCACCAAAAAACCCCTATGGAGAAAAAATCCAGGACCGTGATGTCGCCTGGTAGGACGCAGCCGGGGCCCCACCCTGGAGCCAGGCCCGGGGTTGGGGCTCGTATGCGAGCGCTTGGTGGCCGGGCCTTTGCCCATGGGGCCCGGCCGGGCTCAGCCCGAAGAGGTGACGTGGGCCCGACCTCCTGTGGGTTCACCACCCACAGAGGTAGCAGTAGGGGTTTGGTGCAGTGTGGATTGGGTGGCAGTCGAAGGCAGGGGCCTCGACGACCTGATCCCCGGACACAGCGGCTGGCTGTTGGGACATGGAATGTCACTTCGCTGGGGGGGAAGGAGCCTGAGCTTGTGCGGGAGGTTGAGAGGTACCGGCTAGAGATAGTCGGGCTCACCTCCACGCACAGCTTGGGCTCTGGAACCCAGCTCCTCGAGAGGGGCTGGACTTTCCACTTCTCTGGAGTCGCCCGTGGTGAGCGGCGGCGGGCTGGTGTGGGCTTCCTTATAGCTCCCCAGCTCAGCCGCCATGTGTTGGAGTTTACCCCAGTGAACGAGAGGGTCGCCTCTCTGCGCCTTCGGATTGGGGAGAGGGCTCTTGCTGTTGTTTGTGCCTACGGGCCAAATAGCAGTATAGAGTATCCGGCCTTCTTGGAGTCCCTGGGAGAGGTACTGAGGGGTGCTCAGACTGGGGACTCCATTGTGCTACTGGGGGACTTCAATGCTCACGTGGGCGATGACAGTGACACCTGGAGGGGCGTGGTTGGGAGGAACGGCCTCCCCGATCTGAACCCGAGTGGTGTTTTGTTATTGGACTTCTGTGCTAGTCACAGTTTGTCCATAACGAACACCATGTTCGAGCATAGGGGTGTCCATAAGTGCACGTGGCACCAGGACACCTTAGGTCGGAGGTCGATGATCGACTTTGTAGTCGTGTCATCTGATCTCCGACCCTATGTCTTGGACACTCGGGTGAAGAGAGGGGCTGAGTTGTCAACTGACCACCACCTGGTGGTGAGTTGGATCCGCTGGCGGAGGAGGAAGCTGGACAGACCTGGCAGGCCCAAACGTATGGTGAGGGTCTGCTGGGAACGTCTGGCCGAGCACTCTGTTGGGGAGGTCTTTAACTCCCACCTCCGGGAGAGCTTTTCCCAGCTTCCGAGGGAGGCGGGGGACATTGAGTCTGAGTGGACCATGTTCTCTACCTCCATTGTGGATGCAGCTGTTCGGAGCTGTGGCCGCAAGGTCTCCGGTGCCTGTCGTGGCGGCAATCCCCGAACCCGGTGGTGGACACCGGAAGTAAGGGATGCCGTCAAGCTGAAGAAGGAGTCCTATCGGGCCATGTTGACCTCCGGGACTCCTGAGGCAGCCGACGGGTATCGGCAGGCCAGGCGTGCTGCAGCTCGGGCAGTTGCGGAGGCAAAAACTCGGAACTGGGAGGAGTTCGGGGAGGCCATGGAGAAGGACTATCGGTCGGCCTCGAAGAAATTCTGGCAAACCGTCCGGCGCCTCAGGAGGGGGAAGCAGTACTCTGCCAACACTGTTTACAGTGCGGGTGGGGAGCTGTTGACCTCGACTGGGGACATTGTCGGGCGGTGGAAGGAATACTTTGAGGATCTCCTCAATCCCACCGTCATGTCTTCCACTGAGGAGACTGAGGCTGATGACTCAGCGGTGGACTCGTCCATTACCCAAGCCGAAGTCACTGAGGTGGTTTGCAAGCTCCTCGGTGGCAAGGCACCGGGGGTGGATGAGATCCGCCCTGAGTATCTCAAGTCTCTGGATGTTGTGGGGCTGTCTTGGTTGACACGCCTCTGCAACATCGCGTGGCGGTCGGGGACAGTGCCTCTGGAGTGGCAGACTGGGGTGGTGGTCCCTGTTTTTAAGAAAGGGGACCGGAGAGTGTGCTCCAATTATAGGGGAATCACACTTCTCAGCCTCCCAGGGAAAGTTTACTCCAGGGTACTGGAGAGGAGAATTCGACCAATAGTCGAACCTCGGATCCAGGAGGAACAATGCGGTTTTCGTCCTGGTCGCGGAACACTGGACCAGCTCTATACCCTTCATAGGGTGCTCGAAGGTTCATGGGAGTTTGCCCAACCAGTCCACATGTGCTTTGTGGATCTGGAGAAGGCATTCGACCGTGTCCCCCGTGGTATTCTGTGGGGGGTGCTTCGGGAGTATGGGGTTCGGGGCTTTTTGCTAAGGGCTGTCCGGTCCCTGTACGAACGGAGCAGGAGTCTGGTTCGCATTGCCGGCAGCAAGTCAGACCTGTTCCCAGTGCATGTTGGACTCCGTCAGGGCTGCCCTTTGTCACCGGTTCTGTTCATAATTTTTATGGACAGAATTTCTAGGCGCAGCCAGGGGCCGGAAGGAATCCTGTTTGGGAACCACAGGATTTCATCTCTGCTTTTTGCGGATGATGTTGTCCTGTTGGCTTCTTCAAACCAGGACCATCAGCATGCACTGGGGCGGTTTGCAGTCGAGTGTGAAGCGGCTGGGATGAGAATCAGCACCTCCAAGTCCGAGGCCATGGTTCTCGACCGGAAAAGGGTGGCTTGCCCTCTCCAGGTTGGTGGAGAAGTCCTGCCTCAAGTGGAGGAGTTTAAGTATCTCGGGATCTTGTTCACGAGTGAGGGAAGGATGGAGCGTGAGATCGACAGGCGGATCGGTGCAGCCTCCGCAGTGATGCGGTCGCTTTACCGGTCCGTCGTGGTGAAGAAGGAGCTGAGCCAGAAGGCGAAGCTCTCAATTTACCGGTCGATCTACGTTCCGACTCTCACCTATGGTCATGAGCTTTGGGTAATGACAGAAAGAACAAGATCGCGGATACAAGCGGCTGAAATGAGTTTCCTTCGCAGGGTGGCTGGGCGCTCCCTTAGAGATAGGGTGAGAAGCACAGTCACTCGGGAGGAGCTCGGAGTAGAGCCGCTGCTCCTCCACATCGAGAGGAACCAGCTGAGGTGGCTCGGGCATCTTTTTCGGATGCCTCCTGGACGCCTCCCTGGGGAGGTGTTCCAGGCATGTCCCCCCGGGAGGAGGCCCCGGGGAAGACCCAGGACACGCTGGAGGGACTATGTCTCTCGGCTGGTCTGGGAACGCCTCGGTGTTCTTCCCGAGGAGCTGGCCAAGGTGTCTGGGGAAAGGGAATTTTGGGCTTCCATGCTTAGACTGCTGCCTCCGCGACCCGGTCCTGGATAAGCGGAAGAAGACGAGACGAGACGAGACAATGTAATTTATGTATCATCAAACTGCTAATACAGCGACAGTGGAAATGACAGTCATCCAGAACGTCAACATTTACCGCAGATGTGTTGAAAAATTAATGACAAAATACATAAATTACACTGTAATAACATTTAGCATCAAACTGCTAACACAGCGACAGTGGAATTGACAGAGTCATCCAGAACGTCAACATTTACCTCAGATGTGTTGAAAAATTAACAGGAAAATATTTCAATTACACTGTAATAACATTTAGCATCAAACTCCTAACACAGTGACAGTGGAAATGACATAGAGTCATCCAGAACGTCAACATTTACCTCAGATGTGTTGAAAAATGAATAAGAAAATACCTAAATTACACTGTAATAACATTTAGCGTCAAACTACTAAAACAGCGAGCATGGGAATGCCACAGAATTACCTACAATGTTAACATTTACCACAGATATGTTGAAAAATTAATGAGAAAATACCTAAATTACACTGTAATAACATTTAGCATCAACCAGCTAACACAGTGACAGTGGAAATGACAGAGTCATCCAGAACGTCAACTTTTACCTCAGATGTGTTGAAAAATTAACAGGAAAATACCTAAATTACACTGTAATAACATTTAGCCTCAGACTGCTAACATAGTGACAGTGGAAATTACATAGAGTCATCCGGAACGTCAACATTTACCTCAGATATGTTGAAAAATTAATGAGAAAATACCTAAATTACACTGTAATAACATTTAGCATCAAACTGCTAACACAGCGACAGTGGAATTGACAGAGTCATCCAGAACGTCAACATTTACCTCAGATGTGTTGAAAAATTAACAGGAAAATATTTAAATTACACTGTAATAACATTTAGCATCAAACTGCTAAAACAGCAAGCATGGGAATGCCACAGAATTACCTACAATGTTAACATTTACCTCAGATACATTGAAAAATTAATGAGAAAATACCTAAATTACACTGTAATAACATTTAGCATCAACCTGCTAACACAGTGACAGTGGAAATGACAGAGTCATCCAGAACGTCAACTTTTACCTCAGATGTGTTGAAAAATGAATAAGAAAATACCTAAATTACACTGTAATAACATTTAGCATCAAACTCCTAACACAGTGACAGTGGAAATGACAGAGTCATCCAGAAGGTCAACATTTACCTCATATGTGTTGAAAAATTAATAAGAAAATACCTAAATTACACTGTAATAACATTTAGCATCAAACTGCTAACACAGCGACAGTGGAAATGACAGAGTCATCCAGAAGGTCAACTTATACCTCAGATGTGTTGAAAAATGAATAAGAAAATACCTAAATTACACTGTAATAACATTTAGCATCAAACTCCTAACACAGTGACAGTGGAAATGACATAGAGTCATCCAGAAGGTCAACATTTATCTCAGATGTGTTGAAAAATTAATAAGAAAATACCTAAATTACACTGTAATAACATTTAGCATCAAACTCCTAACACAGCGACAGTGGAAATGACAGAGTCATCCAGAAGGTCAACTTATACCTCAGATGTGTTGAAAAATTAACAGGAAAATACCTAAATTACACTGTAATAACATTTAGCATCAAACTGCTAACACAGCAAACACGGAAATAGCACAGAATTATTTACAATGTCAACATTTACCTCAGATAAGTTGAAAAATAAATGAGAAAATACCTAAATTACACTGTAATAACATTTAGCATCAAACTGCTAACACAGTGACAGTGGAAATGACAGAGTCATCCAGAACGTCAACATTTACCGCAGATGTGTTGAAAAATTATTACGAAAATACTTAAATTACACTGTAATTGCACTTATCATCAAACTGCTAACACAACAAACACGGAAATGGCACAGAATTATCTACAATGTCAACATTTACCTCAGATACATTGAAAAATAAATGAGAAAATACCTAAATTACACTGTAATAACATTTAGCATCAAACTGCTAACACAGCGACAGTGGAAATGACAGAGTCATCCAGAACGTCAACATTTACCTCAGATGTGTTGAAAAATTGACAGGAAAATATTTCAATTACACTGTAATAACATTTAGCATCAAACTCCTAACACAGTGACAGTGGAAATGACATAGAGTCATCCAGAACGTCAACATTTACCTCAGATGTGTTGAATATGAATAAGAAAATACCTAAATTACACTGTAATAACATTTAGCGTCAAACTACTAAAACAGCGAGCATGGGAATGCCACAGAATTATCTACAATGTCAACATTTACCTCAGATACATTGAAAAATTAATGAGAAAATACCTAAATTACACTGTAATAACATTTAGCATCAAACTGCTAACACAGCGACAGTGGAAATGACAGAGTCATCCAGAACGTCAACATTTACCTCAGATGTGTTGAAAAATTAACAGGAAAATATTTCAATTACACTGTAATAACATTTAACATCAAACTCCTAACACAGTGACAGTGGAAATGACATCGAGTCATCCAGAACGTCAACATTTACCTCAGATGTGTTGAAAAATGAATAAGAAAATACCTAAATTACACTGTAATAACATTTAGCGTCAAACTACTAAAACAGCGAGCATGGGAATGCCACAGAATTACCTACAATGTTAACATTTACCTCAGATATGTTGAAAAATTAATGAGAAAATACCTAAATTACACTGTAATAACATTTAGCATCAAACTGCTAACACAGCGACAGTGGAATTGACAGAGTCATCCAGAACGTCAACATTTACCTCAGATGTGTTGAAAAATTAACAGGAAAATATTTCAATTACACTGTAATAACATTTAACATCAAACTCCTAACACAGTGACAGTGGAAATGACATCGAGTCATCCAGAACGTCAACATTTACCTCAGATGTGTTGAAAAATGAATAAGAAAATACCTAAATTACACTGTAATAACATTTAGCGTCAAACTACTAAAACAGCGAGCATGGGAATGCCACAGAATTACCTACAATGTTAACATTTACCTCAGATATGTTGAAAAATTAATGAGAAAATACCTAAATTACACTGTAATAACATTTAGCATCAAACTGCTAACACAGCGACAGTGGAATTGACAGAGTCATCCAGAACATCAACATTTACCTCAGATGTGTTGAAAAATTAACAGGAAAATATTTAAATTACACTGTAATAACATTTAGCATCAAACTCCTAACACAGTGACAGTGGAAATGACATAGAGTCATCCAGAAGGTCAACATTTACCTCATATGTGTTGAAAAATTAATGAGAAAATACCTAAATTACACTGTAATAACATTTAGCATCAAACTGCTAACACAGTGACAGTGGAAATAACATAGAGTCATCCAGAATGTCAACTTTTACCTCAGAGGTGTTGAAAAATTATTACGAAAATACTTAAATTACAATGTAATTGCACTTAACATCAAACTGCTAACACAACAAACACGGAAATGGCACAGAATTATCTACAATGCCATCATTTACCTCAGATACATTGAAAAACAAATGAGAAAATACCTAAATTACACTGTAATAACATTTAGCATCAAACTGCTAACACAGCGACAGTGGAAATGACAGAGTCATCCAGAATGTCAACATTTACCTCAGATGTGTTGAAAAATTAACAGGAAAATATTTAAATTACACTGTAATAACATTTAGCATCAAACTGCTAACACAGTGACAGTGGAAATAACATAGAGTCATCCAGAACGTCAACTTTTACCACAGATATGTTGAAAAATTAATGAGAAAATACCTAAATTACACTGTAATAACATTTAGCATCAACCTGCTAACATAGCAAATACAGAAATAGCACAGAAATATCTACAATGTCAACATTTACCTCAGATAAGTCGAAAAATTAATGACAAAATACATAAATTACACTGTAATAACATTTAGCATCAACCTGCTAACACAGTGATAGTGGAAATGACAGAGTCATCCAGAACGTCAACTTTTATCTCAGATGTGTTGAAAAATTAACAGGAAAATACCTAAATTACACTGTAGTAACATTTAGCATCAAACTGCTAACACAGCAAACACGGAAATAGCACAGAATGATCTACAATGTCAACATTTACCTGAGATACGTTGAAAAATTAATGAGAAAATACATAAATTACACTGTAATAACATTTAGCATCAAACTGCTAACACAGCGACAGTGGAAATGACAGAGTCATCCAGAACGTCAACATGTACCTCAGATACGTTGAAAAATTAATGAGAAAATACCTAAATTACACTGTAATAACATTTAGCATCAAACTGCTAACACAGTGACAGTGGAAATGACATAGCGTCATCCAGAACATCAACTTTTACCTCAGAGGTGTTGAAAAATGAATAAGAAAATACCTAAATTACACTGTAATAACATTTAGCATCAAACTGCTAACACAGTGACAGTGGAAATGACATAGCGTCATCCAGAACATCAACTTTTACCTCAGAGGTGTTGAAAAATGAATTAGAAAATACCTAAATTACACTGTAATAACATTTAGCATCAACCTGCTAACACAGTGATAGTGGAAATGACAGAGTCATCCAGAACGTCAACTTTTACCTCAGATGTGTTGAAAAATTAACAGGAAAATATTTAAATTACACTGTAATAACATTTAGCATCAAACTGCTAACACAGCGACAGTGGAAAGGACAGAGTCATCCAGAACGTCAACATTTACCTCAGATGTGTTGAAAAATTAACAGGAAAATATTTAAATTACACTGTAATAACATTTAGCATCAAACTGCTAACACAGTGATAGTGGAAATGACAGAGTCATCCAGAACGTCAACTTTTACCTCAGATGTGTTGAAAAATTAACAGGAAAATATTTAAATTACACTGTAATAACATTTAGCATCAAACTGCTAACACAGCGAGCATGGGAATGTAACAGAATTACCTACAATGTTAACATTTACCTCAGATACATTGAAAAATTAATGAGAAAATACCTAAATTACACTGTAATAACATTTAGCATCAACCTGCTAACATAGCAAATACAGAAATTGCACAGAATTATCTACAATGTCAACATTTACCTCAGATAAGTTGAAAAATTAATGACAATACATAAATTACACTGTAATAACATTTAGCATCAACCTGCTAACACAGTGACAGTGGAAATGACAGAGTCATCCAGAACGTCAACTTTTACCTCAGATGTGTTGAAAAATGAATAAGAAAATACCTAAATTACACTGTAATAACATTTAGCATCAAACTCCTAACACAGTGACAGTGGAAATGACATAGAGTCATCCAGAAGGTCAACATTTACCTCATATGTGTTGAAAAATTAATGAGAAAATACCTAAATTACACTGTAATAACATTTAGCATCAAACTGCTAACACAGTGACAGTGGAAATGACAGAGTCATCCAGAAGGTCAACTTTTACCTCAGATGTGTTGAAAAATTAACAGGAAAATATTTAAATTACACTGTAATAACATTTAGCATCAAACTGCTAACACAACAAACATGGAAATGGCAAAGAATTATCTACAATGTCAACATTTACCTCAGATACATTGAAAAATTAATGAGAAAATACCTAAATTACACTGTAATAACATTTAGCATCAAACTGCTAACACAGCGACAGTGGAAATGACAGAGTCATCCAGAACGTCAACATTTACCTCAGATGTGATGAAAAATTAACAGGAAAATATTTAAATTACACTGTAATAACATTTAGCATCAAACTGCTAACACAGTGACAGTGGAAATGACATAGCGTCATCCAGAACGTCAACATTTACCTCAGAAACGTTGAAAAATTAATGAGAAAATACCTAAATTACACTGTAATAACATTTAGCATCAAACTGCTAACACAGTGACAGTGGAAATAACATAGAGTCATCCAGAACATCAACTTTTACCTCAGAGGTGTTGAAAAATGAATAAGAAAATACCTAAATTACACTGTAATAACATTTAGCATCAAACGACTAAATCAGCGAGCATGGAAATGCCACAGAATTACCTACAATGTTAACATTTACCACAGATATGTTGAAAAATTAATGAGAAAATACCTAAATTACACTGTAATAACATTTAGCATCAACCTGCTAACATAGCAAACACGGAAATAGCACAGAATTATCTACAATGTCAACATTTACCTCAGATAAGTTGAAAAATTAATGACAAAATACATAAATTACACTGTAATAACATTTAGCATCAACCTGCTAACACAGTTATAGTGGAAATGACAGAGTCATCCAGAACGTCAACTTTTACGTCAGATGTGTTGAAAAATTAACAGGAAAATACCTAAATTATACTGTAGTAACATTTAGCATCAAACTGCTAACACAGCAAACACGGAAATAGCACAGAATTATCTACAATGTCAACATTTACCTCAGATAAGTTGAAAAATTAATGACAAAATACATAAATTACACTGTAATAACATTTAGCATCAAACTGCTAACACAGCGAGCATGGGAATGCCACAGAATTACCCACAATGTCAACATTTACCTCAGATACGTTGAAAAATTAATGAGAAAATAAATGTTATTACAATGTAATTTATGTATCATCAAACTGCTAATACAGCGACAGTGGAAATGACAGTCATCCAGAACGTCAACATTTACCGCAGATGTGTTGAAAAATTATTACGAAAATACTTAAATTACACTGTAATTGCACTTAACATCAAACTGCTAACACAACAAACACAGAAATAGCACAGAATTATCTACAATGTCAACATTTACCTCAGATAAGTTGAAAAATTAATGACAAAATACATAAATTACACTGTAATAACATTTAGCATCAACCTGCTAACACAGTGATAGTGGAAATGACAGAGTCATCCAGAACATCAACTTTTACCTCAGATGTGTTGAAAAATTAACAGGAAAATATTTAAATTACACTGTAATAACATTTAGCATCAAACTGCTAACACAGCGACAGTGGAAAGGACAGAGTCATCCAGAACGTCAACATTTACCTCAGATGTGTTGAAAAATTAACAGGAAAATATTTAAATTACACTGTAATAACATTTAGCATCAAACTGCTAACACAGTGATAGTGGAAATGACAGAGTCATCCAGAACGTCAACTTTTACCTCAGATGTGTTGAAAAATTAACAGGAAAATATTTAAATTACACTGTAATAACATTTAGCATCAAACTGCTAACACAGCGAGCATGGGAATGCCACAGAATTACCTACAATGTTAACATTTACCTCAGATACATTGAAAAATTAATGAGAAAATACATAAATTACACTGTAATAACATTTAGCATCAACCTGCTAACATAGCAAATACTGAAATTGCACAGAATTATCTACAATGTCAACATTTACCTCAGATAAGTTGAAAAATTAATGACAAAATACATAAATAACACTGTAATAACATTTAGCATCAACCTGCTAACACAGTGACAGTGGAAATGACAGAGTCATCCAGAACGTCAACTTTTACCTCAGATGTGTTGAAAAATGAATAAGAAAATACCTAAATTACACTGTAATAACATTTAGCATCAAACTGCTAACACAGTGACAGTGGAAATACCATAGAGTCATCCAGAACATCAACTTTTACCTCAGATGTGATGAAAAATTAACAGGAAAATATTTAAATTACACTGTAATAACATTTAGCATCAAACTGCTAACACAGTGACAGTGGAAATGACATAGCGTCATCCAGAACGTCAACATTTACCTCAGATACGTTGAAAAATTAATGAGAAAATACCTAACTTACACTGTAATAACATTTAGCATCAAACTGCTAACACAGTGACAGTGGAAATACCATAGAGTCATCCAGAACATCAACTTTTACCTCAGAGGTGTTGAAAAATGAATAAGAAAATACCTAAATTACACTGTAATAACATTTAGCATCAAACGACTAAATCAGCGAGCATGGAAATGCCACAGAATTACCTACAATGTTAACATTTACCACAGATATGTTGAAAAATTAATGAGAAAATACCTAAATTACACTGTAATAACATTTAGCATCAACCTGCTAACATAGCAAACACGGAAATAGCACAGAATTATCTACAATGTCAACATTTACCTCAGATAAGTTGAAAAATTAATGACAAAATACATAAATTACACTGTAATAACATTTAGCATCAAACTGCTAACACATCGAGCATGGGAATGCCACAGAATTACCCACAATGTCAACATTTACCTCAGATACGTTGAAAAATTAATGAGAAAATAAATGTTATTACAATGTAATTTATGTATCATCAAACTGCTAATACAGCGACAGTGGAAATGACAGTCATCCAGAACGTCAACATTTACCGCAGATGTGTTGAAAAATTATTACGAAAATACTTCAATTACACTGTAATTGCACTTAACATCAAACTGCTAACACAACACAGAAATAGCACAGAATTATCTACAATGTCAACATTTACCTCAGATAAGTTGAAAAATTAATGACAAAATAAATAAATTACACTGTAATAACATTTAGCATCAACCTGCTAACACAGTGATAGTGGAAATGACAGAGTCATCCAGAACATCAACTTTTACCTCAGATGTGTTGAAAAATTAACAGGAAAATATTTAAATTACACTGTAATAACATTTAGCATCAAACTGCTAACACAGCGACAGTGGAAAGGACAGAGTCATCCAGAACGTCAACATTTACCTCAGATGTGTTGAAAAATTAACAGGAAAATATTTAAATTACACTGTAATAACATTTAGCATCAAACTGCTAACACAGTGACAGTGGAAATAACATAGAGTCATCCAGAACATCAACTTTTACCTCAGAGGTGTTGAAAAAAGAATAAGAAAATACCTAAATTACACTGTAATAACATTTAGCATCAAACTACTAAATCAGCGAGCATGGAAATGCCACAGAATTACCTACAATGTTAACATTTACCACAGATATGTTGAAAAATTAATGAGAAAATACCTAAATTACACTGTAATAACATTTAGCATCAACCTGCTAAAATAGCAAACACGGAAATAGCACAGAATTATCTAGAATGTCAACATTTACCTCAGATAAGTTGAAAAATTAATGACAAAATACATAAATTACACTGTAATAACATTTAGCATCAACCTGCTAACACAGTGATAGTGGAAATGACAGAGACATCCAGAACGTCAACATTTACCTCAGATATCTTGAAAAATTAATGAGAAAATACCTAAATTACACTGTAATAACATTTAGCATCAAACTCCTAACACAGTGACAGTGGAAATGACATAGAGTCATCCAGAACGTCAACATTTACCTCAGATACGTTGAAAAATTAATGAGAAAATACCTAAATTACACTGTAATAACATTTAGCATCAAACTGCTAACACAGCAAACACGGAAATAGCACAGAATTATCTACAATGTCAAGATTTACCTGAGATATGTTGAAAAATTAATGAGAAAATACATAAATTACACTGTAATAACATTTAGCATCAAACTGCTAACACAGCGACAGTGGAAATGACAGAGTCATCCAGAACGTCAACATTTACCTCAGATGTGATGAAAAATTAACAGGAAAATATTTAAATTACACTGTAATAACATTTAGCATCAAACTGCTAACACAGCGACAGTGGAATGACAGAGTCATCCAGAACGTCAACATTTACCTCAGATGTGATGAAAATTTAACAGGAAAATATTTAAATTACACTGTAATAACATTTAGCATCAAACTCCTAACACAGTGACAGTGGAAATGACATAGAGTCATCCAGAACGTCAACATTTACCTCAGATATGTTGAAAAATTAATGAGAAAATACCTAAATTACACTGTAATAACATTTAGCATCAAACTGCTAACACAGCAAACACGGAAATAGCACAGAATTATCTACAATGTCAAGATTTACCTGAGATATGTTGAAAAATTAATGAGAAAATACATAAATTACACTGTAATAACATTTAGCATCAAACTGCTAACACAGCGACAGTGGAAATGACAGAGTCATCCAGAACGTCAACATTTACCTCAGATGTGATGAAAAATTAACAGGAAAATATTTAAATTACACTGTAATAACATTTAGCATCAAACTGCTAACACAGCGACAGTGGAATGACAGAGTCATCCAGAACGTCAACATTTACCTCAGATGTGATGAAAATTTAACAGGAAAATATTTAAATTACACTGTAATAACATTTAGCATCAAACTCCTAACACAGTGACAGTGGAAATAACATAGAGTCATCCAGAACATCAACTTTTACCTCAGAGGTGTTGAAAAATTAATAAGAAAATACCTAAATTACACTGTAATAACATTTAGCATCAAACTACTAAAACAGCGAGCATGGAAATGCCACAGAATTACCTACAATGTTAACATTTACCACAGATATGTTGAAAAATTAATGAGAAAATACCTAAATTACACTGTAATAACATTTAGCATCAACCTGCTAACATAGCAAACACGGAAATAGCACAGAATTATCTACAATGTCAACATTTACCTCAGATAAGTTGAAAAATAAATGAGAAAATACCTAAATTACACTGTAATAACATTTAGCATCAAACTGCTAACACAGCGACAGTGGAAATGACAGAGTCATCCAGAATGTCAACATTTACCTCAGATGTGTTGAAAAATTAACAGGAAAATATTTAAATTACACTGTAATAACATTTAGCATCAAACTGCTAACACAGTGACAGTGGTAATAACATAGAGTCATCCAGAACGTCAACTTTTACCACAGATATGTTGAAAAATTAATGAGAAAATACCTAAATTACACTGTAATAACATTTAGCATCAACCTGCTAACATAGCAAATACACAAATAGCACAGAATTATCTGCAATGTCAACATTTACCTCAGATAAGTTGAAAAATTAATGACAAAATACATAAATTACACTGTAATAACATTTAGCATCAACCTGCTAACACAGTGATAGTGGAAATGACAGTCATCCAGAACGTCAACTTTTACCTCAGATGTGTTGAAAAATTAACAGGAAAATACCTAAATTACACTGTAGTAACATTTAGCATCAAACTGCTAACACCGCAAACACGGAAATAGCACAGAATTATCTACAATGTCAACATTTACCTCAGATATGTTGAAAAATTAATGACAAAATACATAAATTACACTGTAATAACATTTAGCATCAAACTGCTAACACAGTGATAGTGGAAATGACCGAGTCATCCAGAACGTCAACTTTTACCTCAGATGTGTTGAAAAATTAACAGGAAAATATTTCAATTACACTGTAATAACATTTAGCATCAAACTCCTAACACAGTGACAGTGGAAATGACATAGAGTCATCCAGAAGGTCAACATTTACCTCATATGTGTTGAAAAATTAATGAGAAAATACCTAAATTACACTGTAATAACATTTAGCATCAAACTGCTGACACAGCGACAGTGGAAATGACAGAGTCATCCAGAAGGTCAACTTATACCTCAGATGTGTTGAAAAATTAACAGGAAAATACCTAAATTACACTGTAATAACATTTAGCATCAAACTGCTAACACAGCAAACACGGAAATAGCACAGAATTATTTACAATGTCAACATTTACCTCAGATACATTGAAAAATAAATGAGAAAATACCTAAATTACACTGTAATAACATTTAGCATCAAACTGCTAACACAGCGACAGTGGAAATGACAGAGTCATCCAGAACGTCAACATTTACCTCAGATGTGTTGAAAAATTAACAGGAAAATATTTCAATTACACTGTAATAACATTTAGCATCAAACTCCTAACACAGTGACAGTGGAAATGACATAGAGTCATCCAGAACGTCAACATTTACCTCAGATGTGTTGAAAAATGAATAAGAAAATACCTAAATTACACTGTAATAACATTTAGCGTCAAACTACTAAAACAGCGAGCATGGGAATGCCACAGAATTACCTACAATGTTAACATTTACCACAGATATGTTGAAAAATTAATGAGAAAATACCTAAATTACACTGTAATAACATTTAGCATCAACCAGCTAACACAGTGACAGTGGAAATGACAGAGTCATCCAGAACGTCAACTTTTACCTCAGATGTGTTGAAAAATTAACAGGAAAATACCTAAATTACACTGTAATAACATTTAGCATCACACTGCTAACATAGTGACAGTGGAAATTACATAGAGTCATCCGGAACGTCAACATTTACCGCAGATGTGTTGAAAAATTATTATGAAAATACTTAAATTACACTGTAATTGCACTTAACATCAAACTGCAAACACAGAAATGGCACAAAATTATCTACAATGTCAACATTTACCTCAGATACGTTGAAAAATTAATGAGAAAATACATAAATTATACTGTAATAACATTTAGCATCTAACTGCTAACACAGTGACAGTGGAAATGACATAGAGTCATCCAGAACGTCAACTTTTACCTCAGATGTGTTGAAAAATTAACAGGAAAACATTCAAATTACACTGTAATAACATTTAGCATCAAACTGCTAACACAGTGACAGTGGAAATGACATAGAGTCATCCAGAACGTCAGCATTTACCTCAGATGTGTTGAAAAATTATTTTGAAAATAATTAAATTACACTGTATTTGCACTTAACATCAAACTGCTAACACACCAAACACGGAAATGGCACAGAATTATCTACAATGTCAACATTTACCTCAGATACTTTGAAAAATTAATGAGAAAATACCTAAATTTCACTGTAATAACATTTAGCATCAACCTGCTAACACAGCAAGCATGGGAATGCCACAGAATTACCCACAATGTCAACATTTACCTCAGATACGTTGAAAAATTAATAAGAAAATAAATTTCTTTACAATGTAATTTATGTATCATCAAACTGCTAACACAGCGACAGTGGAAATGACAGAGTCATCCAGAATGTAAACTTTTACCTCAGATGTGTTGAAAAATTAACAGGAAAATATTTAAATTACACTGTAATGACATTTAGCATCAACCTGCTAACACAGTGACAGTGGAAATGACAGAGTCACCCGGAACGTCAACTTTTACCTCAGATGTGTTGAAAAATTAACAGGAAAATACCTAAATTACACTGTAATAACATTTAGCATCAAACTGCTAACACAGCGAGCATGGGAATGCAACAGAATTACCTACAATGTTAACATTTACCTCAGATACGTTGACAAATTAATGAGAAAATACATAAATTACATTGTAATAACATTTAGCATCAAACTGCTAACACAGTGACAGTGGAAATGACAGAGTCATCCAGAACGTCAACTTTTACCTCAGATGTGTTGAAAAATTAACAGGAAAACATTTTAATTACACTGTAATAACATTTAGCATCAAACTGCTAACACAGCGAAAATGGTAATGCCACAGAATTACCTACAATGTTAACATTTACCTCAGATATGTTGAAAAATGAAGAAAATACCTAAATTACACTCTAATAACATTTAGCATCAAACTGCTAACACAGTGACAGTGGAAATGACAGAGTCATCCTGAACGTCAGCATTTACCTCAGATGTGTTGAAAAATTATTACGAAAATACTTAAATTACACTGTAATTACACTTAACATCAAACTGCTAACACACCAAATACGGAAATGGCACAGAATTATCTACAATGTCAACATTTACCTCAGATACGTTGAAAAACTTAATGAGAAAATACATAAATTACACTGTAATAACTTTTTTTTGACAAATATCTCTATTGATTTTCCCTTAATTAACAAACAAACCCATATAAAAAAAAAACAAAGCAACAAGAACAAGAAAGCACATTAACAGACACAATCACCAAAGACAACAGTAAGTAAATACTAGACCGGACAATTCCCCGGGGGAAATTGTGAGAGGATGCAGTGCGCGAAGCAATTCGGTCACGCATGTTCGCTGGCCGTGAATGTGTGACCCGCAATGATGTTTCAATGCAATGATCATGTGTGTGCTTGAGACAGCAGCCGTCATGAAGAAGAGCTTTTCAAGAGTATGAACAAAGTGACTACAGGCGGAAATTAGCATGTACTGCTATAACCTGGGACAGACATCTGTCCTTACCACAAGGATAATGTTTAATTTGTGCATTGTCCCTTTTAAAAATAAAATAAACTCTGAACTCTAAGAAGTGTGTTTGTAGTTTGTATGTACGAACAGAAGTGTTCCTAATAAAGTGGGCGGCTAAGGTGAGGCTAAGACACACAAGGGCTGGAGTTTTCTACTGTTTTTTTTATGAAGGACCAGGCCTCGAACAATGACAAATAACTCGACAACGGAAGCAGCTATTCACAAAATTCTTTCACACTGAGCGCTATAAGGGTCTCCTGAATAAAATGATGTATTTTTTTGTTTGTACTCTTTAAAATAACGACACTAGAGCGATTTAAAAACGAGTGACTTTTCTATCACGTTTATAATGGATGTCAATGAAGCCTGTCAGCTGCACTGTCCTCAGTTTGACGCTTGTCATTCAAAAACCGTAAATCCTACCATTTAGGTAGACACATTGTGTGAATCAGGACAAGTTTTCCTACTACTTTTGAGAAAATCATGTCTGTAGAGTGAAATTTGTGGCTGAAAACACAGTTTAAGTGAGAAATTTTGAGCTTTTTTTTGAAGCCGCCTACACTCTAAGATTAACGACCATCACTGGTGTGTAACGCAATAGACACCCATTCAAAAGCCGGATTTTCTCCCAGAACTCACATCGTGTTTGAGCCGGGCCTGATCCGAAAGTGTGAAACCTAGCAGAAAAGTTGAATGCCAGATCCACAGAGGAGAAGTTTTCCTACGTTTTAGAGTTTGAATCACGTCTCTAGGTTAAAGCATGCCAGAGCAGCGGACGTTTGAAAAACATTGAAAAAGTGCTTTTTTTCCAATTAATTCCATAGAAATGAATGGGGTTTTTTTGGGACAAGTGTGACTACTACTTTTGAGAAAATTATGTCTGTAGTGTGAAATTTGTGGCTGAAAACAGTTTAAGTTTGAAATTTTGAGCATGATGTGTGTGTTCTTGAGACAGCTTTTCCCTCTGCCCCGTCACTGGCCCCAATTGGCATGGTGATGGGCCTGAACAGGAGAGTTAAGAAACACACACAAGATTATGTCAGGTGTCTGCTGTAAATTGCTATGGACCAGGCCTCGAACAATGACAAATAACTCGACAACGGAAGCAGCTATTCACAAAATTCTTTCACAGTGAGCGCTAGAAGGGTCTCCTGAATAAAATGATGTATTTTTTTGTTTGTATTGTTAAAAATGAGGACGCTACAGGGAGTTAAAAACGAGTGACTTTTCAGCAACGTTTATACTGGGAGTCAATGAGGCCGCTCACCTGTGCTCTCCTCACTTTGAGGCTTGTCATTCAAAAACCGTAAATCCTATCGTTTAGGTAGACACATTGTGTGAATCAGGACAAGTTTTCCTACTACTTTTGAGAAAATCATGACTGTAGAGTGAAATTTGTGGCTGAAAACAGAGTTTAAGCGAGAAAGTTTGACCTTTTTTTTCAAACTGTCTACACTCTAAGATAATGACCTTCACTGGTGTGTAACGCAATAGACACCCATTCAAAAGCCGGATTTTCTCCCAGAAACCACATGGCGGTTGAGCCGGGACTGATCCGAAAGTGTAGAACCTAGCAGAAAAGTTTAATGCCAGATCCACAGAGGAGAAGTTTTCCTACGTTTTAGAGTTTGAATCATGTCTCTAGGTGAAAGCATGCCAGAGCAGCGGATGTTTGAAAAACGTTGAAAAAGTGCTTTTTTTTCAATTAATTCCATAGAAATGAATGGGGTTTTTTGAGACGATTTTTTCGCGACAACGTCGCGAAAAAATCGTATTCTGCAGAGAAAAGTAATAGCATAGCGAGTCCGATCGAGCCGCACGTTTTGATATATTGTTTGTCTGTGTGCGACGTACGGTTATTGAGTTACTCGAAATCAAAATTTGCGTAGGAAGAGTAACAAATATAACACTAGACCGGACAATTCCCCGGGGGAAATTGTGAGAGGATGCAGTGCGCGAAGCAATTCGCTCACGCATGTTCGCTGGCCGTGAATGTGTGACCCGCAATGATGTTTCAATGCAATGATCGTGTGTGTGCTCGAGACAGCAGCCATCATGAAGAAGACCTATTCAAGAGTATGACCAAAGTGACTACAGGCGGAAATTAGCATGTACTGCTATAACCTGGGACAGACATCTGTCCTTAACACAAGGATAATGTTTAATTTGTGCACTGTCCCTTTTAAAAATAAAATAAACTCTAAACTCTAAGAAGAGTGTTTGTAGTTTGTATGTACGAACAGAAGTGTTCCTAATAAAGTGGGCGGCTAAGGTGAGGCTGACACACAAGGGCTGGAGTTTTCTACTGTTTTTTTTATGAAGGACCAGGCCTCGAACAATGACAAATAACTCGACAACGGAAGCAGCTATTCACAAAATTCTTTCACACTGAGCGCTAGAAGGGTCTCCTGAATAAAATGATGTATTTTTTTGTTTGTACTCTTTAAAATAACGACACTAGACCGATTTAAAAACGAGTGACTTTTCACTCACGTTTATAATGTGTGTCAATGAGCTAAGACACACAAGGTCTTGAATATTGTGCTGTGTTTTACTACGGACCAGACCTCGAACAATGACAAATAACTCGACAACGGAAGCAGCTGTTCACAAAATTCTTTCACAGTGAGCGCTAGAAGGGTCTCCTGAATAAAATTATGTATTTTTTTGTTTGTACTCTTAAAAATAACGACACTAGAGCGATTTAAAAACGAGTGACTTTTCTCTCAAGTTTACAATGGGTTTCAATGAAGCCTGTCAGCTGCCCTGTCCTCAGTTTGACGCTTGTCATTCAAAAACCGTAAATCCTATCGTTTAGGTAGACACATTGTGTGAATCAGGACAAGTTTTCCTACTACTTTTGAGAAAATCATGTCTGTAGAGTGAAATTTGTGGATGAAAACACAGTTTAAGCGAGAAAGTTTGACCTTTTTTTTGAACCTCTCTCCACTCTGACCTTAACGAGGTCCACTGGTGTGTAACGCAATAGACACCCATTCAAAAGCCGGATTTTTTCCCAGAAACCACATGGCGTTTGACCCGGGACTGATCCGAAAGTGTAGAACCTAGCAGAAAAGTTGAATGCCAGATCCACAGAGGAGAAGTTTTCCTATGTTTTAGAGTTTGAATCATGCCTCTAGGTGAAAGCATGCCAGAGCAGCGGATGTTTGAAAAACGTTGGAAAAGTGCTTTTTTTTCAATTAATTCCATCGAAATGAATGGGGTTTTTTTGGGCGATTTTTTCGCGACTACGTCGCGAAAAAATCGCAATCTATAGAGAAAAGTAATAGCATAGCGAGTCCGATCGAGCCGCACGTTTTGATATATTGTTTGTCTGTGTGTGACGTACGGTTGTGTGACCTGCTATGAAGCTACAATGCCATGATTCATGTGTGTGCTTGAGACAGCCGGCCCCTCCCCTCTGTGCTCGCTTACTGAAGCCAGTCGGCATGGTAAAGGGCCTGAGCAGGTTAAAAAACACACACAAGAGTTTGTCAGGTGTCTGCTGAATTTTGCTAAGGGACAGGCCTCGAACAATGACAAATAACTCGACAACGGAAGCAGCTATTCACAAAATTCTTTCACAGTGAGCGCTAGAAGGGTTTCCTGAATAAAATGATGTATTTTTTTGTTTGTATTGTTAAAAATGAGGACGCTACAGGGAGTTAAAAACGAGTGACTTTTCAGCAACGTTTATACTGGGAGTCAATGAGGCCGCTCACCTGTGCTCTCCTCACTTTGAGGCTTGTCATTCAAAAACCGTAAATCCTATCGTTTAGGTAGACACATTGTGTGAATCAGGACAAGTTTTCCTACTACTTTTGAGAAAATCATGTCTGTAGAGTGAAATTTGTGGCTGAAAACAGAGTTTAAGCGAGAAAGTTTGACCTTTTTTTTCAAACTGTCTACACTCTAAGATAATGACCTTCACTGGTGTGTAACGCAATAGACACCCATTCAAAAGCCGGATTTTCTCCCAGAAACCACATGGCGGTTGAGCCGGGACTGATCCGAAAGTGTAGAACCTAGCAGAAAAGTTTAATGCCAGATCCACAGAGGAGAAGTTTTCCTACGTTTTAGAGTTTGAATCACGTCTCTAGGTGAAAGCATGCCAGAGCAGCGGATGTTTGAAAAACGTTGAAAAAGTGCTTTTTTTTCAATTAATTCCATAGAAATGAATGGGGTTTTTTTGGGCGATTTTTTCGCGACTACGTCGCGAAAAAATCGCAATCTATAGAGAAAAGTAATAGCATAGCGAGTCCGATCGAGCCGCACGTTTTGATATATTGTTTGTCTGTGTGCGACGTACGGTTATTGAGTTATTCGAAATCAAAATTTGCGTAGGAATAATAAAAATAAAAATAATAATAAAAAGAAACACGTAGAAGAACAATAGTTGCAGTGCTTTGCACTGCAACCTATGGGCTCCCCTAGGGGAGCCCATAGGTTGCTGTGCTGCAGCACTGCATCCTAACTAGACCGGACAATTCCCCGGGGGAAATTGTGAGAGGATGCAGTGCGCGAAGCAATTTGGTCACTCATGCAAGCTAGCTGTGAATGTGTGACTTGCTATGAGGCTACAAAATTGATGTTAAACATCAAGTTATTACTGAAAAACTATTGATTAAAAAAACAGACACTGAGAAATGGTCCTATAAACAACTTTACCAATATAAAAGCTTACCAGGACTATCAAATATGTGATGTGAACTTTCCCAGTCGCAGGTTCCTGGTCAGGCCAGCGTGGCGCAGCAGCAGGTGAGATTTTTATTTATTTTTAACAATAAGTTAACTGGTTAATATTTAAAATTTGAATATTTGTCTGGTCAAATATACATGTGGGTTTTTTGTCTTTCACAGGAGGAGTACTGTACTGTGTGAATGTGTGACTTACTATGAGGCTACGATGCTAACAGCTAGCTAACATGCTAATACCTAGCAAGCAATAATAAAACAACCATAAACAGACATTTTGCAGCAGATATTTGGTTTATTTTTCCATAAAACACAAGCAAACAACCAAGGCATTGAAAAACACCCGATGAGTCAGCAAAAATCAACATAAGTCTAACGCTTTTAACAAACATTGTCGCAAAGCAGCTTTACAGAATTTGAACAACTTAAAACATGAGCTAATTTTGTCACTAATCTATCCCCAATGAGCAAGCCTGTGGCGACGGTGGCAAGGAAAAACTCCCTCAGACAACAACATGAGGAAGAAACCTCGAGAGGAACCAGACTCAAAAGGGAACCCATCCTCATTTGGGCAACAACAACATGAACAGTTTAACATGAAGACAGTTTCATTGATGGAAACTTTAGGACTGCACTCAAGTTAACAAGTCAACTGTAGTCCTCAGGCATAAAAGCATTACTGTAGCAACAAAAAGCAGATTAGGTACTACCGGTCAACTAATCACAGGCCCTAGGACCTGGTGTGTATCCTCCCTACTAAATACAATGAGAACTAATCTAAGAAGCAGACAAGACAACCGAACCAATCAGGAAACTAAAGATAAAAGGGGGGGGGGGATCTTCTGGAGGTCTTCTTCCTGAGTCTTGTTCTTCCTGTAACATTAAAACAGTATTCATTAGTCAGGTGCACTTTTCAAAGTGTTGTTTGATATACAAATCAATGAAGATACAATGCTAAATATCCCTTACGTTCTTCTGCTGGGTTGCTGTCTTCACTGGAGAGTGAGCTGCTATAGTCTTCTGGAGGTCTTCATCCTACATATGTTCCCAGATTAAAAAACAACAAGACATAAGTTACAGGTTTCAATGCATTGTGTTAAAACATTGCTCAAAAGTTATGAAATATTTCTTTGCTTTTTTGTGATCGGTTGCTGTCCCCACTGGCACGAGATCAGCTGTGGTCCTCTTCATTTCCTCCTCACTCTGCTGTGAGATACTCCTGCTTTTGAACATGGACAGTAGAGAGCCTGAAGAAGAGAAAGGGAGGGGGATTTAGTTACATTACTCAAACGCGAGTGAATAATTCAAAGGAAGAGAGATACTTACCTTGTGATGGACCTTGTTGACATTCAGCTTGATTTTACATAAAGCAACATTACAATACAAGATTACATAACATTACATTACATTAGCTAAGCCAATTCCATAACATTTTAAATTGACCGCCGTTCTCAGCAGCTCAGTAAATGACAAGATAATGCGGAGCCCTTTATTACATAAATAAATACAATTACACTGCATTTACAAAAGACTCAACCATTTCCAGCCAACACATGCCACTACAATGATTAGTCTTAACAATAACTTAAAACTACACAATTGAAAAGCTGAGCACTCATTGAACAAACTGAATGAGTGACCTGAAACACGTATATGAAAAACAATTAAGAAAAACGCCCACGCAAACAAGTTATGACAAAATGAAACAATGTGAAGGGTTTTTTTTTTTTACAAAAAAAAAATTTAAGGTCAATTAACACTTTACAGAGAGAGTACAATAACAGTGACGATAAACTACTCCTTGACCAGGCTCAAGGAGTGCCTAGAAACTACATATGCATTACACACACACACACACACACACACACCTTACAGGATACAGAAACTCGAACTTTTCTATGGATCATGTGTTGGCTAGAGAGGCTTAGTCGGTCAAAATACAATAAACCGGACTGTGGTAACTGTAGTACGTTTGGAGAACACCTGATTGAAGACACTTATCAGGATGTGAAATATAAATGTGGTCAATCAGTGTGTTCTTCTCGGTGGTGGACTCTTTAATTAATTGAGTGTAACCTCTGGACTGAAATAAGTCTTTGATGCTTTTTTTTCCTTTCGAAAGAAGATCCTCATTAAAATCGCCACAAACAACAATGGGCTGGTGATTTAAAATGGCCAATGAGTCCAAGAGGTTTTTCAAATTTTGGAGAAAGATTCCTAATTGAAAATTTGGCGGTTTGTAAACCGTCGCCAATAGTACTTTGACCGGAGCCTTGATTTTAACAACAACAAACTCCAAATCCGTGACCTGTTGCATGTACCTGCGAGGCTCTGCTTGCACATAGTCTCTGCAGTACACTGCAACTCCACCTCCATCTTTTTTAGCCATGTCCACACAGCTGTTGTAAGACAGCTGTCTGCTACGTGGGAACATGGCATACCCCTCCAATTGAAAAATTTCAGCTACAGAAGACCCCGACAAATGTGTCTCTGTAAGGCAAAGCACATCCGCTCGTTGGAGCTCGTGATGCGCTCTCAGGTCCACCATGTGACATGGCAGACCCTGCGTGTTGTGGTGGACAATTGTCAAAACCTTTGGAGTTTGTTGCACGGATTGAAGAAAACTCAACAACGGTCTACAGCTCTGGAAAGACGCTCGAGGCATACTTTCCATAGCCATCTTGATCTCGGGGTCGGCGTAGATCTTCTTCTCGTCGAAGTCACAGACGGTCAGACCTCCCAGCGAAGTTGTGCGGCTTAGAGCTACATAAGCCATGCCCGGTTCGAAGACGCGTTTCAGGCACACAACCGCCGACGCCATCGTCATGCCTTGTACTTTGTGGGCCGTACAGGCAAAAGCCAACTTCATGGGGAACTGGCGACGAACAACGCCTTTTTTGCTGCTCAGGTTCTCCTCAGACCTTTCAATATAGGCCAGATTGTCTGAGGGACCCAAGATCTTTTTGCGGAATCTCTGTCCTGCTGTGGGATTGTCCAGCTGGAGTCCAATCAACTTTACATATTTTGGCTCGCGCTCCGTCATCACAATGTGCGAGATGGTTCCGAATGTTCCGTTAACAATTCCGTCCTCCACGTCGAGATTCCTGGTCAACATAACGCGTACTCCTTGAGCAGCCATTATGTTGTCAGGCAAGTCTCGCTGGTTACCTTTAACGGCGAACACCATCGTCATGCAGCCGGTCGTAGGCATTTTACGGTAATCCTGAGCTGCGATGTCGATGGCATCCTCGTGGAGGGAGGCTACAGTGGCGGAGTTGTGACGGTCAACTTCTTTGTTGGTGGCGTATATATGCAGCCTATCTACTGGACAATCCTTGATGTCGGCCACTGCCTGTGTGAGCAACCGTCTATCTTCGTCGCTCAAAGGATCGCGCTTTTGCTTCACTCTCAGGCGGTTCAAGAGCTCAGCAAAAGCCCGATCGTCCTTCTGTCGCATGATCTCTGTAAGGACGACCATTTTGAAGTGATCCTTCCAGAGATCAAACTCCGTCTCCTCGTACACACACAGCGGCTTGGCTCTACCGGGAGGCGGCAACTGATAAAAGTCACCTACAGCAAGGACAGAAATTCCTCCGAACGGCTTCTTGTTTCCTCGGATCTGTTGAAAACGCCAGTTGACGTAGGCAAACAGCTCTTTGGAAACCATGGAGATCTCGTCAATGATGAGAATCTCCGCGTTGGACAGCGCCGCTCTGACCTCATCAAGGGCGTTTCCAAGACCTTGATACGGTGGCTTCAAGGATCTTGGCAGTTTGAGGACGGAGTGCAACGTTACGCCAGCGATGTTGAAGGCTGCTGTGCCAGTGAAGGCGGTCAGCAGCACCGCAGGCTGGGACATGTCTGCATGGTCCCGGAATCTGGGGAGCTCACGCAGAATCCTCGTTGCCTCCTGGTGAACGCACTTGATTACGTGCGATTTACCACAGCCAGCTCCCCCGGTCAAAAAGTAATAAAACGGATCGACGTCACGACCCCACACAAGTTCAAAGCACCACTGACGTATGCTGTAGAAGATAGAAGCCTGCGTTTCGTTCAGACTTTGATACATTTTTCTCACAAAGTCTGGACTCAACTGCGGCGCTTCTATCCTAGGCATGGAGCTCCTCCCGTCTTTCTTGACTTCGTATTCAGGAACTTCTTCTTGGTCTTCACGCTCATCGTCAGGTTCTCGCTCTGCAAGACACTCTAACCGGTCTGCCTCTACTTCAGGCGCATAACAGTCCAATTCATTAACTATAGGGCCGTGCACCCGATACTGTTCCAACGCTTCGTCAAGCTTCCGACCTTGACCTTCATAGCGTTGTTTGTTGCGGTCTACGATGGCTCGGACACGCACGCCATACTTTTGGCCACACTTATAAAACTGCTCGTAGGTCGGGTGTGCTTCATCTCTCAGGTCGTCATCGGATCTGTGTGGGAGATAAAGCTTGAGCAGTCTTCTATAGAACTTCTCAGGTGTTTTCTGCTCTGAGAAGCGAGGAAATCTAATAATTGCTGGTTTCCCAGTCCTCTTCTGAACAAAGCCCATGTCGTGTAAGAGGGGGATGCCGCTTCTACTTTCAGTTTGCTGCCCGTACAGCACCCTGTACTCCGACGCAAACTCGGCCATGCACATGTGCTCGAACTCCGGCTCGACAGGCCTGTAGGCGTATTTGTCAGGCAGGCCCGACATCCACACCTCCTCCGAACCCGGCTCCATTTGCTTGAGTCTGCCAATAGGGTGACTCATCTTCAGACCCTCCTCGTCGGTCTGAAGGAACACAACGGAGCGGGAGCACCTCTTCAGACGCAAGCTGCAGGTGCGAGCAACAGCCTCTTGAGCGCTGACCTCTCTATGTTTAACATAGGCCTGCATAATCTGCTTCATTTCGTCGCGCTCATTTATGTTGGACTGTTTTACATCTTTGATGACGTTCTTAAGGAATTGAGTCATCTCGTGCTCTGGCTTCGACACATAGGACATCATGTACATGATGCAGCTGTAGTCATCCACGACGTACTGAATGTCCATGTTGGCGTTCCAGGCACGAAGCAGGTCTGGGTTGTACTGATTAACCCAGCAGTCATTTGGATGCCGCTTCAGGACCACGACGTTGCTGTTTGCGGCGTGGTCGAAGAGCTTACGGTACTGCTTACGCGTCAAACCGCATCGGTCGAGCAACTCCGTCAAGCTGCTAAATGAAGCGCCTGCATCCATGAGCAAGTCTCTAACTTGCTGAAGCTTGGCTTTGGCTTTCTTTCGCTTCTTAGCGATTGCCCGCTTCTCCCTCCGTTCTCTAGCAGCAGCCTCGTCTTGGTTTTCGTCTAAAACTCCAGAGGGGCGAACAACGGGGGGCCTAGTGATGAAGGTTTCATCCACGGGCAGTTTAGGGAAGCAAAACCTACAGGCAACATTGCCTTTTTTGCAGGACTTGGAATGGTTCCTGCTGTGCACCTGAACCTCCGAGACAATTCCGTGGAGCTCCAGGTCTGTCTCGGGGTCAGGCATCTCACACGAGATGTAGCGATCTATAAACGCCGCTACTTCGTCGTCAGAGGCGTCGTCAAATTTGGGTGAGTTTTTTATCCAGATCAGCATGTGTATATGGGGACTTCCTCTAGCTTGGAACTCAACCCTATAAAAGTAATCCTCTACTTCACCAATGGGCTGTGCTGGTGAGAGGATAAGGTTGGTCATCAGAGCATCGACTCGCTTTTCAAACATGCGCATCACCGTTACGGGGTTGCTCCGCAGAATGTCGCATTTCGCTTTCCAGTCGAGCTCTGAAAAGTCCCCTAGTTCTCCCTGCTGAGCTTTTATGATCTCTATGACCTCAGGCCATCTCATCTCGGCAGCGGAGAACGTTGCAAAAAACGTGGGTTTGCCAATTTGCCGGACCATGGCGTGGACATCTTTGAGCGTTTTTGTCCAATAAGCCGGGGTGCCTCGAAGAGGTTGCATAAACCGAGTTGCTTCTTGGCTCATAATGAGCCGTTGCACCTCGTCTCGGTCCAGGAGCATAAGGTTGTTAATATGACGGCCATCTGCAGCTCTGGACCTGCCTTTGCGCATTTGAATCGACATGCTGTTTGTCGCCAGGTGCGTTTCTGTGACAAACTGCGCAAAGAAAAGATACGTTTGGTCGCTAGCAAAACGTGTATCAGCAGCAAACAGCCTGCAATTAAAATACATGCTAGGCGAGAGCGAGAAGGTTCTGGGTTCATCCAGTGTGTTCTCTCCTGTCGGGAATTGCACAGGGAAAGCCATGGCTTCTAGTTTCGGTATGGCGAAGAACCCTACTGGTTTGTTGCCCTGGGCGGGGGCAACGCTAAATATTCCATCGCCATACGTAAGAATTTCCTGCGCGATGTCAGGCGGCTGCATACACGTGTCCAGAGTCAGGCCAGGTCTAAGCTCCTCCTCCTCGTCAGCTTCCTTGGGCTGACGACATCTATCGGGGTCCGGGTCGTTCTGACTACTAAAAACCTCTTCGAGGTCTATGCCAGCCTCAATGTCTCCCTGATGCTGCTCCGGCTGCGCAGCATCAGCAACATTGTGCTGCGAGTCGTCTTGATCGACCGACTCGTCAAAAGTGGCACTGTCGTTAATGGATACATCCTGATACTCAGAATGCATCTTTTTAAGCGTGGCCAGGGCAGCTAAAACATTTTTCATGTTAACGGTATAGAAGTGCTGGTAGCCCTTATAGCTAATGCGCCTCTTTAATTTAACTTGAAGTAGCTGCGCTTCCGATCTGGGTCTTGGGAGACTGTTGACAGTCGCTTCCATCTCCGATGGAACGCACACAACAGCTCCGCGGACTGCTTTTTGCTGTCCTTTGGGCAGAGCGATAACCTTGGCGAAAGGCAGTATTTTGGCAATAAGCTGCCTCTCGAGCACGTTGAGCGTAGCCAACTCTGGGGGGATCGGTGCCAACTCCAGTCGGTTCGCGGTGGCAATTGGTGGCATGCGTCCTCTCTTCAAGTGGCTGTCACATGTGTTACAGATCCACTCCTGCAGTCGCTCTTGTGCAATAGAGCAATGTTCAGAGCAGTCGTCGTCACAAAAATGGACGTACTTGCCTGTTAAGCAGGCTGCGGCCACTCTGGGTTTTTGGGTGTACTTTCCCCTATTGCACAATTTAACCTGATTAGGAAACATTGCTCTGTTGCACACCGTACAAACGCACGTTGGTCCACGACGAATTAGCTCGCGAAATGCTGTGATGGCGGCTTCCATCACAGGATTAATCACGGCCTGTGAATGGCGGGGGGTGTGGGGCACTAGCTTCCTATATTTTCGTTTGATCCTTAATGCCCTCTGCATCTTGCTAAAGATGCAAAAAGTAGCATCTGTGGACAGTTTGGTTACTCTGCGCTGGCTACAGCGTTTGATACAGCGTAACCTAAACTCAGGATCACTGTGGTACTTAGCATAGAAACGCTCCTTTCTCTTTTGCCTAAAGCTCTGGTGCGATATATACTTCGTCGTCATATACAATTTCTGTCTACGCTGAAAATCAGGATCCGCCTTATACTTGTCTTTAATGTACTGTTTCTGTCGACTCTGAAAAGCAGGATCCGCCTTATACTTGTCTTTAATGTACTGTTTCTGTCGACTCTGAAAAGCAGGATCCGCCTTATACTTGTCTTTAATGTACTGTTTTCGTCTACTCTGAAAAGCAGGATCTGTCTTATACTTGTCTTTAATGTACTGCTTCTGTCGACTCTGAAAAGCAGGATCCGCCTTATACTTGTCTTTAATGTACTGTTTTCGTCTACTCTGAAAAGCAGGATCCGCCTTATACTTGTCTTTAATGTAACTTATTTGTCTACTCTGAAAAACAGGATCCGTCTTATACTTGTCTTTAATGTACTGTTTTTGTCTACTCTGAAAAGCAGGATCTTCCTTATATCTCTGGATAATTAATACGCTCTTTTTTCTTTGAACTTTTAAATAATAACGTCTGAAAGACAATAACCGTCGTTTCCTATGATTACTGTCTTGTGAATATTTTTTGTCTGCTTCCATTTTTTTAATTCCAAATTCTGGGCACTTGTCATACTTATTTTTTTCATATACCGAGCTTCCTTTTTTTTTGACAACATGGCACACTGGTGCATGTTGCTCTTTCCTACTACTTTTTCTTCTGGCCTTTTGTCGCTGGGTTTTACCGAGTTTTAAGATATTTTCGTTTGTTGGAGGGAGAGCTGTCCTGGAGACTTTTTCTACCAACGATTGCTGAAGACATTCACTGGAACCGATGGCTTCAAATGACACAAGCACCAACTCATAGGTGGCAAAAGGTCCACGATCTGCAAAGAGTTTGAGCAGGTGCTCAGCCAGGTCACTGATTTCAGTGAAGGTCTTCATGATTGCAGTTCCGTTGTGGTCTGGTAGACCTGCTGAATTTCTGGCATGTGAATCAAACACGCCATACCTCCCTGATTTGTCACGGAAAACTGCAATAACCTCTGGAGATACAATGATGAACGCATGCCTAACATGACCTGACAGACACTGAAGCTCTTCAGCAAGGGAAAGGAGACCCTGGTTTCCGTTGCTGCTGGCTTTGACGAGTCCACATTTAATGTCGGACAGATGGACATTGTACATATTTGTGTCTGTCAGGACTTGTTTTGGCATTTCCTCAACGCTAAGATGGTCATCATTGTATCTTCTCTCCAGGATCAGCTGTTGTTTCACTGCTACGTACAGTGAATCTCCCTGTGCCAGCACTCTATCGAGGGCAGCCGTGTTAAAGTGACCACCCTCATTCTCAAAAGCGAGAAAAGTCAGGGACATGCAGGAACACTGATGATTTCTAGAGAATTCACTGTACCTCATGTCTGCCTGACTGTGGCTAGCCCTAGCAACAACAACAGACTGACACCCACTTACCGTCACACTTACCTTGACGCTCGCCTGTAAAGATGTTAAAAGGTTAATTATTACTAAGTTAGTCACAATTAGTTATTAGTCTTACTAGTAGTTACTACCCATTATTGCCAGCATTGTTATTAATACTGTTAACTTTATTATTACTAGTAGTAATAGCAGCAGTCGTAACTAATTACATTACAAACTGTTGTAGAACGTTTTCAGCAAGTTTGTCAGATCAATTAAATAAATCTATAAAAAAGCTGACACAATCTTACACGTTATGGCAAGTATACTTGGCTACACATTACATTATTCCTTGTTTAAAATTTAAACATGTTGAGACCATCGTGGTTTCTCCTTTGTCCCATGGTCTTCTAGAATAAAGTTTAAAGGAGGATTTAAAGGACCTTTAAAGGAGGCTACTACCTTCACCACACCGACACTGCAGGATGTTGACTTTACAAGTACAGAGGTTTTCTGACCAGTATTATTAACTTAAGTTTACCAAGATCATATTTAGAAAACCTCTGTACCATTACTTGTGTTTATCTTTAAACAATTAATAAAACCATAAACTGTTTAGACTATACTACTCTGAATTATTTCTTCCTTAAAGGTCTTTTTATGCATTTGAGTTGAAATAAACCACACACACCCACAAGCACTTTATTAAACCCACGATAAACCCGAATGTAAATGTCCTGACCTCTTTAGCAAGGGAGCTGGAGAGTCCATCGTCGATTATCCAGGGCCAGGAAGTCGATGAGGGAAATGGTGTCCATGTCTGTGATAAGTCATAACTCCAATTAATATTTAGACATGAGGAAACAACGCACCAAGTTGATACAAGAAAAGTTTTCCAAGTGTATTTCAATTTCTCACTGAAATTTGTGTTGTGTGCAGAGAAAGATAATGCTATCAGATGTTAAATGAACCAGTTTAATGTAATTACAGCTGATTTTACAGTAAACGTTCTGTGTCAACTGTGGAGTAAATACCTTAGCTGGGCGAGGAGACTGATGGGCCACATCTTTAATGGTCTTGGATGGTCCAGCTGGTGAAGGAGTCTTCATCCTGGGCACCTGAAAACAAATAATTTGATAAAATGAAGACTTTAATGACATTATGAACTTGACTTAATAGGAATAATATTTACCTTCGCAACCGGGGAACAGCAGGGAGTCTCCGGATCACCCAAACTGCAGGACAACCTGACTGGAGGGGACTCCATCAGCTGTTGACACACGAGAACAAACACGTTAAACTTCATGTCTCAGTGAACACAATGTGTGTTCTGTGTGAGATTGTGTCTGTTGTGGCAGAGAGTAACATACGTTGGTCACTGAAATTTGGGTGCGGGGGGATGGTCCGTCCGTGGTCCTGGACCGAGGAACCGGGCTGGAGGGGGCGTCGTCCTCCAGTCTCTGTGACAGCCTGGTTGGAGGGGATCCAACCAACTGTCGACAGATGAGAACAAATACATCAAAATTCAGACAGTCTAGTTATGTCTCCATGAAGACACCGTGTCAACTGTAAACATTCACTGTGTGTGTCAGTTGTGTAACATACGTTGTTCACAGGAGACTGGTGGTGGGGGGGGCGTCTCTCCGAGGTCCTACGACGCCTGGCTGCCGCTGGGGAGGCCACCTGCACCATCAAATAAAACATAGCATCAGTAACTGTAGAACAAGGAGAAACTTTAGAACACAGCCGAGAAGAGACGTCAGACAATTTACCTTCTTGCTCGCTGGAGGAGACCTGCAGTCCTCTACGCCAGACAGCCGAGAAGGAGACACCTCCTCCACAGCACGAAGGATCGTGCTACTGAACCACACTGGGTTCAGTGGGAGGAAGGACTCCTCCTGTGAAAGACAAAAAAAAAAAACCCGCATGAATATTTGTCTGGTCAAATATACAAACTTTAAATATTAACCAGTTAACTTATTGTTAAAAAAATAAAAAAGTCACTCACCTGCTGCTGCGCCACGCTGGCCTGACCAGGAACCTGCGACTGGGAAAGTACACATCACATTTGATTAAATAGATGCTTTTTAATTACAACTGTGAACCCGTTCACCAAAATGTACCCAAACACATGTAAACACACAATATAATAAACTTTACTAACCTTGCTTCTCCGACCAACGACCTTCCACTGGAAGGGGTCAGGAGACAGAGGAGCACATACCTCGCCCTTCACAACCAGCTTAGGAGATACCTTCCCAAGTGGCTGTGAAGGAGTGGGAGACACCGGGGGAGGTGGTGGTGTCTTGAGGAACTGCTCCGTCGCGGCCCACAGCAGCTGGGTGAGGATGCCCATCCCTTCACGGTCGCTCAGGTGAACCTGCAGACATGACAACACAAATCCATTTACAGACAAAGTTCAACTACAAAAAGTAGCTCGTGTTGACTGGTTCATGTCAGCACGAGAAATTATAACAAATTAGACTTTTTCTATCACAGACATTCTACTTACGCCGTCTCTGCTCCACAGCTCCAAGCGCGTAAGGGGGAAGTGCTCCGCCACAGAGAAGTACCTCACACCTAAAAATATAAAAACGAAAAACATAAGTCATTACAACATCCACACATGCATTATGACTATGTTCATTACTATGTCACAGACATTAAGTACATTTCTTGTTCTTGTTTTATTGACATGATATTTTTACACACCCATACGAGCTGTCACGCGGTGGTACTCTTGGCGCAGGAGGACCTGGTACATCTCATCCTCCTGCAGGCGGGGGGGGAAGTCCAGCACAAAAACCTGTAGAAAACAAAACATGTTCGTTAACAATCAGCATTTTCATTCAAAATCACACATTACAATAACTACACATTAAAAGCTCATACATTGATTACTCTGAGATTAAACGTATCTCTAGTTTTGTCAAACTACTACAAATACAGGACAAGCGAGACATGAAAAAACACGTACCTCCGGCCAGCGGCTCCTCACAGCAGTGAGGAAACTTGCATAGTCGACGGCTGCCTCGTCGATGGTCCTGCTCGCCGTCAGGTTGTTGCTGGGGGCAAGAACACAGACCGCAGCAGGGGCCCGAGGAAGATCAGCATGCAGGACCTCCGTCCGCAGCTGAGCAGCGTGGGCCCCAGGGGTTGACATGACGCCAAACGAGAACTTACCCTCTGGCATCACGGCGAAACCGTCCGCGATGGACCGCAGGTGGGAGTCCCCGACAATCAGAACAAACTGCAACAACAAAGAAAATTTCTTTAGCATGAAAATCATTAATCCCTCTCAAGATCAATTACTTTCTTCATAAACTGGACAATAACAACACCTTCTTGTCAGGAGACTCCGGCGGGATGACCAACTTGTGGCTCCGTCCTGTGAGCTTTGAAGTTGGCCACCTCAGCACCCGATGGCGGAACCCGGTACCGCGGCCTGTTTAGTAAAAGACAAAGCAGATAACGGTATTATTGAATTGAAAAACCAGGAAATGTCAAGAAATCACTCGTTTATACGAGTAAAACAGTACAGAAAACCAGTTTAAAAAGCTTAGTATTGATGAATTAATTTATTGATCATTTAGGGATAACACAGGTGGATACTCACATGGCCGAACTTTGGGAAGGACATCTCCCGTGCTCCAGAAAGGCTTGGCTGGGGGTGAAGATCCAACCAACTGATGACAGATAAAATAATAAGCATAAGACAAAGACAAGTTCAAACAAAATACAATAAAAATTTAAAAAGTAATACAAAATACATTAAACCTCAGACAATGTCTCATATGAACATACGTTGCTGACTGGAGCTCGGGAGCAGGGGGGGTGGGTCTCCCTGGTCCTCGACCCTGTGGAAGGCTCCTCTCCGGCCGGGGGGGACACCGTCTGATGAAACATTAACATCAAAGACATGGCAGACATACAGAACTTGGCAGTTAAAAAGAAAGCGATTGATGTGACATTTCTACAGCTATTTTCATGCAGACAGTTGTGACACAGAAGCTTATCTACTGTGTAAATACCTTCAGGGGGAAAGTGGAGGGAGTCGGCTCCTCCAGGTCGAGCTTACTCCATCGGCGCCTGGCCGCCTCAGACCTCCTCCCCTTCCTTGGCATCCTGCTGGACAGAAGACAAAAAAAAGAAAAAAAAAAAAGAAAAAACTTCTTACAAAGTTTAACTGACCTAAACCCTAACCTACCTTAACTACTTAACTTAAATTATCCAAGATAACCTAATATATTTTATATAAAATGTGATGGTGTGAGTGTGAACAAATCTGCTCCGGGAGTCTTGAGGATGACTTGAGTGCGATGAGTCTTGAGAGCAATGATCAGTCTCAGTCGTGAAGTACGTACGAACCTCTGATCACAAATCAAAGAAAACCTGCAATAAAAATAGAAATGTTCTTCTGTTACTTGGACTCAGTGTGAGCAACAATCCAACAGCGTAACACATGTTAAACATGTTTACTTTTCATGGTGTGTGTGTGTGTGTGTGAGAGAGAGTGTGAGCACAGAGCAGTGCCTGTTGACTTATCAGTAAACTTTTCCCCCCTCAAGACAAATACTTACACTATAAACACTATAAATATCCCCCACAAATAAAATACTACTAACTTCAGCAAATGTGCAGAATTTTATCACCAAAATGTACATTAAATCTACATTAATTACTAAAAGTCAAAGTAGTCATGTATGAAAATGCTCCCTTCTCCATTTAATCACTATAGGCTGTTAAATCATATTACACTTAGGCAGTATACATTTTAACTCCATACCAAAACATTTAATCACAGTTTATCAATCATATTTAACATTTTACCACAGTTTAATACAATACTAGTCTGAATATATAGATAAATATATAGCTTTCAGCTTTAATGTAAACGCCAGTTTAAATTACAGAAAGATCCAGCCCAAATGCATGAGTTTATCTTCAATAACCTGACTTTTGTTTAGCCCTCCTAATGTCTTCGGGTCAAAAATGACCCGAAACTGTTTAACAGCAGAGCTAAGTTTTTTTTGTAACTTAATTTTATGACTTTTCCTAAAATGGCGACGGCTTGAGGCTTGTCGGTTTAAAATGGCGACAGCTCGAGGCATAGATATACATAGAAGACTAGATGCCTCGCCGCGTATTCCAGGACGTCTGCACAGGGCGGCCATCTTACCACAGACAAGCTTTTCCACAGAATTTGCGGTAAACCATTGTTTACCGCAAAAAAAATAAAACATTGGATTTACTTAACCGAGTTATGGCAACCGGTCCCATGAAACTGTGTTAATTTAGATGTATTGAATACAGTTATGTGTTGAATAACTCAACATAACTGTATTCAATACATCTAAATTAACACAGTTTTGTGGGACCGGTTGCCATAACTCGGTTAAGTAAATCCAATGTTTTATTTTTTTGAGTGTACTGTTTAAAGGGCATTAGCCAAATATACAGTATAAAAATTTTCAAGGGGTATGAAGACTTACGCAAGCACAGCCCAGCACTCACATTATGATTTACAGGAAATCAAAGTACTGACTTTGATGACAAGATGATGTGTGTGTTTTAATTGTAGATGTTTATATCAGTATGTTTAGTTTTATTTTAACTGCGCATTGGAGCCTAGTCAAATGAAATTTCAATCTTCTGTGCTAACATATATTGACTGACATGATAATCAGCTTTGAATGTTCTTTTTGTAAATGTAAAGATATATTTTTATCCTTGGAAGTATAACCACGTGATTAATTAAATGCTTTTTTTGTCACAAACTACCGTGAGTCGCTGTCACTGTTTTATACTATTACTTACTCAGGCAGTGCATTTGTTATTATGCTATGATGTGAGTTTACATTTGTTATTATGCTATGATGTGAGTTTACATTTGTTATTATGCTATGATGTGAGTGCATTAGGTTTTTGAGGTGGATGAAGTATTTCTGAAGTTTCAGAAGTGAGTAAGCTGTTTATTTAACTTTAGCTTCCCCTACGGCCCTATCACATGTAAACATATTTTCACTAAAAATTGGAAATAAATTGTATGGTTATTTGTCCTAAGGCCGCAGTTATCCATAAGTATGCAGTGTTAGGCTTCTCACAGCATAGGAATTTCAGCATGTATTTTTTTTTAAACATAAAATGATTATTCATCATTAATATCATAAATACATACTTCCGTTTGTGGGTTTTTTTTTATATATATAACAAACCAAACCGTTTGAATATTGATTGAAATTTGAGGAAGTTACGGTCATCTGAAAAGTACATATCGCTACCAACACAATGTAATGGGTAAGCCAGCTGTCTGAGGTAAGATGGCCGCCATGTGCGGACGTTCGACTTCGTTGACGGGCAACGGGGACGAGGCATCTAGTCTTCTATGTGGATCGAGGCTTGTTTGCTTGTCGGTTTAAAATGGCGCCGGCTCGAGCCGCTCGGCCTCAGCTCCGTTAGGTTTTAGCTCCGTTCATGGATAGAAACAAACCAACCGTAAAATAACCAGAGATTAATCTCTGCCTTCAATAATCTCACTTTTGTTAAAGATGTATTCATAGCAGCACAATTAGCGCTGTTAGCTTTGGGCTTGGCTCAATGTTTTCATATAGAAAATGCACAGTCACTATATAAACTCACGCCCATAAATAATTAAATACATTTCCGGAATAATGACAGAACAATATCTATCTTCAATAATCTCACTTTTGTGAAAGATGGCATTATATTGTACATACGCTGCTGTAACAATTCAGCATGCAATGGAGCATAATGCTACGAAATTTAAAAATTAAAAAAGCTTACTGATAAAACTCCGCAGGCACTGCGCGCTCTTTCTTATTCTTTCTCAGTCACTATGAAAATTAAACATTTTCACCTACCTGTGATGAGTTCAGAGAGAACGGGAGCGAAAAAATTTAAACTCAGGGTTTTTATATGACGGGCGGACACGCGCACAGAACTGTCCAATCAGAGTCCTCCTGTAGACGTCATCTGTTTTCAAACGTGTATTGTCAAATCAGATGGCTGATTAATTCGCGGGCTACATGATGGAGACGTTCAAGAGACACAGTATGTTCGCAGGGTTGCCAGATTGAGCGGGATCCTGCCCATTTGGGCGAATTTAAGTGCATTTTGGCGGGTTTTGAACATATTTTGGGCTGGAAAATGTCAATGGCAACGCTGCATGTGCGAGTCAGTGTTTATGTAGGCTTAAATTCTGTTACTGAAAGTGTGTGATGTTTACAGTGGACTGTGTGCACTTTACATTATTTTTTACTTAATACAAGAAATTAATGGATGGCAACATTTTTGCCAAAATGGTATTTTATTTTCCATTGTTTAGGCAGCTTCAGCATCATACTGAGGTTCTGTTCAAATTGTTTTTTTTTCTTCTATGAAGCCTGAGCCATTTATTTTATTAGTTTATAATTATTTTTTAATTTAGTCTTCAGGAGAGACTGCCTGTAAACAGTACTAGTATTAATAGTTTTTTTTTTTCTTACATGAAAGCTGAGACATTTATATTATATTTTAAGGTAACTTCATGTTGTGCTGTGAGGTTCTCTGCACTTTAACTTTTGAACCAACAGGTGCATTTGGACAAGTAAAGCCTATTTTTCTGCATTTTTGTAGTCCTGGTAATCTTTTATATTGGTAAAGTTGTTTATAGGACCATTTCGCAGTGTCTTTGTTTTTTTAATCAATAGTTTTTCAGTAATAACTTAATATTTAACATACCGTATCATCCATCTGCATGATGGGATGATGAAATTTTGGCGACTATGAAATTTTGGCGACTGGCGTCGCCAAAATTTCATCATACCATGACCTAAGCATTGTTTGAGAGAGAGAGAGAGAGAGAGAGAGAGAGAGAACTCTAAGAAGAGTGTTTGTAGTTTGTATGTACGAACAGAAGTGTTCCTAATAAAGTGGGCGGCTAAGGTGAGGCTAAGACACACAAGGGCTGGAGTTTTCTACTGTTTTTTTTATGAAGGACCAGGCCTCGAACAATGACAAATAACTCGACAACAGAAGCAGCTATTCACAAAATTCTTTCACACTGAGCGCTAGAAGGGTCTCCTGAATAAAATGATGTATTTTTTTGTTTGTACTCTTTAAAATAACGACACTAGAGCGATTTAAAAACGATTGACTTTTCACTCACGTTTATAATGTGTGTCAATGAGCTAAGACACACAAGGTCTTGAATATTGTGCTGTGTTTTACTACGGACCAGACCTCGAACAATGACAAATAACTCGACAACGGAAGCAGCTATTCACAAAATTCTTTCACAGTGAGCGCTAGAAGGGTCTCCTGAATAAAATGATGTATTTTTTTTGTTTGTACTCTTTAAAATAACGACACTAGAGCGATTTAAAAACGAGTGAGTTTTCACTCACGTTTATAATGTGTGTCAATGAGCTAAGACACACAAGGTCTTGAATATTGTGCTGTGTTTTACTACGGACCAGACCTCGAACAATGACAAATAACTCGACAACGGAAGCAGCTATTCACAAAATTCTTTCACAGTGAGCGCTAGAAGGGTCTCCTGAATAGACTGATGTAATTTTTTTGTCTGTATTGTTAAAAATGAGGACGCTACAGGGAGTTAAAAACGAGTGACTTTTCAGCAACGTTTATAATGGGAGTCAATGGGGCCGCTCACCTGTACTCTCCTCACTTTGAGGCTTGTCATTCAAAAACCGTAAATCCTATCGTTTAGGTAGACACATTGTGTGAATCAGGACAAGTTTTCCTACTACTTTTGAGAAAATCATGTCTGTAGAGTGAAATTTGTGGCTGAAAACAGAGTTTAAGCGAGAAAGTTTGACCTTTTGTTTTAACCTCTCTCCACTCTGAGCATAACGAGGTCCACTGGTGTGTAACGCAATAGACACCCATTCAAAAGCCGGATTTTCTCCCAGAACTCACATCGTGTTTGAGCCGGGCCTGATCCGAAAGTGTAGAACCTTGCAGAAAAGTTGAATGCCAGATCCACAGAGGAGAAGTTTTCCTACGTTTTAGAGTTTGAATCACGTCTCTAGGTTAAAGCATGCCAGAGCAGCGGATGTTTGAAAAACGTTGAAAAAGTGCTTTTTTTCAAATTAATTCCATAGAAATGAATGGGATTTTTTTGGACGATTTTTTCGCGACTACGTCGCGAAAAAATCGTAAACTGTAGAGAAAAGTAATAGCATAGCGAGTCCGATCGAGCCGCACGTTTTGATATATGGTTTGTCTGTGTGCGACGTACGGTTATTGAGTTATTCGAAATCAAAATTTGCGTAGGAATAATAAAAATAAAAACTAGACCGGACAATTCCCCGGGGGAAATTGTGAGAGGATGCAGTGCGCGAAGCAATTCGCTCACGCACGTTCGCTGGCCGTGAACGTGTGACCCGCAATGATGTTTCAATGCAATGATTATGTGTGTGCTTGAGACAGCAGCCGTCATGAAGAAGAGCTATTCAACAGTACAACCAAAGTGACTACAGGCGGAAATTAGCATGTACTGCTATAACCTGGGACAGACATCTGTCCATACCACAAGGATAATGTTTAATTTGTGCACTGTCCCTTTTAAAAATAAAATAAACTCTAAGAAGAGTGTTTGTAGTTTGAATGTACGAACAGAAGTGTTCCTAATAAAGTGGGCGGCTAAGGTGAGGCCTGTCGGCTGCCCTCCTCTCAGTTTCTCAGAGCAGCGGATGTTTGAAAAAGTGCTTTTTTTTCCAATTAATTCCATAGAAATGAATGGGTTTTTTTTGGGACAAGTGTGACTACTACTTTTGAGAAAATTATGTCTGTAGTGTGAAATTTGTGGCTGAAAACAGTTTAAGTTTGAAATTTTGAGCATGTGTGTGTGCTTGAGACAGCTTTTCCCTCTGCCCCGTCACTGGCCCCAATTGGCATGGTGACGGGCCTGAACAGGAGAGTTAAGCACACACACAAGATTATGTCAGGTGTCTGCTGTGTTTTTTGCAAAGAGTAGGCCTCGAACAATCACAAATAACTCGACAACGAAAGCAGCTATTCACAAAATTCTTTCACAGTGAGCGCTAGAAGGGTCTCCTGAATAGACTGATGTAATTTTTTTGTCTGTATTGTTAAAAATGAGGAGGCTACAGGGAGTTAAAAACGAGTGACTTTTCAGCAACGTTTATAATGGGAGTCAATGAGGCCGCTCACCTGTGCTCTCCTCACTTTGAGGCTTGTCATTCAAAAACCGTAAATCCTATCGTTTAGGTAGACACATTGTGTGAATCAGGACAAGTTTTCCTACTACTTTTGAGAAAATCATGTCTGTAGAGTGAAATTTGTGGCTGAAAACAGAGTTTAAGCGAGAAAGTTTGACCTTTTGTTTTAACCTCTCTCCACTCTGAGCATAACGAGGTCCACTGGTGTGTAACGCAATAGACACCCATTCAAAAGCCGGATTTTCTCCCAGAACTCACATCGTGTTTGAGCCGGGCCTGATCCGAAAGTGTAGAACCTAGCAGAAAAGTTGAATGCCAGATCCACAGAGGAGAAGTTTTCCTACGTTTTAGAGTTTGAATCACGTCTCTAGGTGAAAGCATGCCAGAGCAGCGGACGTTTGAAAAACGTTGAAAAAGTGCTTTTTTTCAATTAATTCCATAGAAATGAATGGGGGTTTTTTCGACGATTTTTTCGCGACTACGTCGCGAAAAAATCGTTTTCTATAGAGAAAAGTAATAGCATAGCGAGTCCGATCGAGCCGCACGTTTTGGTATATTGTTTGTCTGTGTGCAACGTACGGTTATTGAGTTAATCGAAATCGAAATTTGCGTAGGAAGAGTAACAAATATAACACTAGACCGGACAATTCCCCGGGGGAAATTGTGAGAGGATGCAGTGCGCGAAGCAATTCGCTCACGCACGTTCGCTGGCCGTGAACGTGTGACCCGCAATGATGTTTCAATGCAATGATTATGTGTGTGCTTGAGACAGCAGCCGTCATGAAGAAGAGCTATTCAACAGTACAACCAAAGTGACTACAGGCGGAAATTAGCATGTACTGCTATAATCTGGGACAGACATCTGTCCTTACCACAAGGATAATGTTTAATTTGTGCACTGTCCCTTTTAAAAATAAAATAAACTCTAAGAAGAGTGTTTGTAGTTTGTATGTACGAACAGAAGTGTTCCTAATAAAGTGGGCGGCTAAGGTGAGGCCTGTCGGCTGCCCTCCTCTCAGTTTCTCAGAGCAGCGGATGTTTGAAAAAGTGCTTTTTTTTCCAATTAATTCCATAGAAATGAATGGGTTTTTTTTGGGACAAGTGTGACTACTACTTTTGAGAAAATTATGTCTGTAGTGTGAAATTTGTGGCTGAAAACAGTTTAAGTTTGAAATTTTGAGCATGATGTGTGTGTGCTTGAGACAGCTTTTCCCTCTGCCCCGTCACTGGCCCCAATTGGCATGGTGACGGGCCTGAACAGGAGAGTTAAGAGACACACACAAGATTTTGTCAGGTGTCTGCTGTTTTGCTAAGGAGTAGGCCTCGAACAATCACAAATAACTCGACAACGAAAGCAGCTATTCACAAAATTCTTTCACAGTGAGCGCTAGAAGGGTCTCCTGAATAAAATGATGTATTTTTTTGTTTGTATTGTTAAAAATGAGGACGCTACAGGGAGTTAAAAACGAGTGACTTTTCAGCAACGTTTATACTGGGAGTCAATGAGGCCGCTCACCTGTGCTCTCCTCACTTTGAGGCTTGTCATTCAAAAACCGTAAATCCTATCGTTTAGGTAGACACATTGTGTGAATCAGGACAAGTTTTCCTACTACTTTTGAGAAAATCATGTCTGTAGAGTGAAATTTGTGGCTGAAAACACGGTTTAAGCGAGAAAGTTTGAGCTTTTTTTTGAAGCCGCCTACACTCTAAGCTTAACGACCCTCACTGGTGTGTAACGCAATAGACACCCATTCAAAAGCCGGATTTTCTCCCAGAAACCACATGGCGTTTGAACCGGGCCTGATCCGAAAGTGTAAAACCTAGCAGAAAAGTTGAATGCCAGATCCACAGAGGAGAAGTTTTCCTACGTTTTAGAGTTTGAATCATGTCTCTAGGTGAAAGCATGCCAGAGCAGTGGATGTTTGAAAAACGTTGAAAAAGTGCTTTTTTTTCAATTAATTCCATAGAAATGAATGGGGTTTTTTGGGGCGATTTTTTCGCGACTATGTCGCGAAAAAATCGTATTCTATAGAGAAAAGTAATAGCATAGCGAGTCCGATCGAGCCGCACGTTTTGATGTATTGTTTGTCTGTGTGCGACGTACGGTTATTGAGTTAATCGAAATCGAAATTTGTGTAGGAAGAGTAACAAATATAACACTAGACCGGACAATTCCCCGGGGGAAATTGTGAGAGGATGCAGTGCGCGAAGCAATTCGGTCACGCACGTTCGCTGGCCGTGAACGTGTGACCCGCAATGATGTTTCAATGCAATGATTATGTGTGTGCTTGAGACAGCAGCCGTCATGAAGAAGAGCTATTCAACAGTACAACCAAAGTGACTACAGGCGGAAATTAGCATGTACTGCTATAACCTGGGACAGACATCTGTCCTTACCACAAGGATAATGTTTAATTTGTGCACTGTCCCTTTTAAAAATAAAATAAACTCTAAACTCTAAGAAGAGTGTTTGTAGTTTGTATGTACGAACAGAAGTGTTCCTAATAAAGTGGGCGGCTAAGGTGAGGCTGACACACAAGGGCTGGAGTTTTCTACTGTTTTTTTTATGAAGGACCAGGCCTCGAACAATGACAAATAACTCGACAACGGAAGCAGCTATTCACAAAATTCTTTCACAGTGAGCGCTAGAAGGGTCTCCTGAATAGACTGATGTAATTTTTTTGTCTGTATTGTTAAAAATGAGGACGCTACAGGGAGTTAAAAACGAGTGACTTTTCAGCAACGTTTATAATGGGAGTCAATGAGGCCGCTCACCTGTGCTCTCCTCACTTTGAGGCTTGTCATTCAAAAACCGTAAATCCTATCGTTTAGGTAGACACATTGTGTGAATCAGGACAAGTTTTCCTACTACTTTTGAGAAAATCATGTCTGTAGAGTGAAATTTGTGGCTGAAAACAGAGTTTAAGCGAGAAAGTTTGACCTTTTTTTTTTGAACCTCTCTCCACTCTGACCTTAACGAGGTCCACTGGTGTGTAACGCAATAGACACCCATTCAAAAGCCGGATTTTCTCCCAGAAACCACATGGCGTTTGACCCGGGACTGATCCGAAAGTGTAAAACCTAGCAGAAAAGTTGAATGCCAGATCCACAGAGGAGAAGTTTTCCTACGTTTTAGAGTTTGAATCACGTCTCTAGGTGAAAGCATGCCAGAGCAGCGGATGTTTGAAAAACGTTGAAAAAGTGCTTTTTTTTCAATTAATTCCATAGAAATGAATGGGGTTTTTTTGGACGATTTTTTCGCGACTACGTCGCGAAAAAATCGTATTCTATAGAGAAAAGTAATAGCATAGCGAGTCCGATCGAGCCGCACGTTTTGATACATTGTTTGTCTGTGTGCGACGTACGGTTATTGTGTTACTCGAAATCAAAATTTGTGTAGGAAGAGTAACAAATATAACACTAGACCGGACAATTCCCCGGGGGAAATTGTGAGAGGATGCAGTGCGCGAAGCAATTCGCTCACGCATGTTCGCTGGCCGTGAATGTGTGACCCGCAATGATGTTTCAATGCAATGATTGTGTGTGTGCTCGAGACAGCAGCCATCATGAAGAAGACCTATTCAAGAGTATGACCAAAGTGAGTACAGGCGGAAATTAGCATGTACTGCTATAACCTGAGACAGACATCTGTCCTTAACACAAGGATAATGTTTAATTTGTGCACTGTCCCTTTTAAAAATAAAATAAACTCTAAACTCTAAGAAGAGTGTTTGTAGTTTGTATGTACGAACAGAAGTGTTCCTAATAAAGTGGGCGGCTAAGGTGAGGCTGACACACAAGGGCTGGAGTTTTCTACTGTTTTTTTTATGAAGGACCAGGCCTCGAACAATGACAAATAACTCGACAACGGAAGCAGCTATTCACAAAATTCTTTCACAGTGAGCGCTAGAAGGGTCTCCTGAATAAAATGATGTATTTTTTTGTTTGTATTGTTAAAAATGAGGACGCTACAGGGAGTTAAAAACGAGTGACTTTTCAGCAACGTTTATACTGGGAGTCAATGAGGCCGCTCACCTGTGCTCTCCTCACTTTGAGGCTTGTCATTCAAAAACCGTAAATCCTATCGTTTAGGTAAACACATTGTGTGAATCAGGACAAGTTTTCCTACTACTTTTGAGAAAAACATGTCTGTAGAGTGAAATTTGTGGCTGAAAACAGAGTTTAAGCGAGAAAGTTTGACCTTTTTTTTGAAGCCGCCTACACTCTAAGCTTAACGACCCTCACTGGTGTGTAACGCAATAGACACCCATTCAAAAGCCGGATTTTCTCCCAGAAACCACATGGCGTTTGAACCGGGCCTGATCCGAAAGTGTAAAACCTAGCAGAAAAGTTGAATGCCAGATCCACAGAGGAGAAGTTTTCCTACGTTTTAGAGTTTGAATCATGTCTCTAGGTGAAAGCATGCCAGAGCAGTGGATGTTTGAAAAACATTGAAAAAGTGCTTTTTTTTCAATTAATTCCATAGAAATGAATGGGGTTTTTTTGGACGATTTTTTCGCGACTATGTCGCGAAAAAATCGTATTCTATAGAGAAAAGTAATAGCATAGCGAGTCCGATCGAGCCGCACGTTTTGATACATTGTTTGTCTGTGTGCGACGTACGGTTATTGTGTTATTCGAAATCAAAATTTGTGTAGGAAGAGTAACAAATATAACACTAGACCGGACAATTCCCCGGGGGAAATTGTGAGAGGATGCAGTGCGCGAAGCAATTCGCTCACGCATGTTCGCTGGCCGTGAATGTGTGACCCGCAATGATGTTTCAATGCAATGATTGTGTGTGTGCTCTAGACAGCAGCCATCATGAAGAAGAGCGATTCAAGAGCATGAACAAAGTGACTACAGGCGGAAATTAGCATGTACTGCTATAACCTGGGACAGACATCTGTCCTTACCACAAGGATAATGTTTAATTTGTGCACTGTCCCTTTTAAAAATAAAATAAACTCTAAACACTAAGAAGAGTGTTTGTAGTATGTATGTACGAACAGAAGTGTTCCTAATAAAGTGGGCGGCTAAGGTGAGGCTGACACACAAGGGCTGGAGTTTTCTACTGTTTTTTTATGAAGGACCAGGCCTCGAACAATGACAAATAACTCGACAACGGAAGCAGCTATTCACAAAATTCTTTCACAGTGAGCGCTAGAAGGGTCTCCTGAATAAAATGATGTATTTTTTTGTTTGTATTGTTAAAAATGAGGACGCTACAGGGAGTTAAAAACGAGTGACTTTTCAGCAACGTTTATACTGGGAGTCAATGAGGCCGCTCACCTGTGCTCTCCTCGCTTTGAGGCTTGTCATTCAAAAACCGTAAATCCTACCGTTTAGGTAGACACATTGTGTGAATCAGGACAAGTTTTCCTACTACTTTTGAGAAAATCATGTCTGTAGAGTGAAATTTGTGGCTGAAAACAGAGTTTAAGCGAGAAAGTTTGACCTTTTTTTTCAAACTGTCTACACTCTAAGATAATGACCTTCACTGGTGTGTAACGCAATAGACACCCATTCAAAAGCCGGATTTTCTCCCAGAAACCACATGGCGGTTGAGCCGGGACTGATCCGAAAGTGTAGAACCTAGCAGAAAAGTTGAATGCCAGATCCACAGAGGAGAAGTTTTCCTACGTTTTAGAGGTTGAATCACGTCTCTAGGTGAAAGCATGCCAGAGCAGCGGATGTTTGAAAAACGTTGAAAAAGTGCTTTTTTTTCAATTAATTCCATAGAAATGAATGGGGTTTTTTTGGGACAAGTGTGACTACTACTTTTGAGAAAATTATGTCTGTAGTGTGAAATTTGTGGCTGAAAACAGTTTAAGTTTGAAATTTTGAGCATGATGTGTGTGTTCTTGAGACAGCTTTTCCCTCTGCCCCGTCACTGGCCCCAATTGGCATGGTGATGGGCCTGAACAGGAGAGTTAAGAAACACACACAAGATTATGTCAGGTGTCTGCTGTAAATTGCTATGGACCAGGCCTCGAACAATGACAAATAACTCGACAACGGAAGCAGCTATTCACAAAATTCTTTCACAGTGAGCGCTAGAAGGGTCTCCTGAATAAAATGATGTATTTTTTTGTTTGTATTGTTAAAAATGAGGACGCTACAGGGAGTTAAAAACGAGTGACTTTTCAGCAACGTTTATACTGGGAGTCAATGAGGCCGCTCACCTGTGCTCTCCTCACTTTGAGGCTTGTCATTCAAAAACCGTAAATCCTATCGTTTAGGTAGACACATTGTGTGAATCAGGACAAGTTTTCCTACTACTTTTGAGAAAATCATGTCTGTAGAGTGAAATTTGTGGCGGAAAACACGGTTTAAGCGAGAAAGTTTGAGCTTTTTTTTGAAGCCGCCTACACTCTAAGCGTAACGACCCTCACTGGTGTGTAACGCAATAGACACCCATTCAAAAGCCGGATTTTCTCCCAGAAACCACATGGCGTTTGAACCGGGCCTGATCCGAAAGTGTAAAACCTAGCAGAAAAGTTGAATGCCAGATCCACAGAGGAGAAGTTTTCCTACGTTTTAGAGTTTGAATCATGTCTCTAGGTGAAAGCATGCCAGAGCAGCGGATGTTTGAAAAACGTTGAAAAAGTGCTTTTTTTCCAATTAATTCCATAGAAATGAATGGGGTTTTTTTGGGCGATTTTTTCGCGACTACGTCGCGAAAAAATCGTAATCTGTAGAGAAAACTAATAGCATAGCGAGTCCGATCGATCCGCACGTTTTGATATATTGTTTGTCTGTGTGCGACGTACGGTTGTGTGACCTGCTATGAAGCTACAATGCCATGATTGATGTGTGTGCTTGAGACAGCTGCCCCCCTCCCCTCTGTGCTCGCTTACTGAAGCCAGTAAGCATGGTGACATGCCTGAGCAGGCTAAGAAACACACACAAGATTTTATCAGGTGTCTGCTGTTTTGCTAAGGAGTAGGCCTCGAACAATCACAAATAACTCGACAACGAAAGCAGCTATTCACAAAATTCTTTCACAGTGAGCGCTAGAAGGGTCTCCTGAATAAAATGATGTATTTTTTTGTTTGTATTGTTAAAAATGAGGACGCTACAGGGAGTTAAAAACGAGTGACTTTTCAGCAACGTTTATACTGGGAGTCAATGAGGCCGCTCACCTGTGCTCTCCTCACTTTGAGGCTTGTCATTCAAAAACCGTAAATCCTATCGTTTAGGTAGACACATTGTGTGAATCAGGACAAGTTTTCCTACTACTTTTGAGAAAATCATGACTGTAGAGTGAAATTTGTGGCTGAAAACAGAGTTTAAGCGAGAAAGTTTGACCTTTTTTTTCAAACTGTCTACACTCTAAGATAATGACCTTCACTGGTGTGTAACGCAATAGACACCCATTCAAAAGCCGGATTTTCTCCCAGAAACCACATGGCGGTTGAGCCGGGACTGATCCGAAAGTGTAGAACCTAGCAGAAAAGTTTAATGCCAGATCCACAGAGGAGAAGTTTTCCTACGTTTTAGAGTTTGAATCATGTCTCTAGGTGAAAGCATGCCAGAGCAGCGGATGTTTGAAAAACGTTGAAAAAGTGCTTTTTTTTCAATTAATTCCATAGAAATGAATGGGGTTTTTTGAGACGATTTTTTCGCGACAACGTCGCGAAAAAATCGTATTCTGCAGAGAAAAGTAATAGCATAGCGAGTCCGATCGAGCCGCACGTTTTGATATATTGTTTGTCTGTGTGCGACGTACGGTTATTGAGTTACTCGAAATCAAAATTTGCGTAGGAAGAGTAACAAATATAACACTAGACCGGACAATTCCCCGGGGGAAATTGTGAGAGGATGCAGTGCGCGAAGCAATTCGCTCACGCATGTTTGCTGGCCGTGAATGTGTGACCCGCAATGATGTTTCAATGCAATGATTGTGTGTGTGCTCGAGACAGCAGCCGTCATGAAGAAGAGCTATTCAAGAGCATGAACAAAGTGACTACAGGCGGAAATTAGCATGTACTGCTATAACCTGGGACAGACATCTGTCCTTACCACAAGGATAATGTTTAATTTGTGCACTGTCCCTTTTAAAAATAAAATAAACTCTAAACTCTAAGAAGAGTGTTTGTAGGTTGTATGTACGAACAGAAGTGTTCCTAATAAAGTGGGCGGCTAAGGTGAGGCTAAGACACACAAGGGCTGGAGTTTTCTACTGTTTTTTTATGAAGGACCAGGCCTCGAACAATGACAAATAACTCGACAACGGAAGCAGCTATTCACAATATTCTTTCACACTGAGCGCTAGAAGGGTCTCCTGAATAGACTGATGTAATTTTTTTGTCTGTCTTGTTAAAAATGAGGACGCTACAGGGAGTTAAAAACGAGTGACTTTTCAGCAACGTTTATAATGGGAGTCAATGAGGCCGCTCACCTGTGCTCTCCTCACTTTGAGGCTTGTCATTCAAAAACCGTAAATAATATCGTTTAGGTAGACACATTGTGTGAATCAGGACAAGTTTTCCTACTACTTTTGAGAAAATCATGTCTGTAGAGTGAAATTTGTGGCTGAAAACAGAGTTTAAGCGAGAAAGTTTGACCTTTTTTTTGAACCTCTCTCCACTCTGACCTTAACGAGGTCCACTGGTGTGTAACGCAATAGACACCCATTCAAAAGCCGGATTTTCTCCCAGAAACCACATGGCGTTTGACCCGGGACTGATCCGAAAGTGTAGAACCTTGCAGAAAAGTTGAATGCCAGATCCACAGAGGAGAAGTTTTCCTACGTTTTAGAGTTTGAATCACGTCTCTAGGTGAAAGCATGCCAGAGCAGTGGACGTTTGAAAAACGTTGAAAAAGTGCTTTTTTTTCAATTAATTCCATAGAAATGAATGGGGTTTTTTTGGACGATTTTTTTGCGACTACTTCGCGAAAAAATCGTATTCTATAGAGAAAAGTAATAGCATAGCGAGTCCGATCGAGCCGCACGTTTTGATATATTGTTTGTCTGTGTGCGACGTACGATTATTGTGTTACTCGAAATCAAAATTTGTGTAGGAAGAGTAACAAATATAACACTAGACCGGACAATTCCCCGGGGGAAATTGTGAGAGGATGCAGTGCGCGAAGCAATTCGGTCACGCATGTTTGCTGGCCGTGAATGTGTGACCCGCAATGATGTTTCAATGCAATGATTATGTGTGTGCTTGAGACAGCAGCCGTCATGAAGAAGAGCTATTCAACAGTACAACCAAAGTGACTACAGGCGGAAATTAGCATGTACTGCTATAACCTGGGACAGACATCTGTCCTTACCAAAAGGATAATGTTTAATTTGTGCACTGTCCCTTTTAAAAATAAAATAAACTCTAAGAAGAGTGTTTGTAGTTTGTATGTACGAACAGAAGTGTTCCTAATAAAGTGGGCGGCTAAGGTGAGGCCTGTCGGCTGCCCTCCTCTCAGTTTCTCAGAGCAGCGGATGTTTGAAAAAGTGTTTTTTTTTCCAATTAATTCCATAGAAATGAATGGGGTTTTTTTGGGACAAGTGTGACTACTACTTTTGAGAAAATTATGTCTGTAGTGTGAAATTTGTGGCTGAAAACAGTTTAAGTTTGAAATTTTGAGCATGATTTGTCTGTGTGCTTGAGACAGCTTTTCCCTCTGCCCCGTCACTGGCCCCAATTGGCATGGTGACGGGCCTGAACAGGAGAGTTAAGCACACACACAAGATTATGTCAGGTGTCTGCTGTTTTGCTAAGGAGTAGGCCTCGAACAATCACAAATAACTCGACAACAAAAGCAGCTATTCACAAAATTCTTTCACAGTGAGCGCTAGAAGGGTCTCCTGAATAAAATGATGTATTTTTTTGTTTGTATTGTTAAAAATGAGGACGCTACAGGGAGTTAAAAACGAGTGACTTTTCAGCAACGTTTATACTGGGAGTCAATGAGGCCGCTCACCTGTGCTCTCCTCACTTTGAGGCTTGTCATTCAAAAACCGTAAATCCTATCGTTTAGGTAGACACATTGTGTGAATCAGGACAAGTTTTCCTACTACTTTTGAGAAAATCATGTCTGTAGAGTTAAATTTGTGGCTGAAAACAGAGTTTAAGCGAGAAAGTTTGACCTTTTTTTTGAACCTCTCTCCACTCTGAGCGTAACGAGGTCCACTGGTGTGTAACGCAATAGACACCCATTCAAAAGCCGGATTTTCTCCCAGAAACCACATGGCGTTTGACCCGGGACTGATCCGAAAGTGTAGAACCTAGCAGAAAAGTTTAATGCCAGATCCACAGAGGAGAAGTTTTCCTATGTTTTAGAGTTTGAATCACGTCTCTAGGTGAAAGCATGCCAGAGCAGCGGATGTTTGAAAAACGTTGAAAAAGTGCTTTTTTTTCAATTAATTCCATAGAAATGAATGGGGTTTTTTTGTGACGATTTTTTCGCGACTACGTCGCGAAAAAATCGTATTCTATAGAGAAAAGTAATAGCATAGCGAGTCCGATCGAGCCGCACGTTTTGATATATTGTTTGTCTGTGTGCGACGTACGGTTATTGAGTTAATCGAAATCAAAATTTGCGTAGGGAGAGTAACAAATATAACACTAGACCGGACAATTCCCCGGGGGAAATTGTGAGAGGATGCAGTGCGCGAAGCAATTCGCTCACGCATGTTCGCTGGCCGTGAATGTGTGACCCGCAATGATGTTTCAATGCAATGATTGTGTGTGTGCTCTAGACAGCAGCCATCATGAAGAAGAGCGATTCAAGAGCATGAACAAAGTGACTACAGGCGGAAATTAGCATGTACTGCTATAACCTGGGACAGACATCTGTCCTTACCACAAGGATAATGTTTAATTTGTGCACTGTCCCTTTTAAAAATAAAATAAACTCTAAACACTAAGAAGAGTGTTTGTAGTATGTATGTACGAACAGAAGTGTTCCTAATAAAGTGGGCGGCTAAGGTGAGGCTAAGACACACAAGGGCTGGAGTTTTCTACTGTTTTTTTATGAAGGACCAGGCCTCGAACAATAACAAATAACTCGACAACGGAAGCAGCTATTCACAAAATTCTTTCACAGTGAGCGCTAGAAGGGTCTCCTGAATAAAATGATGTATTTTTTTGTTTGTACTCTTAAAAATAACGACAATAGAGCGATTTAAAAACGAGTGACTTATCTCTCATTTTTACAATGGGTTTCAATGAAGCCTGTCAGCTGCCCTGTCCTCAGTTTGACGCTTGTCATTCAAAAACCGTAAATCCTATCGTTTAGGTAGACACATTGTGTGAATCAGGACAAGTTTTCCTACAAGGATAATGTTTAATTTGTGCACTGTCCCTTTTAAAAATAAAATAAACTCTAAACTCTAAGAAGAGTGTTTGTAGTTTGTATGTACGAACAGAAGTGTTCCTAATAAAGTGGGCGGCTAAGGTGAGTCTGACACACAAGGGCTGGAGTTTTCTACTGTTTTTTTTTATGAAGGACCAGGCCTCGAACAATGACAAATAACTCGACAACGGAAGCAGCTATTCACAAAATTCTTTCACAGTGAGCGCTAGAAGGGTCTCCTGAATAAAATGATGTATTTTTTTGTTTGTATTGTTAAAAATGACGACGCTACAGGGAGTTAAAAACGAGTGACTTTTCAGCAACGTTTATACTGGGAGTCAATGAGGCCGCTCACCTGTGCTCTCCTCACTTTGAGGCTTGTCATTCAAAAACCGTAAATCCTATCGTTTAGGTAGACACATTGTGTGAATCAGGACAAGTTTTCCTACTACTTTTGAGAAAATCATGTCTGTAGAGTGAAATTTGTGGATGAAAACACAGTTTAAGCGAGAAAGTTTGACCTTTTTTTTGAACCTCTCTCCACTCTGACCTTAACGAGGTCCACTGGTGTGTAACGCAATAGACACCCATTCAAAAGCCGGATTTTTTCCCAGAAACCACATGGCGTTTGACCCGGGACTGATCCGAAAGTGTAGAACCTAGCAGAAAAGTTGAATGCCAGATCCACAGAGGAGAAGTTTTCCTACGTTTTAGAGTTTGAATCATGCCTCTAGGTGAAAGCATGCCAGAGCAGCGGATGTTTGAAAAACGTTGGAAAAGTGCTTTTTTTTCAATTAATTCCATCGAAATGAATGGGGTTTTTTGAGACGATTTTTTCGCGACTACGTCGCGAAAAAATCGTATTCTGTAGAGAAAAGTAATAGCATAGCGAGTCCAATCAAGCCGCACGTTTTGATATATTGTTTGTCTGTGTGCGACGTACGGTTGTGTGACCTGCTATGAAGCTACAATGCCATGATTCATGTGTGTGCTTGAGACAGCCGGCCCCTCCCCTCTGTGCTCGCTTACTGTAGCCAGTCGGCATGGTAAAGGGCCTGAGCAGGTTAAAAAACACACACAAGAGTTTGTCAGGTGTCTGCTGAATTTTGCTAAGGGACAGGCCTCGAACAATGACAAATAACTCGACAACGGAAGCAGCTATTCACAAAATTCTTTCACAGTGAGCGCTAGAAGGGTTTCCTGAATAAAATGATGTATTTTTTTGTTTGTATTGTTAAAAATGAGGACGCTACAGGGAGTTAAAAACGAGTGACTTTTCAGCAACGTTTATACTGGGAGTCAATGAGGCTGCTCACCTGTGCTCTCCTCACTTTGAGGCTTGTCATTCAAAAACCGTAAATCCTATCGTTTAGGTAGACACATTGTGTGAATCAGGACAAGTTTTCCTACTACTTTTGAGAAAATAATGTCTGTAGAGTGAAATTTGTGGCTGAAAACGGAGTTTAAGCGAGAAAGTTTGACCTTTTTTTTGAAGCCGCCTACACTCTAAGTTTAACGACCCTCACTGGTGTGTAACGCAATAGACACCCATTCAAAAGCCGGATTTTCTCCCAGAAACCACATGGCGTTTGAACCGGGCCTGATCCGAAAGTGTAAAACCTAGCAGAAAAGTTGAATGCCAGATCCACAGAGGAGAAGTTTTCCTACGTTTTAGAGTTTGAATCATGTCTCTAGGTGAAAGCATGCCAGAGCAGTGGATGTTTGAAAAACATTGAAAAAGTGCTTTTTTTTCAATTAATTCCATAGAAATGAATGGGGTTTTTTGGGGCGATTTTTTCGCGACTACGTCGCGAAAAAATCGCATTCTATAGAGAAAAGTAATAGCATAGCGAGTCCGATCGAGCCGCACGTTTTGATATATTGTTTGTCTGTGTGCGACGTACGGTTATTGAGTTATTCGAAATCAAAATTTGCGTAGGAATAATAATAATAATAAGAAGAAGAAGAAATACGTAGAAGAACAATAGTTGCAGTGCTTTGCACTGCAACCTATGGGCTCCCCTAGGGGAGCCCATAGGTTGCTGTGCTGCAGCACTGCATCCTAACTAGACCGGACAATTCCCCGGGGGAAATTGTGAGAGGATGCAGTGCGCGAAGCAATTCGCTCACGCACGTTCGCTGGCCGTGAATGTGTGACCCGCAATGATGTTTCAATGCAATGATCGTGTGTGTGCTCGAGACAGCAGCCATCATGAAGAAGACCTATTCAAGAGTATGACCAAAGTGACTACAGGCGGAAATTAGCATGTACTGCTATAACCTGGGACAGACATCTGTCCTTAACACAAGGATAATGTTTAATTTGTGCACTGTCACTTTTAAAAATAAAATAAACTCTAAACTCTAAGAAGAGTGTTTGTAGTTTGTATGTACGAACAGAAGTGTTCCTAATAAAGTGGGCGGCTAAGGTGAGGCTGACACACAAGGGCTGGAGTTTTCTACTGTTTTTTTTATGAAGGACCAGGCCTCGAACAATGACAAATAACTCGACAACGGAAGCAGCTATTCACAAAATTCTTTCACAGTGAGCGCTAGAAAGGTCTCCTGAATAAAATGATGTAATTTTTTGTTTGTACTCTTAAAAATAACGACACTAGAGCGATTTAAATACGAGTGACTTTTCACTCACGTTTATAATGTGAGTCAATGAGCTAAGAAACACAAGGTCTTGAATATTGTGCTGTGTTTTACTACGGACCAGACCTCGAACAATGACAAATAACTCGACAACGGAAGCAGCTATTCACAAAATTCTTTCACAGTGAGCGCTAGAAGGGTCTCCTGAATAAAATGATGTATTTTTTTGTTTGTATTGTTAAAAATGAGGACGCTACAGGGAGTTAAAAACGAGTGACTTTTCAGCAACGTTTATACTGGGAGTCAATGAGGCCGCTCACCTGTGCTCTCCTCACTTTGAGGCTTGTCATTCAAAAACCGTAAATCCTATCGTTTAGGTAGACACATTGTGTGAATCAGGACAAGTTTTCCTACTACTTTTGAGAAAATCATGTCTGTAGAGTGAAATTTGTGGCTGAAAACACGGTTTAAGCGAGAAAGTTTGAGATTTTTTTTGAAGCCGCCTACACTCTAAGCTTAAAGACCCTCACTGGTGTGTAACGCAATAGACACCCATTCAAAAGCCGGATTTTCTCCCAGAAACCACATGGCGTTTGAACCGGGACTGATCCGAAAGTGTAAAACCTAGCAGAAAAGTTGAATGCCAGATCCACAGAGGAGAAGTTTTCCTACGTTTTAGAGTTTGAATCATGTCTCTAGGTGAAAGCATGCCAGAGCAACGGATGTTTGAAAAACGTTGAAAAAGTGCTTTTTTTTCAATTAATTCCGTAGAAATGAATGGGGTTTTTTGGGGCGATTTTTTCACGACTACGTCGCGAAAAAATCGTATTCTATAGAGAAAAGTAATGTACTGTTTGTTTGCATGTACTGCTATAACCTGGGACAGACATCTGTCCTTAACACAAGGATAATGTTTAATTTGTGCACTGTTCCTTTTAAAAATAAAATAAACTCTAAACTCTAAGAAGAGTGTTTGTAGTTTGTATGTACGAACAGAAGTGTTCCTAATAAAGTGGGCGGCTAAGGTGAGGCTGACACATCAAGGGCTGGAGTTTTCTACTGTTTTTTTATGAAGGACCAGGCCTCGAACAATGACAAATAACTCGACAACGGAAGCAGCTATTCACAAAATTCTTTCACAGTGAGCGCTAGAAGGGTCTCCTGAATAAAATGATGTATTTTTTTGTTTGTATTGTTAAAAATGAGGACGCTACAGGGAGTTAAAAACGAGTGACTTTTCAGCAACATTTATACTGGGAGTCAATGAGGCTGCTCACCTGTGCTCTCCTCACTTTGAGGCTTGTCATTCAAAAACCGTAAATCCTACCGTTTAGGTAGACACATTGTGTGAATCAGGACAAGTTTTCCTACTACTTTTGAGAAAATAATGTCTGTAGAGTGAAATTTGTGGCTGAAAACGGAGTTTAAGCGAGAAAGTTTGACCTTTTTTTTGAAGCCGCCTACACTCTAAGTTTAACGACCCTCACTGGTGTGTAACGCAATAGACACCCATTCAAAAGCCGGATTTTCTCCCAGAAACCACATGGCGTTTGAACCGGGCCTGATCCGAAAGTGTAAAACCTAGCAGAAAAGTTGAATGCCAGATCCACAGAGGAGAAGTTTTCCTACGTTTTAGAGTTTGAATCATGTCTCTAGGTGAAAGCATGCCAGAGCAGTGGATGTTTGAAAAACATTGAAAAAGTGCTTTTTTTTCAATTAATTCCATAGAAATGAATGGGGTTTTTTGGGGCGATTTTTTCGCGACTACGTCGCGAAAAAATCGTATTCTATAGAGAAAAGTAATAGCATAGCGAGTCCGATCGAGCCGCACGTTTTGATATATTGTTTGTCTGTGTGCGACGTACGGTTATTGAGTTATTCGAAATCAAAATTTGCGTAGGAATAATAATAAGAAGAAGAAGAAGAAATACGTAGAAGAACAATAGTTGCAGTGCTTTGCACTGCAACCTATGGGCTCCCCTAGGGGAGCCCATAGGTTGCTGTGCTGCAGCACTGCATCCTAACTAGACCGGACAATTCCCCGGGGGAAATTGTGAGAGGATGCAGTGCGCGAAGCAATTCGCTCACGCATGTTCGCTGGCCGTGAACGTGTGACCCGCAATGATTTTCAATGCAATGATCGTGTGTGTGCTCGAGACAGCAGCCATCATGAAGAAGACCTATTCAAGAGTATGACCAAAGTGACTACAGGCGGAAATTAGCATGTACTGCTATAACCTGGGACAGACATCTGTCCTTAACACAAGGATAATGTTTAATTTGTGCACTGTCCCTTTTAAAAATAAAATAAACTCTAAACTCTAAGAAGAGTGTTTGTAGTTTGTATGTACGAACAGAAGTGTTCCTAATAAAGTGGGCGGCTAAGGTGAGGCTGACACACAAGGGCTGGAGTTTTCTACTGTTTTTTTTATGAAGGACCAGGCCTCGAACAATGTCAAATAACTCGACAACGGAAGCAGCTATTCACAAAATTCTTTCACAGTGAGCGCTAGAAGGGTCTCCTGAATAAAATGATGTATTTTTTTGTTTGTATTGTTAAAAATGAGGACGCTACAGGGAGTTAAAAACGAGTGACTTTTCAGCAACGTTTATACTGGGAGTCAATGAGGCCGCTCACCTGTGCTCTCCTCACTTTGAGGCTTGTCATTCAAAAACCGTAAATCCTATCGTTTAGGTAGACACATTGTGTGAATCAGGACAAGTTTTCCTACTACTTTTGAGAAAATCATGTCTGTAGAGTGAAATTTGTGGCTGAAAACACGGTTTAAAAATAAAATAAACTCTAAACTCTAAGAAGAGTGTTTGTAGTTTGTATGTACGAACAGAAGTGTTCCTAATAAAGTGGGCGGCTAAGGTGAGGCTGACACACAAGGGCTGGAGTTTTCTACTGTTTTTTTTATGAAGGACCAGGCCTCGAACAATGACAAATAACTCGACAACGGAAGCAGCTATTCACAAAATTCTTTCACAGTGAGCGCTAGAAGGGTCTCCTGAATAAAATGATGTATTTTTTTGTTTGTATTGTTAAAAATGAGGACGCTACAGGGAGTTAAAAACGAGTGACTTTTCAGCAACGTTTATACTGGGAGTCAATGAGGCCGCTCACCTGTGCTCTCCTCACTTTGAGGCTTGTCATTCAAAAACCATAAATCCTATCGTTTAGGTAGACACATTGTGTGAATCAGGACAAGTTTTCCTACTACTTTTGAGAAAATCATGTCTGTAGAGTGAAATTTGTGGCTGAAAACACGGTTTAAAAATAAAATAAACTCTAAACTCTAAGAAGAGTGTTTGTAGTTTGTATGTACGAACAGAAGTGTTCCTAATAAAGTGGGCGGCTAAGGTGAGGCTGACACACAAGGGCTGGAGTTTTCTACTGTTTTTTTTATGAAGGACCAGGCCTCGAACAATGACAAATAACTCGACAACGGAAGCAGCTATTCACAAAATTCTTTCACAGTGAGCGCTAGAAGGGTTTCCTGAATAAAATGATGTATTTTTTTGTTTGTATTGTTAAAAATGAGGACGCTACAGGGAGTTAAAAACGAGTGACTTTTCAGCAACGTTTATACTGGGAGTCAATGAGGCCGCTCACCTGTGCTCTCCTCACTTTGAGGCTTGTCATTCAAAAACCGAAAATCCTATCGTTTAGGTAGACACATTGTGTGAATCAGGACAAGTTTTCCTACTACTTTTGAGAAAATAATGTCTGTAGAGTGAAATTTGTGGCTGAAAACGGAGTTTAAGCGAGAAAGTTTGACCTTTTTTTTGAAGCCGCCTACACTCTAAGCTAAACGACCCTCACTGGTGTGTAACGCAATAGACACCCATTCAAAAGCCGGATTTTCTCCCAGAAACCACATGGCGTTTGAACCGGGCCTGATCCGAAAGTGTAAAACCTAGCAGAAAAGTTGAATGCCAGATCCACAGAGGAGAAGTTTTCCTACGTTTTAGAGTTTGAATCATGTCTCTAGGTGAAAGCATGCCAGAGCAGTGGATGTTTGAAAAACATTGAAAAAGTGCTTTTTTTTCAATTAATTCCATAGAAATGAATGGGGTTTTTTGGGGCGATTTTTTCGCGACTACGTCGCGAAAAAATCGTATTCTATAGAGAAAAGTAATAGCATAGCGAGTCCGATCGAGCCGCACGTTTTGATATATTGTTTGTCTGTGTGCGACGTACGGTTATTGAGTTATTCGAAATCAAAATTTGCGTAGGAATAATAATAAGAAGAAGAAATACGTAGAAGAACAATAGTTGCAGTGCTTTGCACTGCAACCTATGGGCTCCCCTAGGGGAGCCCATAGGTTGCTGTGCTGCAGCACTGCATCCTAACTAGAAAGGACAATTCCCCGGGGGAAATTGTGAGAGGATGCAGTGCGCGAAGCAATTCGGTCACGCATGTTCGCTGGCCGTGAATGTGTGACCTGCAATGATGTTTCAATGCAATGATCATGTGTGTGCTTGAGACAGCAGCCGTCATGAAGAAGAGCTATTCAAGAGCAAAAAAAAGTCACTACAGGCGGAAATTAGCATGTACTGCTATAACCTGGGACAGACATCTGTCCTTACCACAAGGATAATGTTTAATTTGAGCACTGTCCCTTTTAAAAATAAAATAAAATCTAAACTCTAAGAAGAGTGTTTGTAGGTTGTATGTACGAACAGAAGTGTTCCTAATAAAGTGGGCGGCTAAGGTGAGGCCTGTCGGCTGCCCTCCTCTCAGTTTGAGGCTTGTCATTCAAAAAGTGTAAATCCTATTGTTTAGGTAGACACATTGTGTGAATCAGGACAAGTTTTCCTACTACTTTTGAGAAAATCATGTCTGTAGAGTGAAATGTGTAGATGAAAACACAGTTTAAGCGAGAAAGTTTGAGCTGTTTTTCCAAGCTGTCTACACTCTAAGCTAAACGACCTTCACTGGTGTGTAACGCAATAGACACCCATTCAAAAGCCGGATTTTCTCCCGGAACCCACATGGTGTTTGAGCCGGGCCTGATCCGAAAGTGTAGAACCTAGCAGAAAAGTTGAATGCCAGATCCACAGAGGAGAAGTTTTCCTACGTTTTAGAGTTTGAATCACGTCTCTAGGTGAAAGCATGCCAGAGCAGCGGACGTTTGAGAAACGTTGAAAAAGTGCTTTTTTTTCAATTAATTCCATAGAAATGAATGGGGTTTTTTGGGGCGATTTTTTCGCGACTACGTCGCGAAAAAATCTTATTCTATAGAGCAAAGTAATAGCATAGCGAGTCCGATCGAGCCGCACGTTTTGATATATTGTTTGTCTGTGTGCGACGTACGGTTATTGAGTTAATCGAAATCGAAATTTGTGTAGGAAGAGTAACAAATATAACACTAGACCGGACAATTCCCCGGGGGAAATTGTGAGAGGATGCAGTGCGCGAAGCAATTCGCTCACGCATGTTCGCTGGCCGTGAATGTGTGACCCGCAATGATGTTTCAATGCAATGATTGTGTGTGTGCTCGAGACAGCAGCCATCATGAAGAAGACCTATTCAAGAGTATGACCAAAGTGACTACAGGCGGAAATTAGCATGTACTGCTATAACCTGAGACAGACATCTGTCCTTAACACAAGGATAATGTTTAATTTGTGCACTGTCCCTTTTAAAAATAAAATAAACTCTAAACTCTAAGAAGAGTGTTTGTAGTTTGTATGTACGAACAGAAGTGTTCCTAATAAAGTGGGCGGCTAAGGTGAGGCTGACACACAAGGGCTGGAGTTTTCTACTGTTTTTTTTATGAAGGACCAGGCCTCGAACAATGACAAATAACTCGACAACGGAAGCAGCTATTCACAAAATTCTTTCACCGTGAGCGCTAGAAGGGTCTCCTGAATAAAATGATGTATTTTTTTGTTTGTATTGTTAAAAATGAGGACGCTACAGGGAGTTAAAAACGAGTGACTTTTCAGCAACGTTTATACTGGGAGTCAATGAGGCCGCTCACCTGTGCTCTCCTCACTTTGAGGCTTGTCATTCAAAAACCGTAAATCCTATCGTTTAGGTAGACACATTGTGTGAATCAGGACAAGTTTTCCTACTACTTTTGAGAAAAACATGTCTGTAGAGTGAAATTTGTGGCTGAAAACAGAGTTTAAGCGAGAAAGTTTGACCTTTTTTTTGAAGCCGCCTACACTCTAAGCTTAACGACCCTCACTGGTGTGTAACGCAATAGACACCCATTCAAAAGCCGGATTTTCTCCCAGAAACCACATGGCGTTTGAACCGGGCCTGATCCGAAAGTGTAAAACCTAGCAGAAAAGTTGAATGCCAGATCCACAGAGGAGAAGTTTTCCTACGTTTTAGAGTTTGAATCATGTCTCTAGGTGAAAGCATGCCAGAGCAGTGGATGTTTGAAAAACATTGAAAACGTGCTTTTTTTTCAATTAATTCCATAGAAATGAATGGGGTTTTTTTGGACGATTTTTTCGCGACAACGTCGCGAAAAAATCGTATTCTATAGAGAAAAGTAATAGCATAGCGAGTCCGATCGAGCCGCACGTTTTGATACATTGTTTGTCTGTGTGCGACGTACGGTTATTGTGTTACTCGAAATCAAAATTTGTGTAGGAAGAGTAACAAATATAACACTAGACCGGACAATTCCCCGGGGGAAATTGTGAGAGGATGCAGTGCGCGAAGCAATTCGCTCACGCATGTTCGCTGGCCGTGAACGTGTGACCTGCAATGACGTTTCAATGCAATGATTGTGTGTGTGCTTGAGACAGCAGCCATCATGAAGAAGAGCTATTCAACAGTATGAACAAAGTGACTACAGGCGGAAATTAGCATGTACTGCTTTAACCTGGGACAGACATCTGTCCTTACCACAAGGATAATGTTTAATTTGTGCACTGTCCCTTTTAAAAATAAAATAAACTCTAAGAAGAGTGTTTGTAGTTTGTATGTACGAACAGAAGTGTTCCTAATAAAGTGGGCGGCTAAGGTGAGGCCTGTCGGCTGATCTCTTCTCAGTTTCTCAGAGCAGCGGATGTTTGAAAAAGTGCTTTTTTTTTCCAATTAATTCCATAGAAATGAATGGGTTTTTTTTGGGACAAGTGTAACTACTACTTTTGAGAAAATTATGTCTGTAGTGTGAAATTTGTGGCTGAAAACAGTTTAAGTTTGAAATTTTGAGCATGATGTGTGTGTGCTTGAGACAGCTTTTCCCTCTGCCCCGTCACTGGCCCCAATCGGCATGGTGACGGGCCTGAACAGGAGAGTTAAGAGACACACAAGATTATGTCAGGTTTCTGCTGTGTTTTGCTAAGAAGTAGGCCTCGAACAATCACAAATAACTCGACAACGAAAGCTTCTATTCACAAAATTCTTTCACAGTGAGCGCTAGAAGGGTCTCCTGAATAAAATGATGTATTTTTTTTTTGTACTCTTAAAAATAACGACAATAGAGCGATTTAAAAACGAGTGACTTTTCTCTCATGTTTACAATGGGTTTCAATGAAGCCTGTCAGCTGCCCTGTCCTCAGTTTGACGCTTGTCATTCAAAAACCGTAAATCCTATCGTTTAGGTAGACACATTGTGTGAATCAGGACAAGTTTTCCTACAAGGATAATGTTTAATTTGTGCACTGTCCCTTTTAAAAATAAAATAAACTCTAAACTCTAAGAAGAGTGTTTGTAGTTTGTATGTACGAACAGAAGTGTTCCTAATAAAGTGGGCGGCTAAGGTGAGGCTGAAACACAAGGGCTGGAGTTTTCTACTGTTTTTTTTATGAAGGACCAGGCCTCGAACAATGACAAATAACTCGACAACGGAAGCAGCTATTCACAAAATTCTTTCACAGTGAGCGCTAGAAGGGTCTCCTGAATAAAATGATGTATTTTTTTGTTTGTATTGTTAAAAATGAGGACGCTACAGGGAGTTAAAAACGAGTGACTTTTCAGCAACGTTTATACTGGGAGTCAATGAGGCCGCTCACCTGTGCTCTCCTCACTTTGAGGCTTGTCATTCAAAAACCGTAAATCCTATCGTTTAGGTAGACACATTGTGTGAATCAGGACAAGTTTTCCTACTACTTTTGAGAAAATCATGTCTGTAGAGTGAAATTTGTGGCTGAAAACACGGTTTAAGCGAGAAAGTTTGAGCTTTTTTTTGAAGCCGCCTACACTCTAAGGTTACCGACCCTCACTGGTGTGTAACGCAATAGACACCCATTCAAAAGCCGGATTTTCTCCCAGAAACCACATGGCGTTTGAACCGGGCCTGATCCGAAAGTGTAAAACCTAGCAGAAAAGTTGAATGCCAGATCCACAGAGGAGAAGTTTTCCTACGTTTTAGAGTTTGAATCATGTCTCTAGGTGAAAGCATGCCAGAGCAGTGGATGTTTGAAAAACATTGAAAAAGTGCTTTTTTTTCAATTAATTCCATAGAAATGAATGGGGTTTTTTGGGGCGATTTTTTCGCGACTACGTCGCGAAAAAATCGTATTCTATAGAGAAAAGTAATAGCATAGCGAGTCCGATCGAGCCGCACGTTTTGATATATTGTTTGTCTGTGTGCGACGTACGGTTATTGAGTTATTCGAAATCAAAATTTGCGTAGGAATAATAAGAAGAAGAAGAAATACGTAGAAGAACAATAGTTGCAGTGCTTTGCACTGCAACCTATGGGCTCCCCTAGGGGAGCCCATAGGTTGCTGTGCTGCAGCACTGCATCCTAACTAGACCGGACAATTCCCCGGGGGAAATTGTGAGAGGATGCAGTGCGCGAAGCAATTCGGTCACGCATGTTCGCTGGCCTTGAATGTGTGACCCGCAATGATGTTTCAATGCAATGATCGTGTGTGTGCTCGAGACAGCAGCCATCATGAAGAAGACCTATTCAAGAGTATGACCAAAGTGACTACAGGCGGAAATTAGCATGTACTGCTATAACCTGGGACAGACATCTGTCTTTAACACAAGGATAATGTTTAATTTGTGCACTGTCCCTTTTAAAAATAAAATAAACTCTAAACTCTAAGAAGAGTGTTTGTAGTTTGTATGTACGAACAGAAGTGTTCCTAATAAAGTGGGCGGCTAAGGTGAGGCTGACACACAAGGGCTGGAGTTTTCTACTGTTTTTTTTATGAAGGACCAGGCCTCGAACAATGACAAATAACTCGACAACGGAAGCAGCTATTCACAAAATTCTTTCACAGTGAGCGCTAGAAGGGTTTCCTGAATAAAATGATGTATTTTTTTGTTTGTATTGTTAAAAATGAGGACGCTACAGGGAGTTAAAAACGAGTGACTTTTCAGCAACGTTTATACTGGGAGTCAATGAGGCCGCTCACCTGTGCTCTCCTCACTTTGAGGCTTGTCATTCAAAAACCGTAAATCCTATCGTTTAGGTAGACACATTGTGTGAATCAGGACAAGTTTTCCTACTACTTTTGAGAAAATCATGTCTGTAGAGTGAAATTTGTGGATGAAAACACAGTTTAAGCGAGAAAGTTTGACCTTTTTTTTGAACCTCTCTCCACTCTGACCTTAACGAGGTCCACTGGTGTGTAACGCAATAGACACCCATTCAAAAGCCGGATTTTTTCCCAGAAACCACATGGCGTTTGACCCGGGACTGATCCGAAAGTGTAGAACCTAGCAGAAAAGTTGAATGCCAGATCCACAGAGGAGAAGTTTTCCTACGTTTTAGAGTTTGAATCATGCCTCTAGGTGAAAGCATGCCAGAGCAGCGGATGTTTGAAAAACGTTGGAAAAGTGCTTTTTTTTCAATTAATTCCATCGAAATGAATGGGGTTTTTTGAGACGATTTTTTCGCGACTACGTCGCGAAAAAATCGTATTCTGTAGAGAAAAGTAATAGCATAGCGAGTCCAATCAAGCCGCACGTTTTGATATATTGTTTGTCTGTGTGCGACGTACGGTTGTGTGACCTGCTATGAAGCTACAATGCCATGATTCATGTGTGTGCTTGAGACAGCCGGCCCCTCCCCTCTGTGCTCGCTTACTGAAGCCAGTCGGCATGGTAAAGGGCCTGAGCAGGTTAAAAAACACACACAAGAGTTTGTCAGGTGTCTGCTGAATTTTGCTAAGGGACAGGCCTCGAACAATGACAAATAACTCGACAACGGAAGCAGCTATTCACAAAATTCTTTCACAGTGAGCGCTAGAAGGGTTTCCTGAATAAAATGATGTATTTTTTTGTTTGTATTGTTAAAAATGAGGACGCTACAGGGAGTTAAAAACGAGTGACTTTTCAGCAACGTTTATACTGGGAGTCAATGAGGCCGCTCACCTGTGCTCTCCTCACTTTGAGGCTTGTCATTCAAAAACCGTAAATCCTATCGTTTAGGTAGACACATTGTGTGAATCAGGACAAGTTTTCCTACTACTTTTGAGAAAATCATGTCTGTAGAGTGAAATTTGTGGCTGAAAACAGAGTTTAAGCGAGAAAGTTTGACCTTTTTTTTCAAACTGTCTACACTCTAAGATAATGACCTTCACTGGTGTGTAACGCAATAGACACCCATTCAAAAGCCGGATTTTCTCCCAGAAACCACATGGCGGTTGAGCCGGGACTGATCCGAAAGTGTAGAACCTAGCAGAAAAGTTTAATGCCAGATCCACAGAGGAGAAGTTTTCCTACGTTTTAGAGTTTGAATCACGTCTCTAGGTGAAAGCATGCCAGAGCAGCGGATGTTTGAAAAACGTTGAAAAAGTGCTTTTTTTTCAATTAATTCCATAGAAATGAATGGGGTTTTTTTGGGCGATTTTTTCGCGACTATGTCGCGAAAAAATCGCAATCTATAGAGAAAAGTAATAGCATAGCGAGTCCGATCGAGCCGCACGTTTTGATATATTGTTTGTCTGTGTGCGACGTACGGTTATTGAGTTATTCGAAATCAAAATTTGCGTAGGAATAATAAAAATAAAAATAAAAATAATAATAATAAAAAGAAACACGTAGAAGAACAATAGTTGCAGTGCTTTGCACTGCAACCTATGGGCTCCCCTAGGGGAGCCCATAGGTTGCTGTGCTGCAGCACTGCATCCTAACTAGTGAAACTGCAAAGTTAAGTCCCTTGGATAGAACATCTTTCTCTGGTTGGGTGAGTACCCTGTCGGATAAGTTCTTCACCCATATCTCTTCTATGTCCGGTTGTGTAGCCTGGTCAGATTTCTTCCTCCAAGTCAACACTTCTGTCTTGCTGGAAGAGGTGGTTTTAGACAGCACAGTTTGAAATTTGCGCATCTGTCATTCCTTGCCTTTGGTATGTTGTGAAATCTGTGAGTTTATCTTCAATAACCTGACTTTTGTTTAGCCCTCCTAATGTCTTCGGGTCAAAAATGACCCGAAACTGTTTAACAGCAGAGTTAAGTTTTTTTTGTAACTTAATTTTATGACTTTTCCTAAAATGGCGACGGCTCGAGGCTTGTCGGTTTAAAATGGCGACAGCTCGAGGCATAGATATACATAGAAGACTAGATGCCTCGCCGCGTATTCCAGGACGTCTGCACAGGGCGGCCATCTTACCACAGACAAGCTTTTCCACAGAATTTGCGGTAAACCATTGTTTACCGCAAAAAAAATAAAACATTGGATTTACTTAACCGAGTTATGGCAACCGGTCCCATGAAACTGTGTTAATTTAGATGTATTGAATACAGTTATGTGTTGAATAACTCAACATAACTGTATTCAATACATCTAAATTAACACAGTTTTGTGGGACCGGTTGCCATAACTCGGTTAAGTAAATCCAATGTTTTATTTTTTTGAGTGTACTGTTTAAAGGGCATTAGCCAAATATACAGTATAAAAATTTTCAAGGGGTATGAAGACTTACGCAAGCACAGCCCAGCACTCACATTATGATTTACAGGAAATCAAAGTACTGACTTTGATGACAAGATGATGTGTGTGTTTTAATTGTAGATGTTTATATCAGTATGTTTAGTTTTATTTTAACTGCGCATTGGAGCCTAGTCAAATGAAATTTCAATCTTCTGTGCTAACATATATTGACTGACATGATAATCAGCTTTGAATGTTCTTTTTGTAAATGTAAAGATATATTTTTATCCTTGGAAGTATAACCACGTGATTAATTAAATGCTTTTTTTGTCACAAACTACCGTGAGTCGCTGTCACTGTTTTATACTATTACTTACTCGGGCAGTGCATTTGTTATTATGCTATGATGTGAGTTTACATTTGTTATTATGCTATGATGTGAGTTTACATTTGTTATTATGCTATGATGTGAGTTTACATTTGTTATTATGCTATGATGTGAGTTTACATTTGTTATTATGCTATGATGTGAGTTTATATTTGTTATTATGCTATGATGTGAGTTTATATTTGTTATTATGCTATGATGTGAGTTTATATTTGTTATTATGCTATGATGTGAGTTTATATTTGTTATTATGCTATGATGTGAGTTTATATTTGTTATTATGCTATAATGTGAGTTTACATTTGTTATTATGCTATGATGTGAGTTTATATTTGTTATTATGCTATGATGTGAGTGCATTAGGTTTTTGAGGTGGATGAAGTATTTCTGAAGTTTCAGAAGTGAGTAAGCTGTTTATTTAACTTTAGCTTCCCCTACGGCCCTATCACATGTAAACATATTTTCACTAAAAATTGGAAATAAATTGTATGGTTATTTGTCCTAAGGCCGCAGTTATCCATAAGTATGCAGTGTTAGGCTTCTCACAGCATAGGAATTTCAGCATGTATTTTTTTTTAAACATAAAATGATTATTCATCATTAATATCATAAATACATACTTCCGTTTGTGGGTTTTTTTTATATATATAACAAACCAAACCGTTTGAATATCAATTGAAATTTGAGGAAGTTACGGTCATCTGAAAAGTACATATCGCTACCAACACAATGTAATGGGTAAGCCAGCTGTCTGAGGTAAGATGGCCGCCATGTGCGGACATTCGACTTCGTTGACGGGCAACGGGGACGAGGCATCTAGTCTTCTATGTGGATCGAGGCTTGTTTGCTTGTCGGTTTAAAATGGCGCCGGCTCGAGCCGCTCGGCCTCAGCTCCGTTAGGTTTTAGCTCCGTTCATGGATAGAAACAAACCAACCGTAAAATAACCAGAGATTAATCTCTGCCTTCAATAATCTCACTTTTGTTAAAGATGTATTCATAGCAGCACAATTAGCGCTGTTAGCTTTGGGCTTGGCTCAATGTTTTCATATAGAAAATGCACAGTCACCGTTAGCTTTTAGCGCAGCTATGCTTTTATATAAACTCACGCCCATAAATAATTAAATACATTTCCGGAATAATGACAGAACAATATCTATCTTCAATAATCTCACTTTTGTGAAAGATGGCATTATATTGTACATACGCTGCTGTAACAATTAAGCATGCAATGGAGCATAATGCTACGAAATTTAAAAATTAAAAAAGCTTACTGATAAAACTCCGCAGGCACTGCGCGCTCTTTATTATTCTTTCTCAGTCACTATGAAAATTAAACATTTTCACCTACCTGTGATGAGTTCAGAGAGAACGGGAGCGAAAAAATTTAAACTCAGGGTTTTTATATGACGGGCGGACACGCGCACAGAACTGTCCAATCAGAGTCCTCCTGTAGACGTCATCTGTTTTCAAACGTGTATTGTCAAATCAGATGGCTGATTAATTCGCGGGCTACATGATGGAGCCGTTCAAGAGACACAGTATGTTCGCAGGGTTGCCAGATTGAGCGGGATCCTGCCCATTTGGGCGAATTTAAGTGCATTTTGGCGGGGTTTGAACATATTTTGGGCTGGAAAATGTCAATGGCAACGCTGCATGTGCGAGTCAGTGTTTATGTAGGCTTAAATTCTGTTACTGAAAGTGTGTGATGTTTACAGTGGACTGTGTGCACTTTACATTATTTTTTACTTAATACAAGAAATTAATGGATGGCAACATTTTTGCCAAAATGGTATTTTATTTTCCATTGTTTAGGCAGCTTCAGCATCATACTGAGGTTCTGTTCAAATTGTTTTTTTTTCTTCTATGAAGCCTGAGCCATTTATTTTATTAGTTTATAATTATTTTTTAATTTAGTCTTCAGGAGAGACTGCCTGTAAACAGTACTAGTATTAATAGTTTTTTTTTTTCTTACATGAAAGCTGAGGCATTTATATTATATTTTAAGGTAACTTCATGTTGTGCTGTGAGGTTCTCTGCACTTTAACTTTTGAACCAACAGGTGCATTTGGACAAGTAAAGCCTATTTTTCTGCATTTTTGTAGTCCTGGTAATCTTTTATATTGGTAAAGTTGTTTATAGGACCATTTCGCAGTGTCTTTGTTTTTTTAATCAATAGTTTTTCAGTAATAACTTAATATTTAACATACCGTATCATCCATCTGCATGATGGGATGATGAAATTTTGGCGACTATGAAATTTTGGCGACTGGCGTCGCCAAAATTTCATCATACCATGACCTAAGCATTGTTTGAGAGAGAGAGAGAGAGAGAGAGAGAGAACTCTAAGAAGAGTGTTTGTAGTTTGTACGTACGAACAGAAGTGTTCCTAATAAAGTGGGCGGCTAAGGTGAGGCTAAGACACACAAGGGCTGGAGTTTTCTACTGTTTTTTTTATGAAGGACCAGGCCTCGAACAATGACAAATAACTCGACAACGGAAGCAGCTATTCACAAAATTCTTTCACACTGAGCGCTAGAAGGGTCTCCTGAATAAAATGATGTATTTTTTTGTTTGTACTCTTTAAAATAACGACACTAGACCGATTTAAAAACGAGTGACTTTTCACTCACGTTTATAATGTGTGTCAATGAGCTAAGACACACAAGGTCTTGAATATTGTGCTGTGTTTTACTACGGACCAGACCTCGAACAATGACAAATAACTCGACAACGGAAGCAGCTATTCACAAAATTCTTTCACAGTGAGCGCTAGAAGGGTCTCCTGAATAAAATTATGTATTTTTTTGTTTGTACTCTTAAAAATAACGACACTAGAGCGATTTAAAAACGAGTGACTTTTCTCTCAAGTTTACAATGGGTTTCAATGAAGCCTGTCAGCTGCCCTGTCCTCAGTTTGACGCTTGTCATTCAAAAACCGTAAATCCTATCGTTTAGGTAGACACATTGTGTGAATCAGGACAAGTTTTCCTACTACTTTTGAGAAAATCATGTCTGTAGAGTGAAATTTGTGGATGAAAACACAGTTTAAGCGAGAAAGTTTGACCTTTTTTTTGAACCTCTCTCCACTCTGACCTTAACGAGGTCCACTGGTGTGTAACGCAATAGACACCCATTCAAAAGCCGGATTTTTTCCCAGAAACCACATGGCGTTTGACCCGGGACTGATCCGAAAGTGTAGAACCTAGCAGAAAAGTTGAATGCCAGATCCACAGAGGAGAAGTTTTCCTACGTTTTAGAGTTTGAATCATGCCTCTAGGTGAAAGCATGCCAGAGCAGCGGATGTTTGAAAAACGTTGGAAAAGTGCTTTTTTTTCAATTAATTCCATCGAAATGAATGGGGTTTTTTGAGACGATTTTTTCGCGACTACGTCGCGAAAAAATCGTATTCTGTAGAGAAAAGTAATAGCATAGCGAGTCCAATCAAGCCGCACGTTTTGATATATTGTTTGTCTGTGTGCGACGTACGGTTGTGTGACCTGCTATGAAGCTACAATGCCATGATTCATGTGTGTGCTTGAGACAGCCGGCCCCTCCCCTCTGTGCTCGCTTACTGAAGCCAGTCGGCATGGTAAAGGGCCTGAGCAGGTTAAAAAACACACACAAGAGTTTGTCAGGTGTCTGCTGAATTTTGCTAAGGGACAGGCCTCGAACAATGACAAATAACTCGACAACGGAAGCAGCTATTCACAAAATTCTTTCACAGTGAGCGCTAGAAGGGTTTCCTGAATAAAATGATGTATTTTTTTGTTTGTATTGTTAAAAATGAGGACGCTACAGGGAGTTAAAAACGAGTGACTTTTCAGCAACGTTTATACTGGGAGTCAATGAGGCCGCTCACCTGTGCTCTCCTCACTTTGAGGCTTGTCATTCAAAAACCGTAAATCCTATCGTTTAGGTAGACACATTGTGTGAATCAGGACAAGTTTTCCTACTACTTTTGAGAAAATCATGTCTGTAGAGTGAAATTTGTGGCTGAAAACAGAGTTTAAGCGAGAAAGTTTGACCTTTTTTTTCAAACTGTCTACACTCTAAGATAATGACCTTCACTGGTGTGTAACGCAATAGACACCCATTCAAAAGCCGGATTTTCTCCCAGAAACCACATGGCGGTTGAGCCGGGACTGATCCGAAAGTGTAGAACCTAGCAGAAAAGTTTAATGCCAGATCCACAGAGGAGAAGTTTTCCTACGTTTTAGAGTTTGAATCACGTCTCTAGGTGAAAGCATGCCAGAGCAGCGGATGTTTGAAAAACGTTGAAAAAGTGCTTTTTTTTCAATTAATTCCATAGAAATGAATGGGGTTTTTTTGGGCGATTTTTTCGCGACTACGTCGCGAAAAAATCGCAATCTATAGAGAAAAGTAATAGCATAGCGAGTCCGATCGAGCCGCACGTTTTGATATATTGTTTGTCTGTGTGCGACGTACGGTTATTGAGTTATTCGAAATCAAAATTTGCGTAGGAATAATAAAAATAAAAATAATAATAAAAAGAAACACGTAGAAGAACAATAGTTGCAGTGCTTTGCACTGCAACCTATGGGCTCCCCTAGGGGAGCCCATAGGTTGCTGTGCTGCAGCACTGCATCCTAATAATAATAAAAAGAAACACGTAGAAGAACAATAGTTGCAGTGCTTTGCACTGCAACCTATGGGCTCCCCTAGGGGAGCCCATAGGTTGCTGTGCTGCAGCACTGCATCCTAACTAGACCGGACAATTCCCCGGGGGAAATTGTGAGAGGATGCAGTGCGCGAAGCAATTCGGTCACGCATGTTCGCCGGCCGTGAATGCTTGACCCGCAATGATGTTTCAATGCAATGATTGTGTGTGTGCTTGAGACAGCAGCCGTCATGAAGAAGAGCTATTCATGAGTATTTCCAAAGTGACTACAGGCGGAAATTAGCATGTACTGCTATAACCTGGGACAGACATCTGTCCTTACCACAAGGATAATGTTTAATTTGTGCACTGTCCATTTTAAAAATAAAATAAACTCTAAACTCTAAGAAGAGTGTTTGTAGTTTGTATGTACGAACAGAAGTGTTCCTAATAAAGTGGGCGGCTAAGGTGAGGCTAAGACACACAAGGGCTGGAGTTTTCTACTGTTTTTTTTATGAAGGACCAGGCCTCGAACAATGACAAATAACTCGACAACGGAAGCAGCTATTCACAAAATTCTTTCACACTGAGCGCTAGAAGGGTCTCCTGAATAAAATGATGTATTTTTTTGTTTGTACTCTTAAAAATAACGACACTAGAGCGATTTAAAAACGAGTGACTTTTCTCTCACGTTTACAATGGGTTTCAATGAAGCCTGTCAGCTGCCCTGTCCTCAGTTTGACGCTTGTCATTCAAAAACCGTAAATCCTATCGTTTATGTAGACACATTGTGTGAATCAGGACAAGTTTTCCTACTACTTTTGAGAAAATCATGTCTGTAGAGTGAAATTTGTGGCTGAAAACAGAGTTTAAGCGAGAAAGTATGACCTTTTTTTTGAACCTCTCTCCACTCTGACCTTAACGAGGTCCACTGGTGTGTAACGCAATAGACACCCATTCAAAAGCCGGATTTTCTCCCAGACACCACATGGCGTTTGACCCAGGACTGATCCGAAAGTGTAGAACCTAGCAGAAAAGTTGAATGCCAGATCCACAGAGGAGAAGTTTTCCTACGTTTTAGAGTTTGAATCACGTCTCTAGGTGAAAGCATGCCAGAGCAGCGGATGTTTGAAAAACGTTGAAAAAGTGCTTTTTTTTCAATTAATTCCATCGAAATGAATGGGGTTTTTTGAGACGATTTTTTCGCGACTACGTCGCGAAAAAATCGTATTCTGTAGAGAAAAGTAATAGCATAGCGAGTCCAATCAAGCCGCACGTTTTGATATATTGTTTGTCTGTGTGCGACGTACGGTTGTGTGACCTGCTATGAAGCTACAATGCCATGATTTATGTGTGTGCTTGAGACAGCCGGCCCCTCCCCTCTGTGCTCACTTACTGAAGCCAGTCGGCATGGTAAAGGGCCTGAGCAGGTTAAAAAACACACACAAGAGTTTGTCAGGTGTCTGCTGAATTTTGCTAAGGGACAGGCCTCGAACAATGACAAATAACTCGACAACGGAAGCAGCTATTCACAAAATTCTTTCACAGTGAGCGCTAGAAGGGTCTCCTGAATAAAATGATGTATTTTTTTGTTTGTACTCTTAAAAATAACGACAATAGAGCGATTTAAATACGAGTGACTTTTCTCTCAGGTTTATAATGGGTGTCAATGAAGCCTGTCAGCTTCCCTGTCCTCAGTTTGACGCTTGTCATTCAAAAACCGTAAATCCTATCGTTTAGGTAGACACATTGTGTGAATCAGGACAAGTTTTCCTACTACTTTTGAGAAAATCATGTCTGTAGAGTGAAATTTGTGGATGAAAACACAGTTTAAGTGAGAAATTTTGAGCTTTTTTTTGAAGCCGCCTACACTCTGAGTTAACGAGGCGCACTGGTGTGTAACGCAATAGACACCCATTCAAAAGCCGGATTTTCTATCAGAACCCACATGGCGTTTGACCCGGGACTGATCCGAAAGTGTAGAACCTAGCAGAAAAGTTGAATGCCAGATCCACAGAGGAGAAGTTTGCCTACGTTTTAGAGTTTGAATCACGTCTCTAGGTGAAAGCATGCCAGAGCAGTGGACGTTTGAAAAACGTTGAAAAAGTGCTTTTTTTTCAATTAATTCCATAGAAATGAATGGGGTTTTTTTGGACGATTTTTTCGCGACTACGTCGCGAAAAAATCGTAATCTATAGAGAAAAGTAATAGCATAGCCAGTCCGATCGAGCCACACGTTTTGATGTATTGTTTGTCTGTGTGCGACGTACGGTTATTGAGTTATTCGAAATCAAAATTTGCGTAGGAATAAGAAGAAGAAGCAGAAGAAATACGTAGAAGAACAATAGTTGCAGTGCTTTGCACTGCAACCTATGGGCTCCCCTAGGGGAGCCCATAGGTTGCTGTGCTGCAGCACTGCATCCTAACTAACCCTAGACCGGACAATTCCCCGGGGGAAATTGTGAGAGGATGCAGTGCGCGAAGCAATTCGCTCACGCATGTTCGCTGGCCGTGAATGTGTGACCCGCAATGATGTTTCAATGCAATGATTATGTGTGTGCTTGAGACAGCAGCCGTCATGAAGAAGAGCTATTCAACAGTACAACCAAAGTGACTACAGGCGGAAATTAGCATGTACTGCTATAACCTGGGACAGACATCTGTCCTTACCACAAGGATAATGTTTAATTTGTGCACTGTCCCTTTTAAAAATAAAATAAACTCTAAGAAGAGTGTTTGTAGTTTGTATGAACGAACAGAAGTGTTCCTAATAAAGTGGGCGGCTAAGGTGAGGCTAAGACACACAAGGGCTGGAGTTTTCTACTGGTTTTTTATGAAGGACCAGGCCTCGAACAATAACAAATATCTCGACAACGGAAGCAGCTATTCACAAAATTCTTTCACAGTGAGCGCTAGAAGGGTCTCCTGAATAAAATGATGTATTTTTTTGTTTGTACTCTTAAAAATAACGAAAATAGAGCGATTTAAAAACGAGTGACTTTTCTCTCATGTTTACAATGGGTTTCAATGAAGCCTGTCAGCTGCCCTGTCCTCAGTTTGACGCTTGTCATTCAAAAACCGTAAATCCCATCGTTTAGGTAGACACATTGTGTGAATCAGGACAAGTTTTCCTACAAGGATAATGTTTAATTTGTGCACTGTCCCTTTTAAAAATAAAATAAACTCTAAACTCTAAGAAGAGTGTTTGTAGTTTGTATGTACGAACAGAAGTGTTCCTATTAAAGTGGGCGGCTAAGGTGAGGCTGACACACAAGGGCTGGAGTTTTCTACTGTTTTTTTTATGAAGGACCAGGCCTCGAACAATGACAAATAACTCGACAACGGAAGCAGCTATTCACAAAATTCTTTCACAGTGAGCGCTAGAAGGGTCTCCTGAATAAAATGATGTATTTTTTTGTTTGTATTGTTAAAAATGAGGACGCTACAGGGAGTTAAAAACGAGTGACTTTTCAGCAACGTTTATACTGGGAGTCAATGAGGCCGCTCACCTGTGCTCTCCTCGCTTTGAGGCTTGTCATTCAAAAACCGTAAATCCTACCGTTTAGGTAGACACATTGTGTGAATCAGGACAAGTTTTCCTACTACTATTGAGAAAATCATGTCTGTAGAGTGAAATTTGTGGCTGAAAACAGAGTTTAAGCGAGAAAGTTTGACCTTTTTTTTCAAACTGTCTACACTCTAAGATAATGACCTTCACTGGTGTGTAACGCAATAGACACCCATTCAAAAGCCGGATTTTCTCCCAGAAACCACATGGCGGTTGAGCCGGGACTGATCCGAAAGTGTAGAACCTAGCAGAAAAGTTTAATGCCAGATCCACAGAGGAGAAGTTTTCCTACGTTTTAGAGGTTGAATCACGTCTCTAGGTGAAAGCATGCCAGAGCAGCGGATGTTTGAAAAACGTTGAAAAAGTGCTTTTTTTTCAATTAATTCCATAGAAATGAATGGGGTTTTTTTGGGACAAGTGTGACTACTACTTTTGAGAAAATTATGTCTGTAGTGTGAAATTTGTGGCTGAAAACAGTTTAAGTTTGAAATTTTGAGCATGATGTGTGTGTGCTTGAGACAGCTTTTCCCTCTGCCCCGTCACTGGCCCCAATTGGCATGGTGATGGGCCTGAACAGGAGAGTTAAGAAACACACACAAGATTATGTCAGGTGTCTGCTGTAAATTGCTATGGACCAGGCCTCGAACAATGACAAATAACTCGACAACGGAAGCAGCTATTCACAAAATTCTTTCACAGTGAGCGCTAGAAGGGTCTCCTGCATAAAATGATGTATTTTTTTGTTTGTATTGTTAAAAATGAGGACGCTACAGGGAGTTAAAAACGAGTGACTTTTCTATCCCGTTTATAATGCATGTCAATGAGCTAACACACACAAGGTCTTGAATTTTGTGCTGTTTTTTACTACGGACCAGACCTCAAACAATGACAAATAACTCGACAACGAAAGCAGCTATTCACAAAATTCTTTCACAGTGAGCGCTAGAAGGGTCTCCTGAATAAAATGATGTATTTTTTTGTTTGTATTGTTAAAAATGAGGACGCTACAGGGAGTTAAAAACGAGTGACTTTTCAGCAACGTTTATACTGGGAGTCAATGAGGCCGCTCACCTGTGCTCTCCTCACTTTGAGGCTTGTCATTCAAAAACCGTAAATCCTATCGTTTAGGTAGACACATTGTGTGAATCAGGACAAGTTTTCCTACTACTTTTGAGAAAATCATGTCTGTAGAGTGAAATTTGTGGATGAAAACACAGTTTAAGTGAGAAATTTTGAGCTTTTTTTTGAAGCCGCCTACACTCTAAGTTAACGAGGCGCACTGGTGTGTAACGCAATAGACACCCATTCAAAAGCCGGATTTTCTCCCAGAAACCACATGGCGTTTGAACCGGGCCTGATCCGAAAGTATAAAACCTAGTAGAAAAGTTGAATGCCAGATCCACAGAGGAGAAGTTTTCCTACATTTTAGAGTTTGAATCATGTCTCTAGGTGAAAGCATGCCAGAGCAGCGGATGTTTGAAAAACGTTGAAAAAGTGCTTTTTTTTCAATTAATTCCATAGAAATGAATGGGGTTTTTTGGGGCGATTTTTTCGCGACTACGTCGCGAAAAAATCGTAAACTGTAGAGAAAAGTAATAGCATAGCGAGTCCGATCGAGCCGCACGTTTTGATGTATTGTTTGTCTGTGTGCGACGTACGGTTATTGAGGTATTCGAAATCAAAATTTGCGTAGGAATAATAATAATAATAAGAAGAAGAAATACGTAGAAGAACAATAGTTGCAGTGCTTTGCACTGCAACCTATGGGCTCCCCTAGGGGAGCCCATAGGTTGCTGTGCTGCAGCACTGCATCCTAATAATAAAAAGAAACACGTAGAAGAACAATAGTTGCAGTGCTTTGCACTGCAACCTATGGGCTCCCCTAGGGGAGCCCATAGGTTGCTGTGCTGCAGCACTGCATCCTAACTAGACCGGACAATTCCCCGGGGGAAATTGTGAGAGGATGCAGTGCGCGAAGCAATTCGCTCACGCATGTTTGCTGGCCGTGAATGTGTGACCCGCAATGATGTTTCAATGCAATGATTATGTGTGTGCTTGAGACAGCAGCCGTCATGAAGAAGAGCTATTCAACAGTACAACCAAAGTGACTACAGGCGGAAATTAGCATGTACTGCTATAACCTGGGACAGACATCTGTCCTTACCAAAAGGATAATGTTTAATTTGTGCACTGTCCCTTTTAAAAATAAAATAAACTCTAAGAAGAGTGTTTGTAGTTTGTATGTACGAACAGAAGTGTTCCTAATAAAGTGGGCGGCTAAGGTGAGGCCTGTCGGCTGCCCTCCTCTCAGTTTCTCAGAGCAGCGGATGTTTGAAAAAGTGTTTTTTTTTTTTTCCAATTAATTCCATAGAAATGAATGGGGTTTTTTTGGGACAAGTGTGACTACTACTTTTGAGAAAATTATGTCTGTAGTGTGAAATTTGTGGCTGAAAACAGTTTAAGTTTTAAATTTTGAGCATGATTTGTCTGTGTGCTTGAGACAGCTTTTCCCTCTGCCCCGTCACTGGCCCCAATTGGCATGGTGACGGGCCTGAACAGGAGAGTTAAGCACACACACAAGATTATGTCAGGTGTCTGCTGTTTTGCTAAGGAGTAGGCCTCGAACAATCACAAATAACTCGACAACAAAAGCAGCTATTCACAAAATTCTTTCACAGTGAGCGCTAGAAGGGTCTCCTGAATAAAATGATGTATTTTTTTGTTTGTATTGTTAAAAATGAGGACGCTACAGGGAGTTAAAAACGAGTGACTTTTCAGCAACGTTTATACTGGGAGTCAATGAGGCCGCTCACCTGTGCTCTCCTCACTTTGAGGCTTGTCATTCAAAAACCGTAAATCCTACCGTTTAGGTAGACACATTGTGTGAATCAGGACAAGTTTTCCTACTACTTTTGAGAAAATCATGTCTGTAGAGTGAAATTTGTGGCTGAAAACAGAGTTTAAGCGAGAAAGTTTGACCTTTTTTTGGAACCTCTCTCCACTCTGACCTTAACGAGGTCCACTGGTGTGTAACGCAATAGACACCCATTCAAAAGCCGGATTTTCTCCCAGAAACCACATGGCGTTTGACCCGGGACTGATCCGAAAGTGTAGAACCTAGCAGAAAAGTTGAATGCCAGATCCACAGAGGAGAAGTTTTCCTACGTTTTAGAGTTTGAATCACGTCTCTAGGTGAAAGCATGCCAGAGCAGCGGACGTTTGAAAAACGTTGAAAAAGTGCATTTTTTTCAATTAATTCCATAGAAATGAATGGGGTTTTCTTGGACGATTTTTTCGCGACTACGTCGCGAAAAAATCGTATTCTATAGAGAAAAGTAATAGCATAGCGAGTCCGATCGAGCCGCACGTTTTGATACATTGTTTGTCTGTGTGCGACGTACGGTTATTGTGTTACTCGAAATCAAAATTTGTGTAGGAAGAGTAACAAATATAACACTAGACCGGACAATTCCCCGGGGGAAATTGTGAGAGGATGCAGTGCGCGAAGCAATTCGCTCACGCATGTTCGCTGGCCGTGAATGTGTGACCCGCAATGATGTTTCAATGCAATGATTGTGTGTGTGCTCTAGACAGCAGCCATCATGAAGAAGAGCGATTCAAGAGCATGAACAAAGTGACTACAGGCGGAAATTAGCATGTACTGCTATAACCTGGGACAGACATCTGTCCTTACCACAAGGATAATGTTTAATTTGTGCACTGTCCCTTTTAAAAATAAAATAAACTCTAAACACTAAGAAGAGTGTTTGTAGTATGTATGTACGAACAGAAGTGTTCCTAATAAAGTGGGCGGCTAAGGTGAGGCTGACACACAAGGGCTGGAGTTTTCTACTGTTTTTTTATGAAGGACCAGGCCTCGAACAATGACAAATAACTCGACAACGGAAGCAGCTATTCACAAAATTCTTTCACAGTGAGCGCTAGAAGGGTCTCCTGAATAAAATGATGTATTTTTTTGTTTGTATTGTTAAAAATGAGGACGCTACAGGGAGTTAAAAACGAGTGACTTTTCAGCAACGTTTATACTGGGAGTCAATGAGGCCGCTCACCTGTGCTCTCCTCGCTTTGAGGCTTGTCATTCAAAAACCGTAAATCCTACCGTTTAGGTAGACACATTGTGTGAATCAGGACAAGTTTTCCTACTACTTTTGAGAAAATCATGTCTGTAGAGTGAAATTTGTGGCTGAAAACAGAGTTTAAGCGAGAAAGTTTGACCTTTTTTTTCAAACTGTCTACACTCTAAGATAATGACCTTCACTGGTGTGTAACGCAATAGACACCCATTCAAAAGCCGGATTTTCTCCCAGAAACCACATGGCGGTTGAGCCGGGACTGATCCGAAAGTGTAGAACCTAGCAGAAAAGTTTAATGCCAGATCCACAGAGGAGAAGTTTTCCTACGTTTTAGAGGTTGAATCACGTCTCTAGGTGAAAGCATGCCAGAGCAGCGGATGTTTGAAAAACGTTGAAAAAGTGCTTTTTTTTCAATTAATTCCATAGAAATTAATGGGGTTTTTTTGGGACAAGTGTGACTACTACTTTTGAGAAAATTATGTCTGTAGTGTGAAATTTGTGGCTGAAAACAGTTTAAGTTTGAAATTTTGAGCATGATGTGTGTGTTCTTGAGACAGCTTTTCCCTCTGCCCCGTCACTGGCCCCAATTGGCATGGTGATGGGCCTGAACAGGAGAGTTAAGAAACACACACAAGATTATGTCAGGTGTCTGCTGTAAATTGCTATGGACCAGGCCTCGAACAATGACAAATAACTCGACAACGGAAGCAGCTATTCACAAAATTCTTTCACAGTGAGCGCTAGAAGGGTCTCCTGAATAAAATGATGTATTTTTTTGTTTGTATTGTTAAAAATGAGGACGCTACAGGGAGTTAAAAACGAGTGACTTTTCAGCAACGTTTATACTGGGAGTCAATGAGGCCGCTCACCTGTGCTCTCCTCACTTTGAGGCTTGTCATTCAAAAACCGTAAATCCTATCGTTTAGGTAGACACATTGTGTGAATCAGGACAAGTTTTCCTACTACTTTTGAGAAAATCATGTCTGTAGAGTGAAATTTGTGGCGGAAAACACGGTTTAAGCGAGAAAGTTTGAGCTTTTTTTTGAAGCCGCCTACACTCTAAGCGTAACGACCCTCACTGGTGTGTAACGCAATAGACACCCATTCAAAAGCCGGATTTTCTCCCAGAAACCACATGGCGTTTGAACCGGGCCTGATCCGAAAGTGTAAAACCTAGCAGAAAAGTTGAATGCCAGATCCACAGAGGAGAAGTTTTCCTACGTTTTAGAGTTTGAATCATGTCTCTAGGTGAAAGCATGCCAGAGCAGCGGATGTTTGAAAAACGTTGAAAAAGTGCTTTTTTTCCAATTAATTCCATAGAAATGAATGGGGTTTTTTTGGGCGATTTTTTCGCGACTACGTCGCGAAAAAATCGTAATCTGTAGAGAAAACTAATAGCATAGCGAGTCCGATCGATCCGCACGTTTTGATATATTGTTTGTCTGTGTGCGACGTACGGTTGTGTGACCTGCTATGAAGCTACAATGCCATGATTGATGTGTGTGCTTGAGACAGCTGCCCCCCTCCCCTCTGTGCTCGCTTACTGAAGCCAGTAAGCATGGTGACATGCCTGAGCAGGCTAAGAAACACACACAAGATTTTATCAGGTGTCTGCTGTTTTGCTAAGGAGTAGGCCTCGAACAATCACAAATAACTCGACAACGAAAGCAGCTATTCACAAAATTCTTTCACAGTGAGCGCTAGAAGGGTCTCCTGAATAAAATGATGTATTTTTTTGTTTGTATTGTTAAAAATGAGGACGCTACAGGGAGTTAAAAACGAGTGACTTTTCAGCAACGTTTATACTGGGAGTCAATGAGGCCGCTCACCTGTGCTCTCCTCACTTTGAGGCTTGTCATTCAAAAACCGTAAATCCTATCGTTTAGGTAGACACATTGTGTGAATCAGGACAAGTTTTCCTACTACTTTTGAGAAAATCATGTCTGTAGAGTGAAATTTGTGGCTGAAAACAGAGTTTAAGCGAGAAAGTTTGACCTTTTTTTTTAACCACTCTCCACTCTAAGATGAACGACCCTCACTGGTGTGTAACGCAATAGACACCCATTCAAAAGCCGGATTTTCTCCCAGAAACCACATGGCGTTTGAACCGGGCCTGATCCGAAAGTGTAAAACCTAGCAGAAAAGTTGAATGCCAGATCCACAGAGGAGAAGTTTTCCTACGTTTTAGAGTTTGAATCATGTCTCTAGGTGAAAGCATGCCAGAGCAGTGGATGTTTGAAAAACATTGAAAAAGTCCTTTTTTTTCAATTAATTCCATAGAAATGAATGGGGTTTTTTGGGGCGATTTTTTCGCGACTACGTCGCGAAAAAATCGTATTCTATAGAGAAAAGTAATAGCATAGCGAGTCCGATCGAGCCGCACGTTTTGATATATTGTTTGTCTGTGTGCGACGTACGGTTATTGAGTTATTCGAAATCAAAATTTGCGTAGGATTAATAATAACTAGACCGGACAATTCCCCGGGGGAAATTGTGAGAGGATGCAGTGCGCGAAGCAATTCGCTCACGCATGTTCGCTGGCCGTGAATGTGTGACCCGGAATGATGTTTCAATGCAATGATTGTGTGTGTGCTCGAGACAGCAGCCATCATGAAGAAGACCTATTCAAGAGTATGACCAAAGTGACTACAGGCGGAAATTAGCATGTACTGCTATAACCTGAGACAGACATCTGTCCTTACCACAAGGATAATGTTTAATTTGTGCACTGTCCCTTTTAAAAATAAAATAAACTCTAAACTCTAAGAAGAGTGTTTGTAGTTTGTATGTACGAACAGAAGTGTTCCTAATAAAGTGGGCGGCTAAGGTGAGGCTGACACACAAGGGCTGGAGTTTTCTACTGTTTTTTTTATGAAGGACCAGGCCTCGAACAATGACAAATAACTCGACAACGGAAGCAGCTATTCACAAAATTCTTTCACAGTGAGCGCTAGAAGGGTCTCCTGAATAAAATGATGTATTTTTTTGTTTGTATTGTTAAAAATGAGGACGCTACAGGGAGTTAAAAACGAGTGACTTTTCAGCAACGTTTATACTGGGAGTCAATGAGGCCGCTCACCTGTGCTCTCCTCACTTTGAGGCTTGTCATTCAAAAACCGTAAATCCTATCGTTTAGGTAGACACATTGTGTGAATCAGGACAAGTTTTCCTACTACTTTTGAGAAAAACATGTCTGTAGAGTGAAATTTGTGGCTGAAAACAGAGTTTAAGCGAGAAAGTTTGACCTTTTTTTTGAAGCCGCCTACACTCTAAGCTTAACGACCCTCACTGGTGTGTAACGCAATAGACACCCATTCAAAAGCCGGATTTTCTCCCAGAAACCACATGGCGTTTGAACCGGGACTGATCCGAAAGTGTAAAACCTAGCAGAAAAGTTGAATGCCAGATCCACAGAGGAGAAGTTTTCCTACGTTTTAGAGTTTGAATCATGTCTCTAGGTGAAAGCATGCCAGAGCAACGGATGTTTGAAAAACGTTGAAAAAGTGCTTTTTTTTCAGTTAATTCCATAGAAATGAATGGGGTTTTTTGGGGCGATTTTTTCACGACTACGTCGCGAAAAAATCGTATTCTATAGAGAAAAGTAATGTACTGTTTGTTTGCATGTACTGCTATAACCTGGGACAGACATCTGTCCTTAACACAAGGATAATGTTTAATTTGTGCACTGTCCCTTTTAAAAATAAAATAAACTCTAAACTCTAAGAAGAGTGTTTGTAGTTTGTATGTACGAACAGAAGTGTTCCTAATAAAGTGGGCGGCTAAGGTGAGGCTGACACACAAGGGCTGGAGTTTTCTACTGTTTTTTTTATGAAGGACCAGGCCTCGAACAATGACAAATAACTCGACAACGGAAGCAGCTATTCACAAAATTCTTTCACAGTGAGCGCTAGAAGGGTCTCCTGAATAAAATGATGTATTTTTTGTTTGTATTGTTAAAAATTAGGACGCTACAGGGAGTTAAAAACGAGTGACTTTTCTATCCCGTTTATAATGCATGTCAATGAGCTAACACACACAAGGTCTTGAATTTTGTGCTGTTTTTTACTACGGACCAGACCTCAAACAATGACAAATAACTCGACAACGAAAGCAGCTATTCACAAAATTCTTTCACAGTGAGCGCTAGAAGGGTCTCCTGAATAAAATGATGTATTTTTTTGTTTGTATTGTTAAAAATGAGGACGCTACAGGGAGTTAAAAACAAGTGACTTTTCAGCAACGTTTATACTGGGAGTCAATGAGGCCGCTCACCTGTGCTCTCCTCACTTTGAGGCTTGTCATTCAAAAACCGTAAATCCTATCGTTTAGGTAGACACATTGTGTGAATCAGGACAAGTTTTCCTACTACTTTTGAGAAAATCATGTCTGTAGAGTGAAATTTGTGGCTGAAAACACGGTTTAAGCGAGAAAGTTTGAGCTTTTTTTTGAAGCCGCCTACACTCTAAGCTTAATGACCCTCACTGGTGTGTAACGCAATAGACACCCATTCAAAAGCCGGATTTTCTCCCAGAAACCACATGGCGTTTGAACCGGGCCTGATCCGAAAGTGTAAAACCTAGCAGAAAAGTTGAATGCCAGATCCACAGAGGAGAAGTTTTCCTACGTTTTAGAGTTTGAATCATGTCTCTAGGTGAAAGCATGCCAGAGCAGTGGATGTTTGAAAAACCTTGAAAAAGTGCTTTTTTTTCAATTAATTCCATAGAAATGAATGGGATTTTTTGGGGCGATTTTTTCGCGACTACGTCGCGAAAAAATCGTATTCTACAGAGAAAAGTAATAGCATAGCGAGTCCGATCGAGCCGCACGTTTTGATATATTGTTTGTCTGTGTGCGACGTACGGTTATTGAGTTATTCGAAATCAAAATTTGCGTAGGAATAATAATAAGAAGAAGAAGAAGAAATACGTAGAAGAACAATAGTTGCAGTGCTTTGCACTGCAACCTATGGGCTCCCCTAGGGGAGCCCATAGGTTGCTGTGCTGCAGCACTGCATCCTAATAAGAAGAAACACGTAGAAGAACAATAGTTGCAGTGCTTTGCACTGCAACCTATGGGCTCCCCTAGGGGAGCCCATAGGTTGCTGTGCTGCAGCACTGCATCCTAACTAGACCGGACAATTCCCCGGGGGAAATTGTGAGAGGATGCAGTGCGCGAAGCAATTCGCTCACGCATGTTCGCTGGCCGTGAATGTGTGACCCGCAATGATGTTTCAATGCAATGATTGTGTGTGTGCTCTAGACAGCAGCCATCATGAAGAAGAGCGATTCAAGAGCATGAACAAAGTGACTACAGGCGGAAATTAGCATGTACTGCTATAACCTGGGACAGACATCTGTCCTTACCACAAGGATAATGTTTAATTTGTGCACTGTCCCTTTTAAAAATAAAATAAACTCTAAACACTAAGAAGAGTGTTTGTAGTATGTATGTACGAACAGAAGTGTTCCTAATAAAGTGGGCGGCTAAGGTGAGGCTGACACACAAGGGCTGGAGTTTTCTACTGTTTTTTTATGAAGGACCAGGCCTCGAACAATGACAAATAACTCGACAACGGAAGCAGCTATTCACAAAATTCTTTCACAGTGAGCGCTAGAAGGGTCTCCTGAATAAAATGATGTATTTTTTTGTTTGTATTGTTAAAAATGAGGACGCTACAGGGAGTTAAAAACGAGTGACTTTTCAGCAACGTTTATACTGGGAGTCAATGAGGCCGCTCACCTGTGCTCTCCTCGCTTTGAGGCTTGTCATTCAAAAACCGTAAATCCTACCGTTTAGGTAGACACATTGTGTGAATCAGGACAAGTTTTCCTACTACTTTTGAGAAAATCATGTCTGTAGAGTGAAATTTGTGGCTGAAAACAGAGTTTAAGCGAGAAAGTTTGACCTTTTTTTTCAAACTGTCTACACTCTAAGATAATGACCTTCACTGGTGTGTAACGCAATAGACACCCATTCAAAAGCCGGATTTTCTCCCAGAAACCACATGGCGGTTGAGCCGGGACTGATCCGAAAGTGTAGAACCTAGCAGAAAAGTTGAATGCCAGATCCACAGAGGAGAAGTTTTCCTACGTTTTAGAGGTTGAATCACGTCTCTAGGTGAAAGCATGCCAGAGCAGCGGATGTTTGAAAAACGTTGAAAAAGTGCTTTTTTTTCAATTAATTCCATAGAAATGAATGGGGTTTTTTTGGGACAAGTGTGACTACTACTTTTGAGAAAATTATGTCTGTAGTGTGAAATTTGTGGCTGAAAACAGTTTAAGTTTGAAATTTTGAGCATGATGTGTGTGTTCTTGAGACAGCTTTTCCCTCTGCCCCGTCACTGGCCCCAATTGGCATGGTGATGGGCCTGAACAGGAGAGTTAAGAAACACACACAAGATTATGTCAGGTGTCTGCTGTAAATTGCTATGGACCAGGCCTCGAACAATGACAAATAACTCGACAACGGAAGCAGCTATTCACAAAATTCTTTCACAGTGAGCGCTAGAAGGGTCTCCTGAATAAAATGATGTATTTTTTTGTTTGTATTGTTAAAAATGAGGACGCTACAGGGAGTTAAAAACGAGTGACTTTTCAGCAACGTTTATACTGGGAGTCAATGAGGCCGCTCACCTGTGCTCTCCTCACTTTGAGGCTTGTCATTCAAAAACCGTAAATCCTATCGTTTAGGTAGACACATTGTGTGAATCAGGACAAGTTTTCCTACTACTTTTGAGAAAATCATGTCTGTAGAGTGAAATTTGTGGCGGAAAACACGGTTTAAGCGAGAAAGTTTGAGCTTTTTTTTGAAGCCGCCTACACTCTAAGCGTAACGACCCTCACTGGTGTGTAACGCAATAGACACCCATTCAAAAGCCGGATTTTCTCCCAGAAACCACATGGCGTTTGAACCGGGCCTGATCCGAAAGTGTAAAACCTAGCAGAAAAGTTGAATGCCAGATCCACAGAGGAGAAGTTTTCCTACGTTTTAGAGTTTGAATCATGTCTCTAGGTGAAAGCATGCCAGAGCAGCGGATGTTTGAAAAACGTTGAAAAAGTGCTTTTTTTCCAATTAATTCCATAGAAATGAATGGGGTTTTTTTGGGCGATTTTTTCGCGACTACGTCGCGAAAAAATCGTAATCTGTAGAGAAAACTAATAGCATAGCGAGTCCGATCGATCCGCACGTTTTGATATATTGTTTGTCTGTGTGCGACGTACGGTTGTGTGACCTGCTATGAAGCTACAATGCCATGATTGATGTGTGTGCTTGAGACAGCTGCCCCCCTCCCCTCTGTGCTCGCTTACTGAAGCCAGTAAGCATGGTGACATGCCTGAGCAGGCTAAGAAACACACACAAGATTTTATCAGGTGTCTGCTGTTTTGCTAAGGAGTAGGCCTCGAACAATCACAAATAACTCGACAACGAAAGCAGCTATTCACAAAATTCTTTCACAGTGAGCGCTAGAAGGGTCTCCTGAATAAAATGATGTATTTTTTTGTTTGTATTGTTAAAAATGAGGACGCTACAGGGAGTTAAAAACGAGTGACTTTTCAGCAACGTTTATACTGGGAGTCAATGAGGCCGCTCACCTGTGCTCTCCTCACTTTGAGGCTTGTCATTCAAAAACCGTAAATCCTATCGTTTAGGTAGACACATTGTGTGAATCAGGACAAGTTTTCCTACTACTTTTGAGAAAATCATGACTGTAGAGTGAAATTTGTGGCTGAAAACAGAGTTTAAGCGAGAAAGTTTGACCTTTTTTTTCAAACTGTCTACACTCTAAGATAATGACCTTCACTGGTGTGTAACGCAATAGACACCCATTCAAAAGCCGGATTTTCTCCCAGAAACCACATGGCGGTTGAGCCGGGACTGATCCGAAAGTGTAGAACCTAGCAGAAAAGTTTAATGCCAGATCCACAGAGGAGAAGTTTTCCTACGTTTTAGAGTTTGAATCATGTCTCTAGGTGAAAGCATGCCAGAGCAGCGGATGTTTGAAAAACGTTGAAAAAGTGCTTTTTTTTCAATTAATTCCATAGAAATGAATGGGGTTTTTTGAGACGATTTTTTCGCGACAACGTCGCGAAAAAATCGTATTCTGCAGAGAAAAGTAATAGCATAGCGAGTCCGATCGAGCCGCACGTTTTGATATATTGTTTGTCTGTGTGCGACGTACGGTTATTGAGTTACTCGAAATCAAAATTTGCGTAGGAAGAGTAACAAATATAACACTAGACCGGACAATTCCCCGGGGGAAATTGTGAGAGGATGCAGTGCGCGAAGCAATTCGCTCACGCATGTTTGCTGGCCGTGAATGTGTGACCCGCAATGATGTTTCAATGCAATGATTGTGTGTGTGCTCGAGACAGCAGCCGTCATGAAGAAGAGCTATTCAAGAGCATGAACAAAGTGACTACAGGCGGAAATTAGCATGTACTGCTATAACCTGGGACAGACATCTGTCCTTACCACAAGGATAATGTTTAATTTGTGCACTGTCCCTTTTAAAAATAAAATAAACTCTAAACTCTAAGAAGAGTGTTTGTAGGTTGTATGTACGAACAGAAGTGTTCCTAATAAAGTGGGCGGCTAAGGTGAGGCTAAGACACACAAGGGCTGGAGTTTTCTACTGTTTTTTTATGAAGGACCAGGCCTCGAACAATGACAAATAACTCGACAACGGAAGCAGCTATTCACAATATTCTTTCACACTGAGCGCTAGAAGGGTCTCCTGAATAGACTGATGTAATTTTTTTGTCTGTCTTGTTAAAAATGAGGACGCTACAGGGAGTTAAAAACGAGTGACTTTTCAGCAACGTTTATAATGGGAGTCAATGAGGCCGCTCACCTGTGCTCTCCTCACTTTGAGGCTTGTCATTCAAAAACCGTAAATAATATCGTTTAGGTAGACACATTGTGTGAATCAGGACAAGTTTTCCTACTACTTTTGAGAAAATCATGTCTGTAGAGTGAAATTTGTGGCTGAAAACAGAGTTTAAGCGAGAAAGTTTGACCTTTTTTTTGAACCTCTCTCCACTCTGACCTTAACGAGGTCCACTGGTGTGTAACGCAATAGACACCCATTCAAAAGCCGGATTTTCTCCCAGAAACCACATGGCGTTTGACCCGGGACTGATCCGAAAGTGTAGAACCTTGCAGAAAAGTTGAATGCCAGATCCACAGAGGAGAAGTTTTCCTACGTTTTAGAGTTTGAATCACGTCTCTAGGTGAAAGCATGCCAGAGCAGTGGACGTTTGAAAAACGTTGAAAAAGTGCTTTTTTTTCAATTAATTCCATAGAAATGAATGGGGTTTTTTTGGACGATTTTTTTGCGACTACTTCGCGAAAAAATCGTATTCTATAGAGAAAAGTAATAGCATAGCGAGTCCGATCGAGCCGCACGTTTTGATATATTGTTTGTCTGTGTGCGACGTACGATTATTGTGTTACTCGAAATCAAAATTTGTGTAGGAAGAGTAACAAATATAACACTAGACCGGACAATTCCCCGGGGGAAATTGTGAGAGGATGCAGTGCGCGAAGCAATTCGGTCACGCATGTTTGCTGGCCGTGAATGTGTGACCCGCAATGATGTTTCAATGCAATGATTATGTGTGTGCTTGAGACAGCAGCCGTCATGAAGAAGAGCTATTCAACAGTACAACCAAAGTGACTACAGGCGGAAATTAGCATGTACTGCTATAACCTGGGACAGACATCTGTCCTTACCAAAAGGATAATGTTTAATTTGTGCACTGTCCCTTTTAAAAATAAAATAAACTCTAAGAAGAGTGTTTGTAGTTTGTATGTACGAACAGAAGTGTTCCTAATAAAGTGGGCGGCTAAGGTGAGGCCTGTCGGCTGCCCTCCTCTCAGTTTCTCAGAGCAGCGGATGTTTGAAAAAGTGTTTTTTTTTCCAATTAATTCCATAGAAATGAATGGGGTTTTTTTGGGACAAGTGTGACTACTACTTTTGAGAAAATTATGTCTGTAGTGTGAAATTTGTGGCTGAAAACAGTTTAAGTTTGAAATTTTGAGCATGATTTGTCTGTGTGCTTGAGACAGCTTTTCCCTCTGCCCCGTCACTGGCCCCAATTGGCATGGTGACGGGCCTGAACAGGAGAGTTAAGCACACACACAAGATTATGTCAGGTGTCTGCTGTTTTGCTAAGGAGTAGGCCTCGAACAATCACAAATAACTCGACAACAAAAGCAGCTATTCACAAAATTCTTTCACAGTGAGCGCTAGAAGGGTCTCCTGAATAAAATGATGTATTTTTTTGTTTGTATTGTTAAAAATGAGGACGCTACAGGGAGTTAAAAACGAGTGACTTTTCAGCAACGTTTATACTGGGAGTCAATGAGGCCGCTCACCTGTGCTCTCCTCACTTTGAGGCTTGTCATTCAAAAACCGTAAATCCTATCGTTTAGGTAGACACATTGTGTGAATCAGGACAAGTTTTCCTACTACTTTTGAGAAAATCATGTCTGTAGAGTTAAATTTGTGGCTGAAAACAGAGTTTAAGCGAGAAAGTTTGACCTTTTTTTTGAACCTCTCTCCACTCTGAGCGTAACGAGGTCCACTGGTGTGTAACGCAATAGACACCCATTCAAAAGCCGGATTTTCTCCCAGAAACCACATGGCGTTTGACCCGGGACTGATCCGAAAGTGTAGAACCTAGCAGAAAAGTTTAATGCCAGATCCACAGAGGAGAAGTTTTCCTACGTTTTAGAGTTTGAATCACGTCTCTAGGTGAAAGCATGCCAGAGCAGCGGATGTTTGAAAAACGTTGAAAAAGTGCTTTTTTTTCAATTAATTCCATAGAAATGAATGGGGTTTTTTTGTGACGATTTTTTCGCGACTACGTCGCGAAAAAATCGTATTCTATAGAGAAAAGTAATAGCATAGCGAGTCCGATCGAGCCGCACGTTTTGATATATTGTTTGTCTGTGTGCGACGTACGGTTATTGAGTTAATCGAAATCAAAATTTGCGTAGGGAGAGTAACAAATATAACACTAGACCGGACAATTCCCCGGGGGAAATTGTGAGAGGATGCAGTGCGCGAAGCAATTCGCTCACGCATGTTCGCTGGCCGTGAATGTGTGACCCGCAATGATGTTTCAATGCAATGATTGTGTGTGTGCTCTAGACAGCAGCCATCATGAAGAAGAGCGATTCAAGAGCATGAACAAAGTGACTACAGGCGGAAATTAGCATGTACTGCTATAACCTGGGACAGACATCTGTCCTTACCACAAGGATAATGTTTAATTTGTGCACTGTCCCTTTTAAAAATAAAATAAACTCTAAACACTAAGAAGAGTGTTTGTAGTATGTATGTACGAACAGAAGTGTTCCTAATAAAGTGGGCGGCTAAGGTGAGGCTAAGACACACAAGGGCTGGAGTTTTCTACTGTTTTTTTATGAAGGACCAGGCCTCGAACAATAACAAATAACTCGACAACGGAAGCAGCTATTCACAAAATTCTTTCACAGTGAGCGCTAGAAGGGTCTCCTGAATAAAATGATGTATTTTTTTGTTTGTACTCTTAAAAATAACGACAATAGAGCGATTTAAAAACGAGTGACTTATCTCTCATTTTTACAATGGGTTTCAATGAAGCCTGTCAGCTGCCCTGTCCTCAGTTTGACGCTTGTCATTCAAAAACCGTAAATCCTATCGTTTAGGTAGACACATTGTGTGAATCAGGACAAGTTTTCCTACAAGGATAATGTTTAATTTGTGCACTGTCCCTTTTAAAAATAAAATAAACTCTAAACTCTAAGAAGAGTGTTTGTAGTTTGTATGTACGAACAGAAGTGTTCCTAATAAAGTGGGCGGCTAAGGTGAGTCTGACACACAAGGGCTGGAGTTTTCTACTGTTTTTTTTTATGAAGGACCAGGCCTCGAACAATGACAAATAACTCGACAACGGAAGCAGCTATTCACAAAATTCTTTCACAGTGAGCGCTAGAAGGGTCTCCTGAATAAAATGATGTATTTTTTTGTTTGTATTGTTAAAAATGACGACGCTACAGGGAGTTAAAAACGAGTGACTTTTCAGCAACGTTTATACTGGGAGTCAATGAGGCCGCTCACCTGTGCTCTCCTCACTTTGAGGCTTGTCATTCAAAAACCGTAAATCCTATCGTTTAGGTAGACACATTGTGTGAATCAGGACAAGTTTTCCTACTACTTTTGAGAAAATCATGTCTGTAGAGTGAAATTTGTGGATGAAAACACAGTTTAAGCGAGAAAGTTTGACCTTTTTTTTGAACCTCTCTCCACTCTGACCTTAACGAGGTCCACTGGTGTGTAACGCAATAGACACCCATTCAAAAGCCGGATTTTTTCCCAGAAACCACATGGCGTTTGACCCGGGACTGATCCGAAAGTGTAGAACCTAGCAGAAAAGTTGAATGCCAGATCCACAGAGGAGAAGTTTTCCTACGTTTTAGAGTTTGAATCATGCCTCTAGGTGAAAGCATGCCAGAGCAGCGGATGTTTGAAAAACGTTGGAAAAGTGCTTTTTTTTCAATTAATTCCATCGAAATGAATGGGGTTTTTTGAGACGATTTTTTCGCGACTACGTCGCGAAAAAATCGTATTCTGTAGAGAAAAGTAATAGCATAGCGAGTCCAATCAAGCCGCACGTTTTGATATATTGTTTGTCTGTGTGCGACGTACGGTTGTGTGACCTGCTATGAAGCTACAATGCCATGATTCATGTGTGTGCTTGAGACAGCCGGCCCCTCCCCTCTGTGCTCGCTTACTGTAGCCAGTCGGCATGGTAAAGGGCCTGAGCAGGTTAAAAAACACACACAAGAGTTTGTCAGGTGTCTGCTGAATTTTGCTAAGGGACAGGCCTCGAACAATGACAAATAACTCGACAACGGAAGCAGCTATTCACAAAATTCTTTCACAGTGAGCGCTAGAAGGGTTTCCTGAATAAAATGATGTATTTTTTTGTTTGTATTGTTAAAAATGAGGACGCTACAGGGAGTTAAAAACGAGTGACTTTTCAGCAACGTTTATACTGGGAGTCAATGAGGCTGCTCACCTGTGCTCTCCTCACTTTGAGGCTTGTCATTCAAAAACCGTAAATCCTATCGTTTAGGTAGACACATTGTGTGAATCAGGACAAGTTTTCCTACTACTTTTGAGAAAATAATGTCTGTAGAGTGAAATTTGTGGCTGAAAACGGAGTTTAAGCGAGAAAGTTTGACCTTTTTTTTGAAGCCGCCTACACTCTAAGTTTAACGACCCTCACTGGTGTGTAACGCAATAGACACCCATTCAAAAGCCGGATTTTCTCCCAGAAACCACATGGCGTTTGAACCGGGCCTGATCCGAAAGTGTAAAACCTAGCAGAAAAGTTGAATGCCAGATCCACAGAGGAGAAGTTTTCCTACGTTTTAGAGTTTGAATCATGTCTCTAGGTGAAAGCATGCCAGAGCAGTGGATGTTTGAAAAACATTGAAAAAGTGCTTTTTTTTCAATTAATTCCATAGAAATGAATGGGGTTTTTTGGGGCGATTTTTTCGCGACTACGTCGCGAAAAAATCGCATTCTATAGAGAAAAGTAATAGCATAGCGAGTCCGATCGAGCCGCACGTTTTGATATATTGTTTGTCTGTGTGCGACGTACGGTTATTGAGTTATTCGAAATCAAAATTTGCGTAGGAATAATAATAATAAGAAGAAGAAGAAGAAATACGTAGAAGAACAATAGTTGCAGTGCTTTGCACTGCAACCTATGGGCTCCCCTAGGGGAGCCCATAGGTTGCTGTGCTGCAGCACTGCATCCTAACTAGACCGGACAATTCCCCGGGGGAAATTGTGAGAGGATGCAGTGCGCGAAGCAATTCGGTCATGCACGTTTGCCGGCCGTGAATGTGTGACCAGCAATGATGTTTCAATGCAATGATTGTGTGTGTGCTCGAGACAGCAGCCGTCATGAAGGAGACCTATTCAAGAGCATGAACAAAGTGACTACAGGCGGAAATTAGCATGTACTGCTATAACCTGGGACAGACATCTGTCCTTACCACAAGGATAATGTTTAATTTGTGCACTGTCCCTTTTAAAAATAAAATAAACTCTAAACTCTAAGAAGAGTGTTTGAAGTTTGTATGTACGAACAGAAGTGTTCCTAATAAAGTGGGCGGCTAAGGTGAGGCTAAGACACACAAGGGCTGGAGTTTTCTACTGTTTTTTTTATGAAGGACCAGGCCTCGAACAATGACAAATAACTCGACAACGGAAGCAGCTATTCACAAAATTCTTTCACACTGAGCGCTAGAAGGGTCTCCTGAATAAAATGATGTATTTTTTTGTTTGTACTCTTTAAAATAACGACACTAGAGCGATTTAAAAACGAGTGACTTTTCTATCACGTTTATAATGGTTGTCAATGAAGCCTGTCAGCTGCACTGTCCTCAGTTTGACGCTTGTCATTCAAAAACCGTAAATCCTATCGTTTAGGTAGACACATTGTGTGAATCAGGACAAGTTTTCCTAGTACTTTTGAGAAAATCATGTCTGTAGAGTGAAATTTGTGGCTGAAAACAGAGTTTAAGCGAGAAAGTTTGACCTTTTTTTTGAAGCCGCCTACACTCTGAGTTAACGAGGCGCACTGGTGTGTAACGCAATAGACACCCATTCAAAAGCCGGATTTTCTCCCAGAAACCACATGGCGTTTGACCCGGGACTGATCCGAAAGTGTTGAACCTAGCAGAAAAGTTGAATGCCAGATCCACAGAGGAGAAGTTTTCCTACGTTTTAGAGTTTGAATCACGTCTCTAGGTGAAAGCATGCCAGAGCAGCGGATGTTTGAAAAACGTTGAAAAAGTGCTTTTTTTCAAATTAATTCCATAGAAATGAATGGGGTTTTCTATAGAGAAAAGTAATAGCATAGCGAGTCCGATCGAGCCGCACGTTTTGATATATTGTTTGTCTGTGTGCAACGTACGGTTATTGAGTTAATCGAAATCGAAATTTGCGTAGGAAGAGTAACAAATATAACACTAGACCGGACAATTCCCCGGGGGAAATTGTGAGAGGATGCAGTGCGCGAAGCAATTCGGTCATGCATGTTTGCCGGCCGTGAATGTGTGACCAGCAATGATGTTTCAATGCAATGATCGTGTGTGTGCTTGAGACAGCAGCCGTCATGAAGGAGACCTATTCAAGAGCATGAACAAAGTGACTACAGGCGGAAATTAGCATGTACTGCTATAACCTGGGACAGACATCTGTCCTTACCACAAGGATAATGTTTAATTTGTGCACTGTCCCTTTTAAAAATAAAATAAACTCTAAACACTAAGAAGAGTGTTTGTAGTTTGTATGTACGAACAGAAGTGTTCCTAATAAAGTGGGCGGCTAAGGTGAGGCCTGTCGGCTGCCCTCTTCTCAGTTTCTCAGAGCAGCGGATGTTTGAAAAAGTGCTTTTTTTTCCAATTAATTCCATAGAAATTAATGGGTTTTTTTTGGGACAAGTGTGACTACTACTTCTGAGAAAATTATGTCTGTAGTGTGAAATTTGTGGCTGAAAACAGTTTAAGTTTGAAATTTTGAGCATGTAAGTGTAGAACCTAGCAGAAAAGTTGAATGACAGATCCACAGAGGAGAAGTTTTCCTACGTTTTAGAGTTTGAATCACGTCTCTAGGTGAAAGCATGCCAGAGCAGCAGACGTTTGAAAAACGTTGAAAAAGTGCTTTTTTTCAATTAATTCCATAGAAATGAATGGGGTTTTTTTGTGACGATTTTTTTTTTTATAACCTGGGACAGACATCTGATCTTAACACAAGGATAATGTTTAATTTGTGCACTGTCCCTTTTAAAAATAAAATAAACTCTAAACTCTAAGAAGAGTGTTTGTAGTTTGTATGTACGAACAGAAGTGTTCCTAATAAAGTGGGCGGCTAAGGTGAGGCTGCCACACAAGGGCTGGAGTTTTCTACTGTTTTTTTATGAAGGACCAGGCCTCGAACAATGACAAATAACTCGACAACGGAAGCAGCTATTCACAAAATTCTTTCACAGTGAGCGCTAGAAGGGTCTCCTGAATAAAATGATGTATTTTTTTGTTTGTATTGTTAAAAATGAGGACGCTACAGGGAGTTAAAAACGAGTGACTTTTCAGCAACGTTTATACTGGGAGTCAATGAGGCCGCTCACCTGTGCTCTCCTCACTTTGAGGCTTGTCATTCAAAAACCGTAAATCCTATCGTTTAGGTAGACACATTGTGTGAATCAGGACAAGTTTTCCTACTACTTTTGAGAAAATCATGTCTGTAGAGTGAAATTTGTGGCTGAAAACGGAGTTTAAGCGAGAAAGTTTGACCTTTTTTTTGAAGCCGCCTACACTCTAAGTTTAACGACCCTCACTGGTGTGTAACGCAATAGACACCCATTCAAAAGCCGGATTTTCTCCCAGAAACCACATGGCGTTTGAACCGGGCCTGATCCGAAAGTGTAAAACCTAGCAGAAAAGTTGAATGCCAGATCCACAGAGGAGAAGTTTTCCTACGTTTTAGAGTTTGAATCATGTCTCTAGGTGAAAGCATGCCAGAGCAGTGGATGTTTGAAAAACATTGAAAAAGTGCTTTTTTTTCAATTAATTCCATAGAAATGAATGGGGTTTTTTGGGGCGATTTTTTCGCGACTACGTCGCGAAAAAATCGTATTCTACAGAGAAAAGTAATAGCATAGCGAGTCCGATCGAGCCGCACGTTTTGATATATTGTTTGTCTGTGTGCGACGTACGGTTATTGAGTTATTCGAAATCAAAATTTGCGTAGGAATAATAAGAAGAAGAAGAAGAAGAAGAAATACGTAGAAGAACAATAGTTGCAGTGCTTTGCACTGCAACCTATGGGCTCCCCTAGGGGAGCCCATAGGTTGCTGTGCTGCAGCACTGCATCCTAACTAGACCGGACAATTCCCCGGGGGAAATTGTGAGAGGATGCAGTGCGCGAAGCAATTTGGTCACTCATGCAAGCTAGCTGTGAATGTGTGACTTGCTATGAGGCTACAAAATTGATGTTAAACATCAAGTTATTACTGAAAAACTATTGATTAAAAAAACAGACACTGAGAAATGGTCCTATAAACAACTTTACCAATATAAAAGCTTACCAGGACTATCAAATATGTGATGTGAACTTTCCCAGTCGCAGGTTCCTGGTCAGGCCAGCGTGGCGCAGCAGCAGGTGAGATTTTTATTTATTTTTAACAATAAGTTAACTGGTTAATATTTAAAATTTGAATATTTGTCTGGTCAAATATACATGTGGGTTTTTTGTCTTTCACAGGAGGAGTACTGTACTGTGTGAATGTGTGACTTACTATGAGGCTACGATGCTAACAGCTAGCTAACATGCTAATACCTAGCAAGCAATAATAAAACAACCATAAACAGACATTTTGCAGCAGATATTTGGTTTATTTTTCCATAAAACACAAGCAAACAACCAAGGCATTGAAAAACACCCGATGAGTCAGCAAAAATCAACATAAGTCTAACGCTTTTAACAAACATTGTCGCAAAGCAGCTTTACAGAATTTGAACAACTTAAAACATGAGCTAATTTTGTCACTAATCTATCCCCAATGAGCAAGCCTGTGGCGACGGTGGCAAGGAAAAACTCCCTCAGACAACAACATGAGGAAGAAACCTCGAGAGGAACCAGACTCAAAAGGGAACCCATCCTCATTTGGGCAACAACAACATGAACAGTTTAACATGAAGACAGTTTCATTGATGGAAACTTTAGGACTGCACTCAAGTTAACAAGTCAACTGTAGTCCTCAGGCATAAAAGCATTACTGTAGCAACAAAAAGCAGATTAGGTACTACCGGTCAACTAATCACAGGCCCTAGGACCTGGTGTGTATCCTCCCTACTAAATACAATGAGAACTAATCTAAGAAGCAGACAAGACAACCGAACCAATCAGGAAACTAAAGATAAAAGGGGGGGGGGGATCTTCTGGAGGTCTTCTTCCTGAGTCTTGTTCTTCCTGTAACATTAAAACAGTATTCATTAGTCAGGTGCACTTTTCAAAGTGTTGTTTGATATACAAATCAATGAAGATACAATGCTAAATATCCCTTACGTTCTTCTGCTGGGTTGCTGTCTTCACTGGAGAGTGAGCTGCTATAGTCTTCTGGAGGTCTTCATCCTACATATGTTCCCAGATTAAAAAACAACAAGACATAAGTTACAGGTTTCAATGCATTGTGTTAAAACATTGCTCAAAAGTTATGAAATATTTCTTTGCTTTTTTGTGATCGGTTGCTGTCCCCACTGGCACGAGATCAGCTGTGGTCCTCTTCATTTCCTCCTCACTCTGCTGTGAGATACTCCTGCTTTTGAACATGGACAGTAGAGAGCCTGAAGAAGAGAAAGGGAGGGGGATTTAGTTACATTACTCAAACGCGAGTGAATAATTCAAAGGAAGAGAGATACTTACCTTGTGATGGACCTTGTTGACATTCAGCTTGATTTTACATAAAGCAACATTACAATACAAGATTACATAACATTACATTACATTAGCTAAGCCAATTCCATAACATTTTAAATTGACCGCCGTTCTCAGCAGCTCAGTAAATGACAAGATAATGCGGAGCCCTTTATTACATAAATAAATACAATTACACTGCATTTACAAAAGACTCAACCATTTCCAGCCAACACATGCCACTACAATGATTAGTCTTAACAATAACTTAAAACTACACAATTGAAAAGCTGAGCACTCATTGAACAAACTGAATGAGTGACCTGAAACACGTATATGAAAAACAATTAAGAAAAACGCCCACGCAAACAAGTTATGACAAAATGAAACAATGTGAAGGGTTTTTTTTTTTTACAAAAAAAAAATTTAAGGTCAATTAACACTTTACAGAGAGAGTACAATAACAGTGACGATAAACTACTCCTTGACCAGGCTCAAGGAGTGCCTAGAAACTACATATGCATTACACACACACACACACACACACACACCTTACAGGATACAGAAACTCGAACTTTTCTATGGATCATGTGTTGGCTAGAGAGGCTTAGTCGGTCAAAATACAATAAACCGGACTGTGGTAACTGTAGTACGTTTGGAGAACACCTGATTGAAGACACTTATCAGGATGTGAAATATAAATGTGGTCAATCAGTGTGTTCTTCTCGGTGGTGGACTCTTTAATTAATTGAGTGTAACCTCTGGACTGAAATAAGTCTTTGATGCTTTTTTTTCCTTTCGAAAGAAGATCCTCATTAAAATCGCCACAAACAACAATGGGCTGGTGATTTAAAATGGCCAATGAGTCCAAGAGGTTTTTCAAATTTTGGAGAAAGATTCCTAATTGAAAATTTGGCGGTTTGTAAACCGTCGCCAATAGTACTTTGACCGGAGCCTTGATTTTAACAACAACAAACTCCAAATCCGTGACCTGTTGCATGTACCTGCGAGGCTCTGCTTGCACATAGTCTCTGCAGTACACTGCAACTCCACCTCCATCTTTTTTAGCCATGTCCACACAGCTGTTGTAAGACAGCTGTCTGCTACGTGGGAACATGGCATACCCCTCCAATTGAAAAATTTCAGCTACAGAAGACCCCGACAAATGTGTCTCTGTAAGGCAAAGCACATCCGCTCGTTGGAGCTCGTGATGCGCTCTCAGGTCCACCATGTGACATGGCAGACCCTGCGTGTTGTGGTGGACAATTGTCAAAACCTTTGGAGTTTGTTGCACGGATTGAAGAAAACTCAACAACGGTCTACAGCTCTGGAAAGACGCTCGAGGCATACTTTCCATAGCCATCTTGATCTCGGGGTCGGCGTAGATCTTCTTCTCGTCGAAGTCACAGACGGTCAGACCTCCCAGCGAAGTTGTGCGGCTTAGAGCTACATAAGCCATGCCCGGTTCGAAGACGCGTTTCAGGCACACAACCGCCGACGCCATCGTCATGCCTTGTACTTTGTGGGCCGTACAGGCAAAAGCCAACTTCATGGGGAACTGGCGACGAACAACGCCTTTTTTGCTGCTCAGGTTCTCCTCAGACCTTTCAATATAGGCCAGATTGTCTGAGGGACCCAAGATCTTTTTGCGGAATCTCTGTCCTGCTGTGGGATTGTCCAGCTGGAGTCCAATCAACTTTACATATTTTGGCTCGCGCTCCGTCATCACAATGTGCGAGATGGTTCCGAATGTTCCGTTAACAATTCCGTCCTCCACGTCGAGATTCCTGGTCAACATAACGCGTACTCCTTGAGCAGCCATTATGTTGTCAGGCAAGTCTCGCTGGTTACCTTTAACGGCGAACACCATCGTCATGCAGCCGGTCGTAGGCATTTTACGGTAATCCTGAGCTGCGATGTCGATGGCATCCTCGTGGAGGGAGGCTACAGTGGCGGAGTTGTGACGGTCAACTTCTTTGTTGGTGGCGTATATATGCAGCCTATCTACTGGACAATCCTTGATGTCGGCCACTGCCTGTGTGAGCAACCGTCTATCTTCGTCGCTCAAAGGATCGCGCTTTTGCTTCACTCTCAGGCGGTTCAAGAGCTCAGCAAAAGCCCGATCGTCCTTCTGTCGCATGATCTCTGTAAGGACGACCATTTTGAAGTGATCCTTCCAGAGATCAAACTCCGTCTCCTCGTACACACACAGCGGCTTGGCTCTACCGGGAGGCGGCAACTGATAAAAGTCACCTACAGCAAGGACAGAAATTCCTCCGAACGGCTTCTTGTTTCCTCGGATCTGTTGAAAACGCCAGTTGACGTAGGCAAACAGCTCTTTGGAAACCATGGAGATCTCGTCAATGATGAGAATCTCCGCGTTGGACAGCGCCGCTCTGACCTCATCAAGGGCGTTTCCAAGACCTTGATACGGTGGCTTCAAGGATCTTGGCAGTTTGAGGACGGAGTGCAACGTTACGCCAGCGATGTTGAAGGCTGCTGTGCCAGTGAAGGCGGTCAGCAGCACCGCAGGCTGGGACATGTCTGCATGGTCCCGGAATCTGGGGAGCTCACGCAGAATCCTCGTTGCCTCCTGGTGAACGCACTTGATTACGTGCGATTTACCACAGCCAGCTCCCCCGGTCAAAAAGTAATAAAACGGATCGACGTCACGACCCCACACAAGTTCAAAGCACCACTGACGTATGCTGTAGAAGATAGAAGCCTGCGTTTCGTTCAGACTTTGATACATTTTTCTCACAAAGTCTGGACTCAACTGCGGCGCTTCTATCCTAGGCATGGAGCTCCTCCCGTCTTTCTTGACTTCGTATTCAGGAACTTCTTCTTGGTCTTCACGCTCATCGTCAGGTTCTCGCTCTGCAAGACACTCTAACCGGTCTGCCTCTACTTCAGGCGCATAACAGTCCAATTCATTAACTATAGGGCCGTGCACCCGATACTGTTCCAACGCTTCGTCAAGCTTCCGACCTTGACCTTCATAGCGTTGTTTGTTGCGGTCTACGATGGCTCGGACACGCACGCCATACTTTTGGCCACACTTATAAAACTGCTCGTAGGTCGGGTGTGCTTCATCTCTCAGGTCGTCATCGGATCTGTGTGGGAGATAAAGCTTGAGCAGTCTTCTATAGAACTTCTCAGGTGTTTTCTGCTCTGAGAAGCGAGGAAATCTAATAATTGCTGGTTTCCCAGTCCTCTTCTGAACAAAGCCCATGTCGTGTAAGAGGGGGATGCCGCTTCTACTTTCAGTTTGCTGCCCGTACAGCACCCTGTACTCCGACGCAAACTCGGCCATGCACATGTGCTCGAACTCCGGCTCGACAGGCCTGTAGGCGTATTTGTCAGGCAGGCCCGACATCCACACCTCCTCCGAACCCGGCTCCATTTGCTTGAGTCTGCCAATAGGGTGACTCATCTTCAGACCCTCCTCGTCGGTCTGAAGGAACACAACGGAGCGGGAGCACCTCTTCAGACGCAAGCTGCAGGTGCGAGCAACAGCCTCTTGAGCGCTGACCTCTCTATGTTTAACATAGGCCTGCATAATCTGCTTCATTTCGTCGCGCTCATTTATGTTGGACTGTTTTACATCTTTGATGACGTTCTTAAGGAATTGAGTCATCTCGTGCTCTGGCTTCGACACATAGGACATCATGTACATGATGCAGCTGTAGTCATCCACGACGTACTGAATGTCCATGTTGGCGTTCCAGGCACGAAGCAGGTCTGGGTTGTACTGATTAACCCAGCAGTCATTTGGATGCCGCTTCAGGACCACGACGTTGCTGTTTGCGGCGTGGTCGAAGAGCTTACGGTACTGCTTACGCGTCAAACCGCATCGGTCGAGCAACTCCGTCAAGCTGCTAAATGAAGCGCCTGCATCCATGAGCAAGTCTCTAACTTGCTGAAGCTTGGCTTTGGCTTTCTTTCGCTTCTTAGCGATTGCCCGCTTCTCCCTCCGTTCTCTAGCAGCAGCCTCGTCTTGGTTTTCGTCTAAAACTCCAGAGGGGCGAACAACGGGGGGCCTAGTGATGAAGGTTTCATCCACGGGCAGTTTAGGGAAGCAAAACCTACAGGCAACATTGCCTTTTTTGCAGGACTTGGAATGGTTCCTGCTGTGCACCTGAACCTCCGAGACAATTCCGTGGAGCTCCAGGTCTGTCTCGGGGTCAGGCATCTCACACGAGATGTAGCGATCTATAAACGCCGCTACTTCGTCGTCAGAGGCGTCGTCAAATTTGGGTGAGTTTTTTATCCAGATCAGCATGTGTATATGGGGACTTCCTCTAGCTTGGAACTCAACCCTATAAAAGTAATCCTCTACTTCACCAATGGGCTGTGCTGGTGAGAGGATAAGGTTGGTCATCAGAGCATCGACTCGCTTTTCAAACATGCGCATCACCGTTACGGGGTTGCTCCGCAGAATGTCGCATTTCGCTTTCCAGTCGAGCTCTGAAAAGTCCCCTAGTTCTCCCTGCTGAGCTTTTATGATCTCTATGACCTCAGGCCATCTCATCTCGGCAGCGGAGAACGTTGCAAAAAACGTGGGTTTGCCAATTTGCCGGACCATGGCGTGGACATCTTTGAGCGTTTTTGTCCAATAAGCCGGGGTGCCTCGAAGAGGTTGCATAAACCGAGTTGCTTCTTGGCTCATAATGAGCCGTTGCACCTCGTCTCGGTCCAGGAGCATAAGGTTGTTAATATGACGGCCATCTGCAGCTCTGGACCTGCCTTTGCGCATTTGAATCGACATGCTGTTTGTCGCCAGGTGCGTTTCTGTGACAAACTGCGCAAAGAAAAGATACGTTTGGTCGCTAGCAAAACGTGTATCAGCAGCAAACAGCCTGCAATTAAAATACATGCTAGGCGAGAGCGAGAAGGTTCTGGGTTCATCCAGTGTGTTCTCTCCTGTCGGGAATTGCACAGGGAAAGCCATGGCTTCTAGTTTCGGTATGGCGAAGAACCCTACTGGTTTGTTGCCCTGGGCGGGGGCAACGCTAAATATTCCATCGCCATACGTAAGAATTTCCTGCGCGATGTCAGGCGGCTGCATACACGTGTCCAGAGTCAGGCCAGGTCTAAGCTCCTCCTCCTCGTCAGCTTCCTTGGGCTGACGACATCTATCGGGGTCCGGGTCGTTCTGACTACTAAAAACCTCTTCGAGGTCTATGCCAGCCTCAATGTCTCCCTGATGCTGCTCCGGCTGCGCAGCATCAGCAACATTGTGCTGCGAGTCGTCTTGATCGACCGACTCGTCAAAAGTGGCACTGTCGTTAATGGATACATCCTGATACTCAGAATGCATCTTTTTAAGCGTGGCCAGGGCAGCTAAAACATTTTTCATGTTAACGGTATAGAAGTGCTGGTAGCCCTTATAGCTAATGCGCCTCTTTAATTTAACTTGAAGTAGCTGCGCTTCCGATCTGGGTCTTGGGAGACTGTTGACAGTCGCTTCCATCTCCGATGGAACGCACACAACAGCTCCGCGGACTGCTTTTTGCTGTCCTTTGGGCAGAGCGATAACCTTGGCGAAAGGCAGTATTTTGGCAATAAGCTGCCTCTCGAGCACGTTGAGCGTAGCCAACTCTGGGGGGATCGGTGCCAACTCCAGTCGGTTCGCGGTGGCAATTGGTGGCATGCGTCCTCTCTTCAAGTGGCTGTCACATGTGTTACAGATCCACTCCTGCAGTCGCTCTTGTGCAATAGAGCAATGTTCAGAGCAGTCGTCGTCACAAAAATGGACGTACTTGCCTGTTAAGCAGGCTGCGGCCACTCTGGGTTTTTGGGTGTACTTTCCCCTATTGCACAATTTAACCTGATTAGGAAACATTGCTCTGTTGCACACCGTACAAACGCACGTTGGTCCACGACGAATTAGCTCGCGAAATGCTGTGATGGCGGCTTCCATCACAGGATTAATCACGGCCTGTGAATGGCGGGGGGTGTGGGGCACTAGCTTCCTATATTTTCGTTTGATCCTTAATGCCCTCTGCATCTTGCTAAAGATGCAAAAAGTAGCATCTGTGGACAGTTTGGTTACTCTGCGCTGGCTACAGCGTTTGATACAGCGTAACCTAAACTCAGGATCACTGTGGTACTTAGCATAGAAACGCTCCTTTCTCTTTTGCCTAAAGCTCTGGTGCGATATATACTTCGTCGTCATATACAATTTCTGTCTACGCTGAAAATCAGGATCCGCCTTATACTTGTCTTTAATGTACTGTTTCTGTCGACTCTGAAAAGCAGGATCCGCCTTATACTTGTCTTTAATGTACTGTTTCTGTCGACTCTGAAAAGCAGGATCCGCCTTATACTTGTCTTTAATGTACTGTTTTCGTCTACTCTGAAAAGCAGGATCTGTCTTATACTTGTCTTTAATGTACTGCTTCTGTCGACTCTGAAAAGCAGGATCCGCCTTATACTTGTCTTTAATGTACTGTTTTCGTCTACTCTGAAAAGCAGGATCCGCCTTATACTTGTCTTTAATGTAACTTATTTGTCTACTCTGAAAAACAGGATCCGTCTTATACTTGTCTTTAATGTACTGTTTTTGTCTACTCTGAAAAGCAGGATCTTCCTTATATCTCTGGATAATTAATACGCTCTTTTTTCTTTGAACTTTTAAATAATAACGTCTGAAAGACAATAACCGTCGTTTCCTATGATTACTGTCTTGTGAATATTTTTTGTCTGCTTCCATTTTTTTAATTCCAAATTCTGGGCACTTGTCATACTTATTTTTTTCATATACCGAGCTTCCTTTTTTTTTGACAACATGGCACACTGGTGCATGTTGCTCTTTCCTACTACTTTTTCTTCTGGCCTTTTGTCGCTGGGTTTTACCGAGTTTTAAGATATTTTCGTTTGTTGGAGGGAGAGCTGTCCTGGAGACTTTTTCTACCAACGATTGCTGAAGACATTCACTGGAACCGATGGCTTCAAATGACACAAGCACCAACTCATAGGTGGCAAAAGGTCCACGATCTGCAAAGAGTTTGAGCAGGTGCTCAGCCAGGTCACTGATTTCAGTGAAGGTCTTCATGATTGCAGTTCCGTTGTGGTCTGGTAGACCTGCTGAATTTCTGGCATGTGAATCAAACACGCCATACCTCCCTGATTTGTCACGGAAAACTGCAATAACCTCTGGAGATACAATGATGAACGCATGCCTAACATGACCTGACAGACACTGAAGCTCTTCAGCAAGGGAAAGGAGACCCTGGTTTCCGTTGCTGCTGGCTTTGACGAGTCCACATTTAATGTCGGACAGATGGACATTGTACATATTTGTGTCTGTCAGGACTTGTTTTGGCATTTCCTCAACGCTAAGATGGTCATCATTGTATCTTCTCTCCAGGATCAGCTGTTGTTTCACTGCTACGTACAGTGAATCTCCCTGTGCCAGCACTCTATCGAGGGCAGCCGTGTTAAAGTGACCACCCTCATTCTCAAAAGCGAGAAAAGTCAGGGACATGCAGGAACACTGATGATTTCTAGAGAATTCACTGTACCTCATGTCTGCCTGACTGTGGCTAGCCCTAGCAACAACAACAGACTGACACCCACTTACCGTCACACTTACCTTGACGCTCGCCTGTAAAGATGTTAAAAGGTTAATTATTACTAAGTTAGTCACAATTAGTTATTAGTCTTACTAGTAGTTACTACCCATTATTGCCAGCATTGTTATTAATACTGTTAACTTTATTATTACTAGTAGTAATAGCAGCAGTCGTAACTAATTACATTACAAACTGTTGTAGAACGTTTTCAGCAAGTTTGTCAGATCAATTAAATAAATCTATAAAAAAGCTGACACAATCTTACACGTTATGGCAAGTATACTTGGCTACACATTACATTATTCCTTGTTTAAAATTTAAACATGTTGAGACCATCGTGGTTTCTCCTTTGTCCCATGGTCTTCTAGAATAAAGTTTAAAGGAGGATTTAAAGGACCTTTAAAGGAGGCTACTACCTTCACCACACCGACACTGCAGGATGTTGACTTTACAAGTACAGAGGTTTTCTGACCAGTATTATTAACTTAAGTTTACCAAGATCATATTTAGAAAACCTCTGTACCATTACTTGTGTTTATCTTTAAACAATTAATAAAACCATAAACTGTTTAGACTATACTACTCTGAATTATTTCTTCCTTAAAGGTCTTTTTATGCATTTGAGTTGAAATAAACCACACACACCCACAAGCACTTTATTAAACCCACGATAAACCCGAATGTAAATGTCCTGACCTCTTTAGCAAGGGAGCTGGAGAGTCCATCGTCGATTATCCAGGGCCAGGAAGTCGATGAGGGAAATGGTGTCCATGTCTGTGATAAGTCATAACTCCAATTAATATTTAGACATGAGGAAACAACGCACCAAGTTGATACAAGAAAAGTTTTCCAAGTGTATTTCAATTTCTCACTGAAATTTGTGTTGTGTGCAGAGAAAGATAATGCTATCAGATGTTAAATGAACCAGTTTAATGTAATTACAGCTGATTTTACAGTAAACGTTCTGTGTCAACTGTGGAGTAAATACCTTAGCTGGGCGAGGAGACTGATGGGCCACATCTTTAATGGTCTTGGATGGTCCAGCTGGTGAAGGAGTCTTCATCCTGGGCACCTGAAAACAAATAATTTGATAAAATGAAGACTTTAATGACATTATGAACTTGACTTAATAGGAATAATATTTACCTTCGCAACCGGGGAACAGCAGGGAGTCTCCGGATCACCCAAACTGCAGGACAACCTGACTGGAGGGGACTCCATCAGCTGTTGACACACGAGAACAAACACGTTAAACTTCATGTCTCAGTGAACACAATGTGTGTTCTGTGTGAGATTGTGTCTGTTGTGGCAGAGAGTAACATACGTTGGTCACTGAAATTTGGGTGCGGGGGGATGGTCCGTCCGTGGTCCTGGACCGAGGAACCGGGCTGGAGGGGGCGTCGTCCTCCAGTCTCTGTGACAGCCTGGTTGGAGGGGATCCAACCAACTGTCGACAGATGAGAACAAATACATCAAAATTCAGACAGTCTAGTTATGTCTCCATGAAGACACCGTGTCAACTGTAAACATTCACTGTGTGTGTCAGTTGTGTAACATACGTTGTTCACAGGAGACTGGTGGTGGGGGGGGCGTCTCTCCGAGGTCCTACGACGCCTGGCTGCCGCTGGGGAGGCCACCTGCACCATCAAATAAAACATAGCATCAGTAACTGTAGAACAAGGAGAAACTTTAGAACACAGCCGAGAAGAGACGTCAGACAATTTACCTTCTTGCTCGCTGGAGGAGACCTGCAGTCCTCTATGCCAGACAGCCGAGAAGGAGACACCTCCTCCACAGCACGAAGGATCGTGCTACTGAACCACACTGGGTTCAGTGGGAGGAAGGACTCCTCCTGTGAAAGACAAAAAAAAAAAACCCGCATGAATATTTGTCTGGTCAAATATACAAACTTTAAATATTAACCAGTTAACTTATTGTTAAAAAAATAAAAAAGTCACTCACCTGCTGCTGCGCCACGCTGGCCTGACCAGGAACCTGCGACTGGGAAAGTACACATCACATTTGATTAAATAGATGCTTTTTAATTACAACTGTGAACCCGTTCACCAAAATGTACCCAAACACATGTAAACACACAATATAATAAACTTTACTAACCTTGCTTCTCCGACCAACGACCTTCCACTGGAAGGGGTCAGGAGACAGAGGAGCACATACCTCGCCCTTCACAACCAGCTTAGGAGATACCTTCCCAAGTGGCTGTGAAGGAGTGGGAGACACCGGGGGAGGTGGTGGTGTCTTGAGGAACTGCTCCGTCGCGGCCCACAGCAGCTGGGTGAGGATGCCCATCCCTTCACGGTCGCTCAGGTGAACCTGCAGACATGACAACACAAATCCATTTACAGACAAAGTTCAACTACAAAAAGTAGCTCGTGTTGACTGGTTCATGTCAGCACGAGAAATTATAACAAATTAGACTTTTTCTATCACAGACATTCTACTTACGCCGTCTCTGCTCCACAGCTCCAAGCGCGTAAGGGGGAAGTGCTCCGCCACAGAGAAGTACCTCACACCTAAAAATATAAAAACGAAAAACATAAGTCATTACAACATCCACACATGCATTATGACTATGTTCATTACTATGTCACAGACATTAAGTACATTTCTTGTTCTTGTTTTATTGACATGATATTTTTACACACCCATACGAGCTGTCACGCGGTGGTACTCTTGGCGCAGGAGGACCTGGTACATCTCATCCTCCTGCAGGCGGGGGGGGAAGTCCAGCACAAAAACCTGTAGAAAACAAAACATGTTCGTTAACAATCAGCATTTTCATTCAAAATCACACATTACAATAACTACACATTAAAAGCTCATACATTGATTACTCTGAGATTAAACGTATCTCTAGTTTTGTCAAACTACTACAAATACAGGACAAGCGAGACATGAAAAAACACGTACCTCCGGCCAGCGGCTCCTCACAGCAGTGAGGAAACTTGCATAGTCGACGGCTGCCTCGTCGATGGTCCTGCTCGCCGTCAGGTTGTTGCTGGGGGCAAGAACACAGACCGCAGCAGGGGCCCGAGGAAGATCAGCATGCAGGACCTCCGTCCGCAGCTGAGCAGCGTGGGCCCCAGGGGTTGACATGACGCCAAACGAGAACTTACCCTCTGGCATCACGGCGAAACCGTCCGCGATGGACCGCAGGTGGGAGTCCCCGACAATCAGAACAAACTGCAACAACAAAGAAAATTTCTTTAGCATGAAAATCATTAATCCCTCTCAAGATCAATTACTTTCTTCATAAACTGGACAATAACAACACCTTCTTGTCAGGAGACTCCGGCGGGATGACCAACTTGTGGCTCCGTCCTGTGAGCTTTGAAGTTGGCCACCTCAGCACCCGATGGCGGAACCCGGTACCGCGGCCTGTTTAGTAAAAGACAAAGCAGATAACGGTATTATTGAATTGAAAAACCAGGAAATGTCAAGAAATCACTCGTTTATACGAGTAAAACAGTACAGAAAACCAGTTTAAAAAGCTTAGTATTGATGAATTAATTTATTGATCATTTAGGGATAACACAGGTGGATACTCACATGGCCGAACTTTGGGAAGGACATCTCCCGTGCTCCAGAAAGGCTTGGCTGGGGGTGAAGATCCAACCAACTGATGACAGATAAAATAATAAGCATAAGACAAAGACAAGTTCAAACAAAATACAATAAAAATTTAAAAAGTAATACAAAATACATTAAACCTCAGACAATGTCTCATATGAACATACGTTGCTGACTGGAGCTCGGGAGCAGGGGGGGTGGGTCTCCCTGGTCCTCGACCCTGTGGAAGGCTCCTCTCCGGCCGGGGGGGACACCGTCTGATGAAACATTAACATCAAAGACATGGCAGACATACAGAACTTGGCAGTTAAAAAGAAAGCGATTGATGTGACATTTCTACAGCTATTTTCATGCAGACAGTTGTGACACAGAAGCTTATCTACTGTGTAAATACCTTCAGGGGGAAAGTGGAGGGAGTCGGCTCCTCCAGGTCGAGCTTACTCCATCGGCGCCTGGCCGCCTCAGACCTCCTCCCCTTCCTTGGCATCCTGCTGGACAGAAGACAAAAAAAAGAAAAAAAAAAAAGAAAAAACTTCTTACAAAGTTTAACTGACCTAAACCCTAACCTACCTTAACTACTTAACTTAAATTATCCAAGATAACCTAATATATTTTATATAAAATGTGATGGTGTGAGTGTGAACAAATCTGCTCCGGGAGTCTTGAGGATGACTTGAGTGCGATGAGTCTTGAGAGCAATGATCAGTCTCAGTCGTGAAGTACGTACGAACCTCTGATCACAAATCAAAGAAAACCTGCAATAAAAATAGAAATGTTCTTCTGTTACTTGGACTCAGTGTGAGCAACAATCCAACAGCGTAACACATGTTAAACATGTTTACTTTTCATGGTGTGTGTGTGTGTGTGTGAGAGAGAGTGTGAGCACAGAGCAGTGCCTGTTGACTTATCAGTAAACTTTTCCCCCCTCAAGACAAATACTTACACTATAAACACTATAAATATCCCCCACAAATAAAATACTACTAACTTCAGCAAATGTGCAGAATTTTATCACCAAAATGTACATTAAATCTACATTAATTACTAAAAGTCAAAGTAGTCATGTATGAAAATGCTCCCTTCTCCATTTAATCACTATAGGCTGTTAAATCATATTACACTTAGGCAGTATACATTTTAACTCCATACCAAAACATTTAATCACAGTTTATCAATCATATTTAACATTTTACCACAGTTTAATACAATACTAGTCTGAATATATAGATAAATATATAGCTTTCAGCTTTAATGTAAACGCCAGTTTAAATTACAGAAAGATCCAGCCCAAATGCATGAGTTTATCTTCAATAACCTGACTTTTGTTTAGCCCTCCTAATGTCTTCGGGTCAAAAATGACCCGAAACTGTTTAACAGCAGAGCTAAGTTTTTTTTGTAACTTAATTTTATGACTTTTCCTAAAATGGCGACGGCTTGAGGCTTGTCGGTTTAAAATGGCGACAGCTCGAGGCATAGATATACATAGAAGACTAGATGCCTCGCCGCGTATTCCAGGACGTCTGCACAGGGCGGCCATCTTACCACAGACAAGCTTTTCCACAGAATTTGCGGTAAACCATTGTTTACCGCAAAAAAAATAAAACATTGGATTTACTTAACCGAGTTATGGCAACCGGTCCCATGAAACTGTGTTAATTTAGATGTATTGAATACAGTTATGTGTTGAATAACTCAACATAACTGTATTCAATACATCTAAATTAACACAGTTTTGTGGGACCGGTTGCCATAACTCGGTTAAGTAAATCCAATGTTTTATTTTTTTGAGTGTACTGTTTAAAGGGCATTAGCCAAATATACAGTATAAAAATTTTCAAGGGGTATGAAGACTTACGCAAGCACAGCCCAGCACTCACATTATGATTTACAGGAAATCAAAGTACTGACTTTGATGACAAGATGATGTGTGTGTTTTAATTGTAGATGTTTATATCAGTATGTTTAGTTTTATTTTAACTGCGCATTGGAGCCTAGTCAAATGAAATTTCAATCTTCTGTGCTAACATATATTGACTGACATGATAATCAGCTTTGAATGTTCTTTTTGTAAATGTAAAGATATATTTTTATCCTTGGAAGTATAACCACGTGATTAATTAAATGCTTTTTTTGTCACAAACTACCGTGAGTCGCTGTCACTGTTTTATACTATTACTTACTCAGGCAGTGCATTTGTTATTATGCTATGATGTGAGTTTACATTTGTTATTATGCTATGATGTGAGTTTACATTTGTTATTATGCTATGATGTGAGTGCATTAGGTTTTTGAGGTGGATGAAGTATTTCTGAAGTTTCAGAAGTGAGTAAGCTGTTTATTTAACTTTAGCTTCCCCTACGGCCCTATCACATGTAAACATATTTTCACTAAAAATTGGAAATAAATTGTATGGTTATTTGTCCTAAGGCCGCAGTTATCCATAAGTATGCAGTGTTAGGCTTCTCACAGCATAGGAATTTCAGCATGTATTTTTTTTTTAAACATAAAATGATTATTCATCATTAATATCATAAATACATACTTCCGTTTGTGGTTTTTTTTTTATATATATAACAAACCAAACCGTTTGAATATTGATTGAAATTTGAGGAAGTTACGGTCATCTGAAAAGTACATATCGCTACCAACACAATGTAATGGGTAAGCCAGCTGTCTGAGGTAAGATGGCCGCCATGTGCGGACGTTCGACTTCGTTGACGGGCAACGGGGACGAGGCATCTAGTCTTCTATGTGGATCGAGGCTTGTTTGCTTGTCGGTTTAAAATGGCGCCGGCTCGAGCCGCTCGGCCTCAGCTCCGTTAGGTTTTAGCTCCGTTCATGGATAGAAACAAACCAACCGTAAAATAACCAGAGATTAATCTCTGCCTTCAATAATCTCACTTTTGTTAAAGATGTATTCATAGCAGCACAATTAGCGCTGTTAGCTTTGGGCTTGGCTCAATGTTTTCATATAGAAAATGCACAGTCACTATATAAACTCACGCCCATAAATAATTAAATACATTTCCGGAATAATGACAGAACAATATCTATCTTCAATAATCTCACTTTTGTGAAAGATGGCATTATATTGTACATACGCTGCTGTAACAATTCAGCATGCAATGGAGCATAATGCTACGAAATTTAAAAATTAAAAAAGCTTACTGATAAAACTCCGCAGGCACTGCGCGCTCTTTCTTATTCTTTCTCAGTCACTATGAAAATTAAACATTTTCACCTACCTGTGATGAGTTCAGAGAGAACGGGAGCGAAAAAATTTAAACTCAGGGTTTTTATATGACGGGCGGACACGCGCACAGAACTGTCCAATCAGAGTCCTCCTGTAGACGTCATCTGTTTTCAAACGTGTATTGTCAAATCAGATGGCTGATTAATTCGCGGGCTACATGATGGAGACGTTCAAGAGACACAGTATGTTCGCAGGGTTGCCAGATTGAGCGGGATCCTGCCCATTTGGGCGAATTTAAGTGCATTTTGGCGGGTTTTGAACATATTTTGGGCTGGAAAATGTCAATGGCAACGCTGCATGTGCGAGTCAGTGTTTATGTAGGCTTAAATTCTGTTACTGAAAGTGTGTGATGTTTACAGTGGACTGTGTGCACTTTACATTATTTTTTACTTAATACAAGAAATTAATGGATGGCAACATTTTTGCCAAAATGGTATTTTATTTTCCATTGTTTAGGCAGCTTCAGCATCATACTGAGGTTCTGTTCAAATTGTTTTTTTTTCTTCTATGAAGCCTGAGCCATTTATTTTATTAGTTTATAATTATTTTTTAATTTAGTCTTCAGGAGAGACTGCCTGTAAACAGTACTAGTATTAATAGTTTTTTTTTTTCTTACATGAAAGCTGAGACATTTATATTATATTTTAAGGTAACTTCATGTTGTGCTGTGAGGTTCTCTGCACTTTAACTTTTGAACCAACAGGTGCATTTGGACAAGTAAAGCCTATTTTTCTGCATTTTTGTAGTCCTGGTAATCTTTTATATTGGTAAAGTTGTTTATAGGACCATTTCGCAGTGTCTTTGTTTTTTTAATCAATAGTTTTTCAGTAATAACTTAATATTTAACATACCGTATCATCCATCTGCATGATGGGATGATGAAATTTTGGCGACTATGAAATTTTGGCGACTGGCGTCGCCAAAATTTCATCATACCATGACCTAAGCATTGTTTGAGAGAGAGAGAGAGAGAGAGAGAGAGAGAGAACTCTAAGAAGAGTGTTTGTAGTTTGTATGTACGAACAGAAGTGTTCCTAATAAAGTGGGCGGCTAAGGTGAGGCTAAGACACACAAGGGCTGGAGTTTTCTACTGTTTTTTTTATGAAGGACCAGGCCTCGAACAATGACAAATAACTCGACAACAGAAGCAGCTATTCACAAAATTCTTTCACACTGAGCGCTAGAAGGGTCTCCTGAATAAAATGATGTATTTTTTTGTTTGTACTCTTTAAAATAACGACACTAGAGCGATTTAAAAACGATTGACTTTTCACTCACGTTTATAATGTGTGTCAATGAGCTAAGACACACAAGGTCTTGAATATTGTGCTGTGTTTTACTACGGACCAGACCTCGAACAATGACAAATAACTCGACAACGGAAGCAGCTATTCACAAAATTCTTTCACAGTGAGCGCTAGAAGGGTCTCCTGAATAAAATGATGTATTTTTTTGTTTGTACTCTTTAAAATAACGACACTAGAGCGATTTAAAAACGAGTGAGTTTTCACTCACGTTTATAATGTGTGTCAATGAGCTAAGACACACAAGGTCTTGAATATTGTGCTGTGTTTTACTACGGACCAGACCTCGAACAATGACAAATAACTCGACAACGGAAGCAGCTATTCACAAAATTCTTTCACAGTGAGCGCTAGAAGGGTCTCCTGAATAGACTGATGTAATTTTTTTGTCTGTATTGTTAAAAATGAGGACGCTACAGGGAGTTAAAAACGAGTGACTTTTCAGCAACGTTTATAATGGGAGTCAATGGGGCCGCTCACCTGTACTCTCCTCACTTTGAGGCTTGTCATTCAAAAACCGTAAATCCTATCGTTTAGGTAGACACATTGTGTGAATCAGGACAAGTTTTCCTACTACTTTTGAGAAAATCATGTCTGTAGAGTGAAATTTGTGGCTGAAAACAGAGTTTAAGCGAGAAAGTTTGACCTTTTGTTTTAACCTCTCTCCACTCTGAGCATAACGAGGTCCACTGGTGTGTAACGCAATAGACACCCATTCAAAAGCCGGATTTTCTCCCAGAACTCACATCGTGTTTGAGCCGGGCCTGATCCGAAAGTGTAGAACCTTGCAGAAAAGTTGAATGCCAGATCCACAGAGGAGAAGTTTTCCTACGTTTTAGAGTTTGAATCACGTCTCTAGGTTAAAGCATGCCAGAGCAGCGGATGTTTGAAAAACGTTGAAAAAGTGCTTTTTTTCAAATTAATTCCATAGAAATGAATGGGATTTTTTTGGACGATTTTTTCGCGACTACGTCGCGAAAAAATCGTAAACTGTAGAGAAAAGTAATAGCATAGCGAGTCCGATCGAGCCGCACGTTTTGATATATGGTTTGTCTGTGTGCGACGTACGGTTATTGAGTTATTCGAAATCAAAATTTGCGTAGGAATAATAAAAATAAAAATAATAATAAAAAGAAACACGTAGAAGAACAATAGTTGCAGTGCTTTGCACTGCAACCTATGGGCTCCCCTAGGGGAGCCCATAGGTTGCTGTGCTGCAGCACTGCATCCTAACTAGACCGGACAATTCCCCGGGGGAAATTGTGAGAGGATGCAGTGCGCGAAGCAATTCGCTCACGCATGTTCGCTGGCCGTGAACGCGTGACCCGCAATGATGTTTCAATGCAATGATCGTGTGTGTGCTCGAGACAGCAGCCATCATGAAGAAGACCTATTCAAGAGTATGACCAAAGTGACTACAGGCGGAAATTAGCATGTACTGCTATAACCTGGGACAGACATCTGTCCTTAACACAAGGGTAATGTTTAATTTGTGCACTGTCCCTTTTAAAAATAAAATAAACTCTAAACTCTAAGAAGAGTGTTTGTAGTTTGTATGTACGAACAGAAGTGTTCCTAATAAAGTGGGCGGCTAAGGTGAGGCTGACACACAAGGGCTGGAGTTTTCTACTGTTTTTTTTATGAAGGACCAGGCCTCGAACAATGACAAATAACTCGACAACGGAAGCAGCTATTCACAAAATTCTTTCACAGTGAGCGCTAGAAGGGTTTCCTGAATAAAATGATGTATTTTTTTGTTTGTATTGTTAAAAATGAGGACGCTACAGGGAGTTAAAAACGAGTGACTTTTCAGCAACGTTTATACTGGGAGTCAATGAGGCCGCTCACCTGTGCTCTCCTCACTTTGAGGCTTGTCATTCAAAAACCGTAAATCCTATCGTTTAGGTAGACACATTGTGTGAATCAGGACAAGTTTTCCTACTACTTTTGAGAAAATCATGTCTGTAGAGTGAAATTTGTGGCGGAAAACACGGTTTAAGCGAGAAAGTTTGAGCTTTTTTTTGAAGCCGCCTACACTCTAAGCTTAAAGACCCTCACTGGTGTGTAACGCAATAGACACCCATTCAAAAGCCGGATTTTCTCCCAGAAACCACATGGCGTTTGAACCGGGCCTGATCCGAAAGTGTAAAACCTAGCAGAAAAGTTGAATGCCAGATCCACAGAGGAGAAGTTTTCCTACGTTTTAGAGTTTGAATCATGTCTCTAGGTGAAAGCATGCCAGAGCAACGGATGTTTGAAAAACGTTGAAAAAGTGCTTTTTTTTCAATTAATTCCATAGAAATGAATGGGGTTTTTTGGGGCGATTTTTTCACGACTACGTCGCGAAAAAATCGTATTCTATAGAGAAAAGTAATGTACTGTTTGTTTGCATGTACTGCTATAACCTGGGACAGACATCTGTCCTTAACACAAGGATAATGTTTAATTTGTGCACTGTCCCTTTTAAAAATAAAATAAACTCTAAACTCTAAGAAGAGTGTTTGTAGTTTGTATGTACGAACAGAAGTGTTCCTAATAAAGTGGGCGGCTAAGGTGAGGCTGACACATCAAGGGCTGGAGTTTTCTACTGTTTTTTTATGAAGGACCAGGCCTCGAACAATGACAAATAACTCGACAACGGAAGCAGCTATTCACAAAATTCTTTCACAGTGAGCGCTAGAAGGGTCTCCTGAATAAAATGATGTATTTTTTGGTTTGTATTGTTAAAAATGAGGACGCTACAGGGAGTTAAAAACGAGTGACTTTTCAGCAACATTTATACTGGGAGTCAATGAGGCTGCTCACCTGTGCTCTCCTCACTTTGAGGCTTGTCATTCAAAAACCGTAAATCCTACCGTTTAGGTAGACACATTGTGTGAATCAGGACAAGTTTTCCTACTACTTTTGAGAAAATAATGTCTGTAGAGTGAAATTTGTGGCTGAAAACGGAGTTTAAGCGAGAAAGTTTGACCTTTTTTTTGAAGCCGCCTACACTCTGAGTTAATGAGGCGCACTGGTGTGTAACGCAATAGACACCCATTCAAAAGCCGGATTTTCTCCCAGAAACCACATGGCGTTTGAACCGGGCCTGATCCGAAAGTGTAAAACCTAGCAGAAAAGTTGAATGCCAGATCCACAGAGGAGAAGTTTTCCTACGTTTTAGAGTTTGAATCATGTCTCTAGGTGAAAGCATGCCAGAGCAGTGGATGTTTGAAAAACATTGAAAAAGTGCTTTTTTTTCAATTAATTCCATAGAAATGAATGGGGTTTTTTGGGGCGATTTTTTCGCGACTACGTCGCGAAAAAATCGTATTCTATAGAGAAAAGTAATAGCATAGCGAGTCCGATCGAGCCGCACGTTTTGATATATTGTTTGTCTGTGTGCGACGTACGGTTATTGAGTTATTCGAAATCAAAATTTGCGTAGGAATAATAAGAAGAAGAAATACGTAGAAGAACAATAGTTGCAGTGCTTTGCACTGCAACCTATGGGCTCCCCTAGGGGAGCCCATAGGTTGCTGTGCTGCAGCACTGCATCCTAACTAGACCGGACAATTCCCCGGGGGAAATTGTGAGAGGATGCAGTGCGCGAAGCAATTTGGTCACTCATGCAAGCTAGCTGTGAATGTGTGACTTGCTATGAGGCTACAAAATTGATGTTAAACATCAAGTTATTACTGAAAAACTATTGATTAAAAAAACAGACACTGAGAAATGGTCCTATAAACAACTTTACCAATATAAAAGCTTACCAGGACTATCAAATATGTGATGTGAACTTTCCCAGTCGCAGGTTCCTGGTCAGGCCAGCGTGGCGCAGCAGCAGGTGAGATTTTTATTTATTTTTAACAATAAGTTAACTGGTTAATATTTAAAATTTGAATATTTGTCTGGTCAAATATACATGTGGGTTTTTTGTCTTTCACAGGAGGAGTACTGTACTGTGTGAATGTGTGACTTACTATGAGGCTACGATGCTAACAGCTAGCTAACATGCTAATACCTAGCAAGCAATAATAAAACAACCATAAACAGACATTTTGCAGCAGATATTTGGTTTATTTTTCCATAAAACACAAGCAAACAACCAAGGCATTGAAAAACACCCGATGAGTCAGCAAAAATCAACATAAGTCTAACGCTTTTAACAAACATTGTCGCAAAGCAGCTTTACAGAATTTGAACAACTTAAAACATGAGCTAATTTTGTCACTAATCTATCCCCAATGAGCAAGCCTGTGGCGACGGTGGCAAGGAAAAACTCCCTCAGACAACAACATGAGGAAGAAACCTCGAGAGGAACCAGACTCAAAAGGGAACCCATCCTCATTTGGGCAACAACAACATGAACAGTTTAACATGAAGACAGTTTCATTGATGGAAACTTTAGGACTGCACTCAAGTTAACAAGTCAACTGTAGTCCTCAGGCATAAAAGCATTACTGTAGCAACAAAAAGCAGATTAGGTACTACCGGTCAACTAATCACAGGCCCTAGGACCTGGTGTGTATCCTCCCTACTAAATACAATGAGAACTAATCTAAGAAGCAGACAAGACAACCGAACCAATCAGGAAACTAAAGATAAAAGGGGGGGGGGGATCTTCTGGAGGTCTTCTTCCTGAGTCTTGTTCTTCCTGTAACATTAAAACAGTATTCATTAGTCAGGTGCACTTTTCAAAGTGTTGTTTGATATACAAATCAATGAAGATACAATGCTAAATATCCCTTACGTTCTTCTGCTGGGTTGCTGTCTTCACTGGAGAGTGAGCTGCTATAGTCTTCTGGAGGTCTTCATCCTACATATGTTCCCAGATTAAAAAACAACAAGACATAAGTTACAGGTTTCAATGCATTGTGTTAAAACATTGCTCAAAAGTTATGAAATATTTCTTTGCTTTTTTGTGATCGGTTGCTGTCCCCACTGGCACGAGATCAGCTGTGGTCCTCTTCATTTCCTCCTCACTCTGCTGTGAGATACTCCTGCTTTTGAACATGGACAGTAGAGAGCCTGAAGAAGAGAAAGGGAGGGGGATTTAGTTACATTACTCAAACGCGAGTGAATAATTCAAAGGAAGAGAGATACTTACCTTGTGATGGACCTTGTTGACATTCAGCTTGATTTTACATAAAGCAACATTACAATACAAGATTACATAACATTACATTACATTAGCTAAGCCAATTCCATAACATTTTAAATTGACCGCCGTTCTCAGCAGCTCAGTAAATGACAAGATAATGCGGAGCCCTTTATTACATAAATAAATACAATTACACTGCATTTACAAAAGACTCAACCATTTCCAGCCAACACATGCCACTACAATGATTAGTCTTAACAATAACTTAAAACTACACAATTGAAAAGCTGAGCACTCATTGAACAAACTGAATGAGTGACCTGAAACACGTATATGAAAAACAATTAAGAAAAACGCCCACGCAAACAAGTTATGACAAAATGAAACAATGTGAAGGGTTTTTTTTTTTTACAAAAAAAAAATTTAAGGTCAATTAACACTTTACAGAGAGAGTACAATAACAGTGACGATAAACTACTCCTTGACCAGGCTCAAGGAGTGCCTAGAAACTACATATGCATTACACACACACACACACACACACACACCTTACAGGATACAGAAACTCGAACTTTTCTATGGATCATGTGTTGGCTAGAGAGGCTTAGTCGGTCAAAATACAATAAACCGGACTGTGGTAACTGTAGTACGTTTGGAGAACACCTGATTGAAGACACTTATCAGGATGTGAAATATAAATGTGGTCAATCAGTGTGTTCTTCTCGGTGGTGGACTCTTTAATTAATTGAGTGTAACCTCTGGACTGAAATAAGTCTTTGATGCTTTTTTTTCCTTTCGAAAGAAGATCCTCATTAAAATCGCCACAAACAACAATGGGCTGGTGATTTAAAATGGCCAATGAGTCCAAGAGGTTTTTCAAATTTTGGAGAAAGATTCCTAATTGAAAATTTGGCGGTTTGTAAACCGTCGCCAATAGTACTTTGACCGGAGCCTTGATTTTAACAACAACAAACTCCAAATCCGTGACCTGTTGCATGTACCTGCGAGGCTCTGCTTGCACATAGTCTCTGCAGTACACTGCAACTCCACCTCCATCTTTTTTAGCCATGTCCACACAGCTGTTGTAAGACAGCTGTCTGCTACGTGGGAACATGGCATACCCCTCCAATTGAAAAATTTCAGCTACAGAAGACCCCGACAAATGTGTCTCTGTAAGGCAAAGCACATCCGCTCGTTGGAGCTCGTGATGCGCTCTCAGGTCCACCATGTGACATGGCAGACCCTGCGTGTTGTGGTGGACAATTGTCAAAACCTTTGGAGTTTGTTGCACGGATTGAAGAAAACTCAACAACGGTCTACAGCTCTGGAAAGACGCTCGAGGCATACTTTCCATAGCCATCTTGATCTCGGGGTCGGCGTAGATCTTCTTCTCGTCGAAGTCACAGACGGTCAGACCTCCCAGCGAAGTTGTGCGGCTTAGAGCTACATAAGCCATGCCCGGTTCGAAGACGCGTTTCAGGCACACAACCGCCGACGCCATCGTCATGCCTTGTACTTTGTGGGCCGTACAGGCAAAAGCCAACTTCATGGGGAACTGGCGACGAACAACGCCTTTTTTGCTGCTCAGGTTCTCCTCAGACCTTTCAATATAGGCCAGATTGTCTGAGGGACCCAAGATCTTTTTGCGGAATCTCTGTCCTGCTGTGGGATTGTCCAGCTGGAGTCCAATCAACTTTACATATTTTGGCTCGCGCTCCGTCATCACAATGTGCGAGATGGTTCCGAATGTTCCGTTAACAATTCCGTCCTCCACGTCGAGATTCCTGGTCAACATAACGCGTACTCCTTGAGCAGCCATTATGTTGTCAGGCAAGTCTCGCTGGTTACCTTTAACGGCGAACACCATCGTCATGCAGCCGGTCGTAGGCATTTTACGGTAATCCTGAGCTGCGATGTCGATGGCATCCTCGTGGAGGGAGGCTACAGTGGCGGAGTTGTGACGGTCAACTTCTTTGTTGGTGGCGTATATATGCAGCCTATCTACTGGACAATCCTTGATGTCGGCCACTGCCTGTGTGAGCAACCGTCTATCTTCGTCGCTCAAAGGATCGCGCTTTTGCTTCACTCTCAGGCGGTTCAAGAGCTCAGCAAAAGCCCGATCGTCCTTCTGTCGCATGATCTCTGTAAGGACGACCATTTTGAAGTGATCCTTCCAGAGATCAAACTCCGTCTCCTCGTACACACACAGCGGCTTGGCTCTACCGGGAGGCGGCAACTGATAAAAGTCACCTACAGCAAGGACAGAAATTCCTCCGAACGGCTTCTTGTTTCCTCGGATCTGTTGAAAACGCCAGTTGACGTAGGCAAACAGCTCTTTGGAAACCATGGAGATCTCGTCAATGATGAGAATCTCCGCGTTGGACAGCGCCGCTCTGACCTCATCAAGGGCGTTTCCAAGACCTTGATACGGTGGCTTCAAGGATCTTGGCAGTTTGAGGACGGAGTGCAACGTTACGCCAGCGATGTTGAAGGCTGCTGTGCCAGTGAAGGCGGTCAGCAGCACCGCAGGCTGGGACATGTCTGCATGGTCCCGGAATCTGGGGAGCTCACGCAGAATCCTCGTTGCCTCCTGGTGAACGCACTTGATTACGTGCGATTTACCACAGCCAGCTCCCCCGGTCAAAAAGTAATAAAACGGATCGACGTCACGACCCCACACAAGTTCAAAGCACCACTGACGTATGCTGTAGAAGATAGAAGCCTGCGTTTCGTTCAGACTTTGATACATTTTTCTCACAAAGTCTGGACTCAACTGCGGCGCTTCTATCCTAGGCATGGAGCTCCTCCCGTCTTTCTTGACTTCGTATTCAGGAACTTCTTCTTGGTCTTCACGCTCATCGTCAGGTTCTCGCTCTGCAAGACACTCTAACCGGTCTGCCTCTACTTCAGGCGCATAACAGTCCAATTCATTAACTATAGGGCCGTGCACCCGATACTGTTCCAACGCTTCGTCAAGCTTCCGACCTTGACCTTCATAGCGTTGTTTGTTGCGGTCTACGATGGCTCGGACACGCACGCCATACTTTTGGCCACACTTATAAAACTGCTCGTAGGTCGGGTGTGCTTCATCTCTCAGGTCGTCATCGGATCTGTGTGGGAGATAAAGCTTGAGCAGTCTTCTATAGAACTTCTCAGGTGTTTTCTGCTCTGAGAAGCGAGGAAATCTAATAATTGCTGGTTTCCCAGTCCTCTTCTGAACAAAGCCCATGTCGTGTAAGAGGGGGATGCCGCTTCTACTTTCAGTTTGCTGCCCGTACAGCACCCTGTACTCCGACGCAAACTCGGCCATGCACATGTGCTCGAACTCCGGCTCGACAGGCCTGTAGGCGTATTTGTCAGGCAGGCCCGACATCCACACCTCCTCCGAACCCGGCTCCATTTGCTTGAGTCTGCCAATAGGGTGACTCATCTTCAGACCCTCCTCGTCGGTCTGAAGGAACACAACGGAGCGGGAGCACCTCTTCAGACGCAAGCTGCAGGTGCGAGCAACAGCCTCTTGAGCGCTGACCTCTCTATGTTTAACATAGGCCTGCATAATCTGCTTCATTTCGTCGCGCTCATTTATGTTGGACTGTTTTACATCTTTGATGACGTTCTTAAGGAATTGAGTCATCTCGTGCTCTGGCTTCGACACATAGGACATCATGTACATGATGCAGCTGTAGTCATCCACGACGTACTGAATGTCCATGTTGGCGTTCCAGGCACGAAGCAGGTCTGGGTTGTACTGATTAACCCAGCAGTCATTTGGATGCCGCTTCAGGACCACGACGTTGCTGTTTGCGGCGTGGTCGAAGAGCTTACGGTACTGCTTACGCGTCAAACCGCATCGGTCGAGCAACTCCGTCAAGCTGCTAAATGAAGCGCCTGCATCCATGAGCAAGTCTCTAACTTGCTGAAGCTTGGCTTTGGCTTTCTTTCGCTTCTTAGCGATTGCCCGCTTCTCCCTCCGTTCTCTAGCAGCAGCCTCGTCTTGGTTTTCGTCTAAAACTCCAGAGGGGCGAACAACGGGGGGCCTAGTGATGAAGGTTTCATCCACGGGCAGTTTAGGGAAGCAAAACCTACAGGCAACATTGCCTTTTTTGCAGGACTTGGAATGGTTCCTGCTGTGCACCTGAACCTCCGAGACAATTCCGTGGAGCTCCAGGTCTGTCTCGGGGTCAGGCATCTCACACGAGATGTAGCGATCTATAAACGCCGCTACTTCGTCGTCAGAGGCGTCGTCAAATTTGGGTGAGTTTTTTATCCAGATCAGCATGTGTATATGGGGACTTCCTCTAGCTTGGAACTCAACCCTATAAAAGTAATCCTCTACTTCACCAATGGGCTGTGCTGGTGAGAGGATAAGGTTGGTCATCAGAGCATCGACTCGCTTTTCAAACATGCGCATCACCGTTACGGGGTTGCTCCGCAGAATGTCGCATTTCGCTTTCCAGTCGAGCTCTGAAAAGTCCCCTAGTTCTCCCTGCTGAGCTTTTATGATCTCTATGACCTCAGGCCATCTCATCTCGGCAGCGGAGAACGTTGCAAAAAACGTGGGTTTGCCAATTTGCCGGACCATGGCGTGGACATCTTTGAGCGTTTTTGTCCAATAAGCCGGGGTGCCTCGAAGAGGTTGCATAAACCGAGTTGCTTCTTGGCTCATAATGAGCCGTTGCACCTCGTCTCGGTCCAGGAGCATAAGGTTGTTAATATGACGGCCATCTGCAGCTCTGGACCTGCCTTTGCGCATTTGAATCGACATGCTGTTTGTCGCCAGGTGCGTTTCTGTGACAAACTGCGCAAAGAAAAGATACGTTTGGTCGCTAGCAAAACGTGTATCAGCAGCAAACAGCCTGCAATTAAAATACATGCTAGGCGAGAGCGAGAAGGTTCTGGGTTCATCCAGTGTGTTCTCTCCTGTCGGGAATTGCACAGGGAAAGCCATGGCTTCTAGTTTCGGTATGGCGAAGAACCCTACTGGTTTGTTGCCCTGGGCGGGGGCAACGCTAAATATTCCATCGCCATACGTAAGAATTTCCTGCGCGATGTCAGGCGGCTGCATACACGTGTCCAGAGTCAGGCCAGGTCTAAGCTCCTCCTCCTCGTCAGCTTCCTTGGGCTGACGACATCTATCGGGGTCCGGGTCGTTCTGACTACTAAAAACCTCTTCGAGGTCTATGCCAGCCTCAATGTCTCCCTGATGCTGCTCCGGCTGCGCAGCATCAGCAACATTGTGCTGCGAGTCGTCTTGATCGACCGACTCGTCAAAAGTGGCACTGTCGTTAATGGATACATCCTGATACTCAGAATGCATCTTTTTAAGCGTGGCCAGGGCAGCTAAAACATTTTTCATGTTAACGGTATAGAAGTGCTGGTAGCCCTTATAGCTAATGCGCCTCTTTAATTTAACTTGAAGTAGCTGCGCTTCCGATCTGGGTCTTGGGAGACTGTTGACAGTCGCTTCCATCTCCGATGGAACGCACACAACAGCTCCGCGGACTGCTTTTTGCTGTCCTTTGGGCAGAGCGATAACCTTGGCGAAAGGCAGTATTTTGGCAATAAGCTGCCTCTCGAGCACGTTGAGCGTAGCCAACTCTGGGGGGATCGGTGCCAACTCCAGTCGGTTCGCGGTGGCAATTGGTGGCATGCGTCCTCTCTTCAAGTGGCTGTCACATGTGTTACAGATCCACTCCTGCAGTCGCTCTTGTGCAATAGAGCAATGTTCAGAGCAGTCGTCGTCACAAAAATGGACGTACTTGCCTGTTAAGCAGGCTGCGGCCACTCTGGGTTTTTGGGTGTACTTTCCCCTATTGCACAATTTAACCTGATTAGGAAACATTGCTCTGTTGCACACCGTACAAACGCACGTTGGTCCACGACGAATTAGCTCGCGAAATGCTGTGATGGCGGCTTCCATCACAGGATTAATCACGGCCTGTGAATGGCGGGGGGTGTGGGGCACTAGCTTCCTATATTTTCGTTTGATCCTTAATGCCCTCTGCATCTTGCTAAAGATGCAAAAAGTAGCATCTGTGGACAGTTTGGTTACTCTGCGCTGGCTACAGCGTTTGATACAGCGTAACCTAAACTCAGGATCACTGTGGTACTTAGCATAGAAACGCTCCTTTCTCTTTTGCCTAAAGCTCTGGTGCGATATATACTTCGTCGTCATATACAATTTCTGTCTACGCTGAAAATCAGGATCCGCCTTATACTTGTCTTTAATGTACTGTTTCTGTCGACTCTGAAAAGCAGGATCCGCCTTATACTTGTCTTTAATGTACTGTTTCTGTCGACTCTGAAAAGCAGGATCCGCCTTATACTTGTCTTTAATGTACTGTTTTCGTCTACTCTGAAAAGCAGGATCTGTCTTATACTTGTCTTTAATGTACTGCTTCTGTCGACTCTGAAAAGCAGGATCCGCCTTATACTTGTCTTTAATGTACTGTTTTCGTCTACTCTGAAAAGCAGGATCCGCCTTATACTTGTCTTTAATGTAACTTATTTGTCTACTCTGAAAAACAGGATCCGTCTTATACTTGTCTTTAATGTACTGTTTTTGTCTACTCTGAAAAGCAGGATCTTCCTTATATCTCTGGATAATTAATACGCTCTTTTTTCTTTGAACTTTTAAATAATAACGTCTGAAAGACAATAACCGTCGTTTCCTATGATTACTGTCTTGTGAATATTTTTTGTCTGCTTCCATTTTTTTAATTCCAAATTCTGGGCACTTGTCATACTTATTTTTTTCATATACCGAGCTTCCTTTTTTTTTGACAACATGGCACACTGGTGCATGTTGCTCTTTCCTACTACTTTTTCTTCTGGCCTTTTGTCGCTGGGTTTTACCGAGTTTTAAGATATTTTCGTTTGTTGGAGGGAGAGCTGTCCTGGAGACTTTTTCTACCAACGATTGCTGAAGACATTCACTGGAACCGATGGCTTCAAATGACACAAGCACCAACTCATAGGTGGCAAAAGGTCCACGATCTGCAAAGAGTTTGAGCAGGTGCTCAGCCAGGTCACTGATTTCAGTGAAGGTCTTCATGATTGCAGTTCCGTTGTGGTCTGGTAGACCTGCTGAATTTCTGGCATGTGAATCAAACACGCCATACCTCCCTGATTTGTCACGGAAAACTGCAATAACCTCTGGAGATACAATGATGAACGCATGCCTAACATGACCTGACAGACACTGAAGCTCTTCAGCAAGGGAAAGGAGACCCTGGTTTCCGTTGCTGCTGGCTTTGACGAGTCCACATTTAATGTCGGACAGATGGACATTGTACATATTTGTGTCTGTCAGGACTTGTTTTGGCATTTCCTCAACGCTAAGATGGTCATCATTGTATCTTCTCTCCAGGATCAGCTGTTGTTTCACTGCTACGTACAGTGAATCTCCCTGTGCCAGCACTCTATCGAGGGCAGCCGTGTTAAAGTGACCACCCTCATTCTCAAAAGCGAGAAAAGTCAGGGACATGCAGGAACACTGATGATTTCTAGAGAATTCACTGTACCTCATGTCTGCCTGACTGTGGCTAGCCCTAGCAACAACAACAGACTGACACCCACTTACCGTCACACTTACCTTGACGCTCGCCTGTAAAGATGTTAAAAGGTTAATTATTACTAAGTTAGTCACAATTAGTTATTAGTCTTACTAGTAGTTACTACCCATTATTGCCAGCATTGTTATTAATACTGTTAACTTTATTATTACTAGTAGTAATAGCAGCAGTCGTAACTAATTACATTACAAACTGTTGTAGAACGTTTTCAGCAAGTTTGTCAGATCAATTAAATAAATCTATAAAAAAGCTGACACAATCTTACACGTTATGGCAAGTATACTTGGCTACACATTACATTATTCCTTGTTTAAAATTTAAACATGTTGAGACCATCGTGGTTTCTCCTTTGTCCCATGGTCTTCTAGAATAAAGTTTAAAGGAGGATTTAAAGGACCTTTAAAGGAGGCTACTACCTTCACCACACCGACACTGCAGGATGTTGACTTTACAAGTACAGAGGTTTTCTGACCAGTATTATTAACTTAAGTTTACCAAGATCATATTTAGAAAACCTCTGTACCATTACTTGTGTTTATCTTTAAACAATTAATAAAACCATAAACTGTTTAGACTATACTACTCTGAATTATTTCTTCCTTAAAGGTCTTTTTATGCATTTGAGTTGAAATAAACCACACACACCCACAAGCACTTTATTAAACCCACGATAAACCCGAATGTAAATGTCCTGACCTCTTTAGCAAGGGAGCTGGAGAGTCCATCGTCGATTATCCAGGGCCAGGAAGTCGATGAGGGAAATGGTGTCCATGTCTGTGATAAGTCATAACTCCAATTAATATTTAGACATGAGGAAACAACGCACCAAGTTGATACAAGAAAAGTTTTCCAAGTGTATTTCAATTTCTCACTGAAATTTGTGTTGTGTGCAGAGAAAGATAATGCTATCAGATGTTAAATGAACCAGTTTAATGTAATTACAGCTGATTTTACAGTAAACGTTCTGTGTCAACTGTGGAGTAAATACCTTAGCTGGGCGAGGAGACTGATGGGCCACATCTTTAATGGTCTTGGATGGTCCAGCTGGTGAAGGAGTCTTCATCCTGGGCACCTGAAAACAAATAATTTGATAAAATGAAGACTTTAATGACATTATGAACTTGACTTAATAGGAATAATATTTACCTTCGCAACCGGGGAACAGCAGGGAGTCTCCGGATCACCCAAACTGCAGGACAACCTGACTGGAGGGGACTCCATCAGCTGTTGACACACGAGAACAAACACGTTAAACTTCATGTCTCAGTGAACACAATGTGTGTTCTGTGTGAGATTGTGTCTGTTGTGGCAGAGAGTAACATACGTTGGTCACTGAAATTTGGGTGCGGGGGGATGGTCCGTCCGTGGTCCTGGACCGAGGAACCGGGCTGGAGGGGGCGTCGTCCTCCAGTCTCTGTGACAGCCTGGTTGGAGGGGATCCAACCAACTGTCGACAGATGAGAACAAATACATCAAAATTCAGACAGTCTAGTTATGTCTCCATGAAGACACCGTGTCAACTGTAAACATTCACTGTGTGTGTCAGTTGTGTAACATACGTTGTTCACAGGAGACTGGTGGTGGGGGGGGCGTCTCTCCGAGGTCCTACGACGCCTGGCTGCCGCTGGGGAGGCCACCTGCACCATCAAATAAAACATAGCATCAGTAACTGTAGAACAAGGAGAAACTTTAGAACACAGCCGAGAAGAGACGTCAGACAATTTACCTTCTTGCTCGCTGGAGGAGACCTGCAGTCCTCTACGCCAGACAGCCGAGAAGGAGACACCTCCTCCACAGCACGAAGGATCGTGCTACTGAACCACACTGGGTTCAGTGGGAGGAAGGACTCCTCCTGTGAAAGACAAAAAAAAAAAACCCGCATGAATATTTGTCTGGTCAAATATACAAACTTTAAATATTAACCAGTTAACTTATTGTTAAAAAAATAAAAAAGTCACTCACCTGCTGCTGCGCCACGCTGGCCTGACCAGGAACCTGCGACTGGGAAAGTACACATCACATTTGATTAAATAGATGCTTTTTAATTACAACTGTGAACCCGTTCACCAAAATGTACCCAAACACATGTAAACACACAATATAATAAACTTTACTAACCTTGCTTCTCCGACCAACGACCTTCCACTGGAAGGGGTCAGGAGACAGAGGAGCACATACCTCGCCCTTCACAACCAGCTTAGGAGATACCTTCCCAAGTGGCTGTGAAGGAGTGGGAGACACCGGGGGAGGTGGTGGTGTCTTGAGGAACTGCTCCGTCGCGGCCCACAGCAGCTGGGTGAGGATGCCCATCCCTTCACGGTCGCTCAGGTGAACCTGCAGACATGACAACACAAATCCATTTACAGACAAAGTTCAACTACAAAAAGTAGCTCGTGTTGACTGGTTCATGTCAGCACGAGAAATTATAACAAATTAGACTTTTTCTATCACAGACATTCTACTTACGCCGTCTCTGCTCCACAGCTCCAAGCGCGTAAGGGGGAAGTGCTCCGCCACAGAGAAGTACCTCACACCTAAAAATATAAAAACGAAAAACATAAGTCATTACAACATCCACACATGCATTATGACTATGTTCATTACTATGTCACAGACATTAAGTACATTTCTTGTTCTTGTTTTATTGACATGATATTTTTACACACCCATACGAGCTGTCACGCGGTGGTACTCTTGGCGCAGGAGGACCTGGTACATCTCATCCTCCTGCAGGCGGGGGGGGAAGTCCAGCACAAAAACCTGTAGAAAACAAAACATGTTCGTTAACAATCAGCATTTTCATTCAAAATCACACATTACAATAACTACACATTAAAAGCTCATACATTGATTACTCTGAGATTAAACGTATCTCTAGTTTTGTCAAACTACTACAAATACAGGACAAGCGAGACATGAAAAAACACGTACCTCCGGCCAGCGGCTCCTCACAGCAGTGAGGAAACTTGCATAGTCGACGGCTGCCTCGTCGATGGTCCTGCTCGCCGTCAGGTTGTTGCTGGGGGCAAGAACACAGACCGCAGCAGGGGCCCGAGGAAGATCAGCATGCAGGACCTCCGTCCGCAGCTGAGCAGCGTGGGCCCCAGGGGTTGACATGACGCCAAACGAGAACTTACCCTCTGGCATCACGGCGAAACCGTCCGCGATGGACCGCAGGTGGGAGTCCCCGACAATCAGAACAAACTGCAACAACAAAGAAAATTTCTTTAGCATGAAAATCATTAATCCCTCTCAAGATCAATTACTTTCTTCATAAACTGGACAATAACAACACCTTCTTGTCAGGAGACTCCGGCGGGATGACCAACTTGTGGCTCCGTCCTGTGAGCTTTGAAGTTGGCCACCTCAGCACCCGATGGCGGAACCCGGTACCGCGGCCTGTTTAGTAAAAGACAAAGCAGATAACGGTATTATTGAATTGAAAAACCAGGAAATGTCAAGAAATCACTCGTTTATACGAGTAAAACAGTACAGAAAACCAGTTTAAAAAGCTTAGTATTGATGAATTAATTTATTGATCATTTAGGGATAACACAGGTGGATACTCACATGGCCGAACTTTGGGAAGGACATCTCCCGTGCTCCAGAAAGGCTTGGCTGGGGGTGAAGATCCAACCAACTGATGACAGATAAAATAATAAGCATAAGACAAAGACAAGTTCAAACAAAATACAATAAAAATTTAAAAAGTAATACAAAATACATTAAACCTCAGACAATGTCTCATATGAACATACGTTGCTGACTGGAGCTCGGGAGCAGGGGGGGTGGGTCTCCCTGGTCCTCGACCCTGTGGAAGGCTCCTCTCCGGCCGGGGGGGACACCGTCTGATGAAACATTAACATCAAAGACATGGCAGACATACAGAACTTGGCAGTTAAAAAGAAAGCGATTGATGTGACATTTCTACAGCTATTTTCATGCAGACAGTTGTGACACAGAAGCTTATCTACTGTGTAAATACCTTCAGGGGGAAAGTGGAGGGAGTCGGCTCCTCCAGGTCGAGCTTACTCCATCGGCGCCTGGCCGCCTCAGACCTCCTCCCCTTCCTTGGCATCCTGCTGGACAGAAGACAAAAAAAAGAAAAAAAAAAAAAGAAAAAACTTCTTACAAAGTTTAACTGACCTAAACCCTAACCTACCTTAACTACTTAACTTAAATTATCCAAGATAACCTAATATATTTTATATAAAATGTGATGGTGTGAGTGTGAACAAATCTGCTCCGGGAGTCTTGAGGATGACTTGAGTGCGATGAGTCTTGAGAGCAATGATCAGTCTCAGTCGTGAAGTACGTACGAACCTCTGATCACAAATCAAAGAAAACCTGCAATAAAAATAGAAATGTTCTTCTGTTACTTGGACTCAGTGTGAGCAACAATCCAACAGCGTAACACATGTTAAACATGTTTACTTTTCATGGTGTGTGTGTGTGTGTGTGAGAGAGAGTGTGAGCACAGAGCAGTGCCTGTTGACTTATCAGTAAACTTTTCCCCCCTCAAGACAAATACTTACACTATAAACACTATAAATATCCCCCACAAATAAAATACTACTAACTTCAGCAAATGTGCAGAATTTTATCACCAAAATGTACATTAAATCTACATTAATTACTAAAAGTCAAAGTAGTCATGTATGAAAATGCTCCCTTCTCCATTTAATCACTATAGGCTGTTAAATCATATTACACTTAGGCAGTATACATTTTAACTCCATACCAAAACATTTAATCACAGTTTATCAATCATATTTAACATTTTACCACAGTTTAATACAATACTAGTCTGAATATATAGATAAATATATAGCTTTCAGCTTTAATGTAAACGCCAGTTTAAATTACAGAAAGATCCAGCCCAAATGCATGAGTTTATCTTCAATAACCTGACTTTTGTTTAGCCCTCCTAATGTCTTCGGGTCAAAAATGACCCGAAACTGTTTAACAGCAGAGCTAAGTTTTTTTTGTAACTTAATTTTATGACTTTTCCTAAAATGGCGACGGCTTGAGGCTTGTCGGTTTAAAATGGCGACAGCTCGAGGCATAGATATACATAGAAGACTAGATGCCTCGCCGCGTATTCCAGGACGTCTGCACAGGGCGGCCATCTTACCACAGACAAGCTTTTCCACAGAATTTGCGGTAAACCATTGTTTACCGCAAAAAAAATAAAACATTGGATTTACTTAACCGAGTTATGGCAACCGGTCCCATGAAACTGTGTTAATTTAGATGTATTGAATACAGTTATGTGTTGAATAACTCAACATAACTGTATTCAATACATCTAAATTAACACAGTTTTGTGGGACCGGTTGCCATAACTCGGTTAAGTAAATCCAATGTTTTATTTTTTTGAGTGTACTGTTTAAAGGGCATTAGCCAAATATACAGTATAAAAATTTTCAAGGGGTATGAAGACTTACGCAAGCACAGCCCAGCACTCACATTATGATTTACAGGAAATCAAAGTACTGACTTTGATGACAAGATGATGTGTGTGTTTTAATTGTAGATGTTTATATCAGTATGTTTAGTTTTATTTTAACTGCGCATTGGAGCCTAGTCAAATGAAATTTCAATCTTCTGTGCTAACATATATTGACTGACATGATAATCAGCTTTGAATGTTCTTTTTGTAAATGTAAAGATATATTTTTATCCTTGGAAGTATAACCACGTGATTAATTAAATGCTTTTTTTGTCACAAACTACCGTGAGTCGCTGTCACTGTTTTATACTATTACTTACTCAGGCAGTGCATTTGTTATTATGCTATGATGTGAGTTTACATTTGTTATTATGCTATGATGTGAGTTTACATTTGTTATTATGCTATGATGTGAGTGCATTAGGTTTTTGAGGTGGATGAAGTATTTCTGAAGTTTCAGAAGTGAGTAAGCTGTTTATTTAACTTTAGCTTCCCCTACGGCCCTATCACATGTAAACATATTTTCACTAAAAATTGGAAATAAATTGTATGGTTATTTGTCCTAAGGCCGCAGTTATCCATAAGTATGCAGTGTTAGGCTTCTCACAGCATAGGAATTTCAGCATGTATTTTTTTTTTAAACATAAAATGATTATTCATCATTAATATCATAAATACATACTTCCGTTTGTGGGGTTTTTTTTATATATATAACAAACCAAACCGTTTGAATATTGATTGAAATTTGAGGAAGTTACGGTCATCTGAAAAGTACATATCGCTACCAACACAATGTAATGGGTAAGCCAGCTGTCTGAGGTAAGATGGCCGCCATGTGCGGACGTTCGACTTCGTTGACGGGCAACGGGGACGAGGCATCTAGTCTTCTATGTGGATCGAGGCTTGTTTGCTTGTCGGTTTAAAATGGCGCCGGCTCGAGCCGCTCGGCCTCAGCTCCGTTAGGTTTTAGCTCCGTTCATGGATAGAAACAAACCAACCGTAAAATAACCAGAGATTAATCTCTGCCTTCAATAATCTCACTTTTGTTAAAGATGTATTCATAGCAGCACAATTAGCGCTGTTAGCTTTGGGCTTGGCTCAATGTTTTCATATAGAAAATGCACAGTCACTATATAAACTCACGCCCATAAATAATTAAATACATTTCCGGAATAATGACAGAACAATATCTATCTTCAATAATCTCACTTTTGTGAAAGATGGCATTATATTGTACATACGCTGCTGTAACAATTCAGCATGCAATGGAGCATAATGCTACGAAATTTAAAAATTAAAAAAGCTTACTGATAAAACTCCGCAGGCACTGCGCGCTCTTTCTTATTCTTTCTCAGTCACTATGAAAATTAAACATTTTCACCTACCTGTGATGAGTTCAGAGAGAACGGGAGCGAAAAAATTTAAACTCAGGGTTTTTATATGACGGGCGGACACGCGCACAGAACTGTCCAATCAGAGTCCTCCTGTAGACGTCATCTGTTTTCAAACGTGTATTGTCAAATCAGATGGCTGATTAATTCGCGGGCTACATGATGGAGACGTTCAAGAGACACAGTATGTTCGCAGGGTTGCCAGATTGAGCGGGATCCTGCCCATTTGGGCGAATTTAAGTGCATTTTGGCGGGTTTTGAACATATTTTGGGCTGGAAAATGTCAATGGCAACGCTGCATGTGCGAGTCAGTGTTTATGTAGGCTTAAATTCTGTTACTGAAAGTGTGTGATGTTTACAGTGGACTGTGTGCACTTTACATTATTTTTTACTTAATACAAGAAATTAATGGATGGCAACATTTTTGCCAAAATGGTATTTTATTTTCCATTGTTTAGGCAGCTTCAGCATCATACTGAGGTTCTGTTCAAATTGTTTTTTTTTCTTCTATGAAGCCTGAGCCATTTATTTTATTAGTTTATAATTATTTTTTAATTTAGTCTTCAGGAGAGACTGCCTGTAAACAGTACTAGTATTAATAGTTTTTTTTTTTCTTACATGAAAGCTGAGACATTTATATTATATTTTAAGGTAACTTCATGTTGTGCTGTGAGGTTCTCTGCACTTTAACTTTTGAACCAACAGGTGCATTTGGACAAGTAAAGCCTATTTTTCTGCATTTTTGTAGTCCTGGTAATCTTTTATATTGGTAAAGTTGTTTATAGGACCATTTCGCAGTGTCTTTGTTTTTTTAATCAATAGTTTTTCAGTAATAACTTAATATTTAACATACCGTATCATCCATCTGCATGATGGGATGATGAAATTTTGGCGACTATGAAATTTTGGCGACTGGCGTCGCCAAAATTTCATCATACCATGACCTAAGCATTGTTTGAGAGAGAGAGAGAGAGAGAGAGAGAGAGAGAACTCTAAGAAGAGTGTTTGTAGTTTGTATGTACGAACAGAAGTGTTCCTAATAAAGTGGGCGGCTAAGGTGAGGCTAAGACACACAAGGGCTGGAGTTTTCTACTGTTTTTTTTATGAAGGACCAGGCCTCGAACAATGACAAATAACTCGACAACAGAAGCAGCTATTCACAAAATTCTTTCACACTGAGCGCTAGAAGGGTCTCCTGAATAAAATGATGTATTTTTTTGTTTGTACTCTTTAAAATAACGACACTAGAGCGATTTAAAAACGATTGACTTTTCACTCACGTTTATAATGTGTGTCAATGAGCTAAGACACACAAGGTCTTGAATATTGTGCTGTGTTTTACTACGGACCAGACCTCGAACAATGACAAATAACTCGACAACGGAAGCAGCTATTCACAAAATTCTTTCACAGTGAGCGCTAGAAGGGTCTCCTGAATAAAATGATGTATTTTTTTGTTTGTACTCTTTAAAATAACGACACTAGAGCGATTTAAAAACGAGTGAGTTTTCACTCACGTTTATAATGTGTGTCAATGAGCTAAGACACACAAGGTCTTGAATATTGTGCTGTGTTTTACTACGGACCAGACCTCGAACAATGACAAATAACTCGACAACGGAAGCAGCTATTCACAAAATTCTTTCACAGTGAGCGCTAGAAGGGTCTCCTGAATAGACTGATGTAATTTTTTTGTCTGTATTGTTAAAAATGAGGACGCTACAGGGAGTTAAAAACGAGTGACTTTTCAGCAACGTTTATAATGGGAGTCAATGGGGCCGCTCACCTGTACTCTCCTCACTTTGAGGCTTGTCATTCAAAAACCGTAAATCCTATCGTTTAGGTAGACACATTGTGTGAATCAGGACAAGTTTTCCTACTACTTTTGAGAAAATCATGTCTGTAGAGTGAAATTTGTGGCTGAAAACAGAGTTTAAGCGAGAAAGTTTGACCTTTTGTTTTAACCTCTCTCCACTCTGAGCATAACGAGGTCCACTGGTGTGTAACGCAATAGACACCCATTCAAAAGCCGGATTTTCTCCCAGAACTCACATCGTGTTTGAGCCGGGCCTGATCCGAAAGTGTAGAACCTTGCAGAAAAGTTGAATGCCAGATCCACAGAGGAGAAGTTTTCCTACGTTTTAGAGTTTGAATCACGTCTCTAGGTTAAAGCATGCCAGAGCAGCGGATGTTTGAAAAACGTTGAAAAAGTGCTTTTTTTCAAATTAATTCCATAGAAATGAATGGGATTTTTTTGGACGATTTTTTCGCGACTACGTCGCGAAAAAATCGTAAACTGTAGAGAAAAGTAATAGCATAGCGAGTCCGATCGAGCCGCACGTTTTGATATATGGTTTGTCTGTGTGCGACGTACGGTTATTGAGTTATTCGAAATCAAAATTTGCGTAGGAATAATAAAAATAAAAACTAGACCGGACAATTCCCCGGGGGAAATTGTGAGAGGATGCAGTGCGCGAAGCAATTCGGTCATGCACGTTTGCCGGCCGTGAATGTGTGACCAGCAATGATGTTTCAATGCAATGATTGTGTGTGTGCTCGAGACAGCAGCCGTCATGAAGGAGACCTATTCAAGAGCATGAACAAAGTGACTACAGGCGGAAATTAGCATGTACTGCTATAACCTGGGACAGACATCTGTCCTTACCACAAGGATAATGTTTAATTTGTGCACTGTCCCTTTTAAAAATAAAATAAACTCTAAACTCTAAGAAGAGTGTTTGAAGTTTGTATGTACGAACAGAAGTGTTCCTAATAAAGTGGGCGGCTAAGGTGAGGCTAAGACACACAAGGGCTGGAGTTTTCTACTGTTTTTTTTATGAAGGACCAGGCCTCGAACAATGACAAATAACTCGACAACGGAAGCAGCTATTCACAAAATTCTTTCACACTGAGCGCTAGAAGGGTCTCCTGAATAAAATGATGTATTTTTTTGTTTGTACTCTTTAAAATAACGACACTAGAGCGATTTAAAAACGAGTGACTTTTCTATCACGTTTATAATGGTTGTCAATGAAGCCTGTCAGCTGCACTGTCCTCAGTTTGACGCTTGTCATTCAAAAACCGTAAATCCTATCGTTTAGGTAGACACATTGTGTGAATCAGGACAAGTTTTCCTAGTACTTTTGAGAAAATCATGTCTGTAGAGTGAAATTTGTGGCTGAAAACAGAGTTTAAGCGAGAAAGTTTGACCTTTTTTTTGAAGCCGCCTACACTCTGAGTTAACGAGGCGCACTGGTGTGTAACGCAATAGACACCCATTCAAAAGCCGGATTTTCTCCCAGAAACCACATGGCGTTTGACCCGGGACTGATCCGAAAGTGTTGAACCTAGCAGAAAAGTTGAATGCCAGATCCACAGAGGAGAAGTTTTCCTACGTTTTAGAGTTTGAATCACGTCTCTAGGTGAAAGCATGCCAGAGCAGCGGATGTTTGAAAAACGTTGAAAAAGTGCTTTTTTTCAAATTAATTCCATAGAAATGAATGGGGTTTTCTATAGAGAAAAGTAATAGCATAGCGAGTCCGATCGAGCCGCACGTTTTGATATATTGTTTGTCTGTGTGCAACGTACGGTTATTGAGTTAATCGAAATCGAAATTTGCGTAGGAAGAGTAACAAATATAACACTAGACCGGACAATTCCCCGGGGGAAATTGTGAGAGGATGCAGTGCGCGAAGCAATTCGGTCATGCATGTTTGCCGGCCGTGAATGTGTGACCAGCAATGATGTTTCAATGCAATGATCGTGTGTGTGCTTGAGACAGCAGCCGTCATGAAGGAGACCTATTCAAGAGCATGAACAAAGTGACTACAGGCGGAAATTAGCATGTACTGCTATAACCTGGGACAGACATCTGTCCTTACCACAAGGATAATGTTTAATTTGTGCACTGTCCCTTTTAAAAATAAAATAAACTCTAAACACTAAGAAGAGTGTTTGTAGTTTGTATGTACGAACAGAAGTGTTCCTAATAAAGTGGGCGGCTAAGGTGAGGCCTGTCGGCTGCCCTCTTCTCAGTTTCTCAGAGCAGCGGATGTTTGAAAAAGTGCTTTTTTTTCCAATTAATTCCATAGAAATTAATGGGTTTTTTTTGGGACAAGTGTGACTACTACTTCTGAGAAAATTATGTCTGTAGTGTGAAATTTGTGGCTGAAAACAGTTTAAGTTTGAAATTTTGAGCATGTAAGTGTAGAACCTAGCAGAAAAGTTGAATGACAGATCCACAGAGGAGAAGTTTTCCTACGTTTTAGAGTTTGAATCACGTCTCTAGGTGAAAGCATGCCAGAGCAGCAGACGTTTGAAAAACGTTGAAAAAGTGCTTTTTTTCAATTAATTCCATAGAAATGAATGGGGTTTTTTTGTGACGATTTTTTTTTTTATAACCTGGGACAGACATCTGATCTTAACACAAGGATAATGTTTAATTTGTGCACTGTCCCTTTTAAAAATAAAATAAACTCTAAACTCTAAGAAGAGTGTTTGTAGTTTGTATGTACGAACAGAAGTGTTCCTAATAAAGTGGGCGGCTAAGGTGAGGCTGCCACACAAGGGCTGGAGTTTTCTACTGTTTTTTTATGAAGGACCAGGCCTCGAACAATGACAAATAACTCGACAACGGAAGCAGCTATTCACAAAATTCTTTCACAGTGAGCGCTAGAAGGGTCTCCTGAATAAAATGATGTATTTTTTTGTTTGTATTGTTAAAAATGAGGACGCTACAGGGAGTTAAAAACGAGTGACTTTTCAGCAACGTTTATACTGGGAGTCAATGAGGCCGCTCACCTGTGCTCTCCTCACTTTGAGGCTTGTCATTCAAAAACCGTAAATCCTATCGTTTAGGTAGACACATTGTGTGAATCAGGACAAGTTTTCCTACTACTTTTGAGAAAATCATGTCTGTAGAGTGAAATTTGTGGCTGAAAACGGAGTTTAAGCGAGAAAGTTTGACCTTTTTTTTGAAGCCGCCTACACTCTAAGTTTAACGACCCTCACTGGTGTGTAACGCAATAGACACCCATTCAAAAGCCGGATTTTCTCCCAGAAACCACATGGCGTTTGAACCGGGCCTGATCCGAAAGTGTAAAACCTAGCAGAAAAGTTGAATGCCAGATCCACAGAGGAGAAGTTTTCCTACGTTTTAGAGTTTGAATCATGTCTCTAGGTGAAAGCATGCCAGAGCAGTGGATGTTTGAAAAACATTGAAAAAGTGCTTTTTTTTCAATTAATTCCATAGAAATGAATGGGGTTTTTTGGGGCGATTTTTTCGCGACTACGTCGCGAAAAAATCGTATTCTACAGAGAAAAGTAATAGCATAGCGAGTCCGATCGAGCCGCACGTTTTGATATATTGTTTGTCTGTGTGCGACGTACGGTTATTGAGTTATTCGAAATCAAAATTTGCGTAGGAATAATAAGAAGAAGAAGAAATACGTAGAAGAACAATAGTTGCAGTGCTTTGCACTGCAACCTATGGGCTCCCCTAGGGGAGCCCATAGGTTGCTGTGCTGCAGCACTGCATCCTAACTAGACCGGACAATTCCCCGGGGGAAATTGTGAGAGGATGCAGTGCGCGAAGCAATTTGGTCACTCATGCAAGCTAGCTGTGAATGTGTGACTTGCTATGAGGCTACAAAATTGATGTTAAACATCAAGTTATTACTGAAAAACTATTGATTAAAAAAACAGACACTGAGAAATGGTCCTATAAACAACTTTACCAATATAAAAGCTTACCAGGACTATCAAATATGTGATGTGAACTTTCCCAGTCGCAGGTTCCTGGTCAGGCCAGCGTGGCGCAGCAGCAGGTGAGATTTTTATTTATTTTTAACAATAAGTTAACTGGTTAATATTTAAAATTTGAATATTTGTCTGGTCAAATATACATGTGGGTTTTTTGTCTTTCACAGGAGGAGTACTGTACTGTGTGAATGTGTGACTTACTATGAGGCTACGATGCTAACAGCTAGCTAACATGCTAATACCTAGCAAGCAATAATAAAACAACCATAAACAGACATTTTGCAGCAGATATTTGGTTTATTTTTCCATAAAACACAAGCAAACAACCAAGGCATTGAAAAACACCCGATGAGTCAGCAAAAATCAACATAAGTCTAACGCTTTTAACAAACATTGTCGCAAAGCAGCTTTACAGAATTTGAACAACTTAAAACATGAGCTAATTTTGTCACTAATCTATCCCCAATGAGCAAGCCTGTGGCGACGGTGGCAAGGAAAAACTCCCTCAGACAACAACATGAGGAAGAAACCTCGAGAGGAACCAGACTCAAAAGGGAACCCATCCTCATTTGGGCAACAACAACATGAACAGTTTAACATGAAGACAGTTTCATTGATGGAAACTTTAGGACTGCACTCAAGTTAACAAGTCAACTGTAGTCCTCAGGCATAAAAGCATTACTGTAGCAACAAAAAGCAGATTAGGTACTACCGGTCAACTAATCACAGGCCCTAGGACCTGGTGTGTATCCTCCCTACTAAATACAATGAGAACTAATCTAAGAAGCAGACAAGACAACCGAACCAATCAGGAAACTAAAGATAAAAGGGGGGGGGGGATCTTCTGGAGGTCTTCTTCCTGAGTCTTGTTCTTCCTGTAACATTAAAACAGTATTCATTAGTCAGGTGCACTTTTCAAAGTGTTGTTTGATATACAAATCAATGAAGATACAATGCTAAATATCCCTTACGTTCTTCTGCTGGGTTGCTGTCTTCACTGGAGAGTGAGCTGCTATAGTCTTCTGGAGGTCTTCATCCTACATATGTTCCCAGATTAAAAAACAACAAGACATAAGTTACAGGTTTCAATGCATTGTGTTAAAACATTGCTCAAAAGTTATGAAATATTTCTTTGCTTTTTTGTGATCGGTTGCTGTCCCCACTGGCACGAGATCAGCTGTGGTCCTCTTCATTTCCTCCTCACTCTGCTGTGAGATACTCCTGCTTTTGAACATGGACAGTAGAGAGCCTGAAGAAGAGAAAGGGAGGGGGATTTAGTTACATTACTCAAACGCGAGTGAATAATTCAAAGGAAGAGAGATACTTACCTTGTGATGGACCTTGTTGACATTCAGCTTGATTTTACATAAAGCAACATTACAATACAAGATTACATAACATTACATTACATTAGCTAAGCCAATTCCATAACATTTTAAATTGACCGCCGTTCTCAGCAGCTCAGTAAATGACAAGATAATGCGGAGCCCTTTATTACATAAATAAATACAATTACACTGCATTTACAAAAGACTCAACCATTTCCAGCCAACACATGCCACTACAATGATTAGTCTTAACAATAACTTAAAACTACACAATTGAAAAGCTGAGCACTCATTGAACAAACTGAATGAGTGACCTGAAACACGTATATGAAAAACAATTAAGAAAAACGCCCACGCAAACAAGTTATGACAAAATGAAACAATGTGAAGGGTTTTTTTTTTTTACAAAAAAAAAATTTAAGGTCAATTAACACTTTACAGAGAGAGTACAATAACAGTGACGATAAACTACTCCTTGACCAGGCTCAAGGAGTGCCTAGAAACTACATATGCATTACACACACACACACACACACACACACCTTACAGGATACAGAAACTCGAACTTTTCTATGGATCATGTGTTGGCTAGAGAGGCTTAGTCGGTCAAAATACAATAAACCGGACTGTGGTAACTGTAGTACGTTTGGAGAACACCTGATTGAAGACACTTATCAGGATGTGAAATATAAATGTGGTCAATCAGTGTGTTCTTCTCGGTGGTGGACTCTTTAATTAATTGAGTGTAACCTCTGGACTGAAATAAGTCTTTGATGCTTTTTTTTCCTTTCGAAAGAAGATCCTCATTAAAATCGCCACAAACAACAATGGGCTGGTGATTTAAAATGGCCAATGAGTCCAAGAGGTTTTTCAAATTTTGGAGAAAGATTCCTAATTGAAAATTTGGCGGTTTGTAAACCGTCGCCAATAGTACTTTGACCGGAGCCTTGATTTTAACAACAACAAACTCCAAATCCGTGACCTGTTGCATGTACCTGCGAGGCTCTGCTTGCACATAGTCTCTGCAGTACACTGCAACTCCACCTCCATCTTTTTTAGCCATGTCCACACAGCTGTTGTAAGACAGCTGTCTGCTACGTGGGAACATGGCATACCCCTCCAATTGAAAAATTTCAGCTACAGAAGACCCCGACAAATGTGTCTCTGTAAGGCAAAGCACATCCGCTCGTTGGAGCTCGTGATGCGCTCTCAGGTCCACCATGTGACATGGCAGACCCTGCGTGTTGTGGTGGACAATTGTCAAAACCTTTGGAGTTTGTTGCACGGATTGAAGAAAACTCAACAACGGTCTACAGCTCTGGAAAGACGCTCGAGGCATACTTTCCATAGCCATCTTGATCTCGGGGTCGGCGTAGATCTTCTTCTCGTCGAAGTCACAGACGGTCAGACCTCCCAGCGAAGTTGTGCGGCTTAGAGCTACATAAGCCATGCCCGGTTCGAAGACGCGTTTCAGGCACACAACCGCCGACGCCATCGTCATGCCTTGTACTTTGTGGGCCGTACAGGCAAAAGCCAACTTCATGGGGAACTGGCGACGAACAACGCCTTTTTTGCTGCTCAGGTTCTCCTCAGACCTTTCAATATAGGCCAGATTGTCTGAGGGACCCAAGATCTTTTTGCGGAATCTCTGTCCTGCTGTGGGATTGTCCAGCTGGAGTCCAATCAACTTTACATATTTTGGCTCGCGCTCCGTCATCACAATGTGCGAGATGGTTCCGAATGTTCCGTTAACAATTCCGTCCTCCACGTCGAGATTCCTGGTCAACATAACGCGTACTCCTTGAGCAGCCATTATGTTGTCAGGCAAGTCTCGCTGGTTACCTTTAACGGCGAACACCATCGTCATGCAGCCGGTCGTAGGCATTTTACGGTAATCCTGAGCTGCGATGTCGATGGCATCCTCGTGGAGGGAGGCTACAGTGGCGGAGTTGTGACGGTCAACTTCTTTGTTGGTGGCGTATATATGCAGCCTATCTACTGGACAATCCTTGATGTCGGCCACTGCCTGTGTGAGCAACCGTCTATCTTCGTCGCTCAAAGGATCGCGCTTTTGCTTCACTCTCAGGCGGTTCAAGAGCTCAGCAAAAGCCCGATCGTCCTTCTGTCGCATGATCTCTGTAAGGACGACCATTTTGAAGTGATCCTTCCAGAGATCAAACTCCGTCTCCTCGTACACACACAGCGGCTTGGCTCTACCGGGAGGCGGCAACTGATAAAAGTCACCTACAGCAAGGACAGAAATTCCTCCGAACGGCTTCTTGTTTCCTCGGATCTGTTGAAAACGCCAGTTGACGTAGGCAAACAGCTCTTTGGAAACCATGGAGATCTCGTCAATGATGAGAATCTCCGCGTTGGACAGCGCCGCTCTGACCTCATCAAGGGCGTTTCCAAGACCTTGATACGGTGGCTTCAAGGATCTTGGCAGTTTGAGGACGGAGTGCAACGTTACGCCAGCGATGTTGAAGGCTGCTGTGCCAGTGAAGGCGGTCAGCAGCACCGCAGGCTGGGACATGTCTGCATGGTCCCGGAATCTGGGGAGCTCACGCAGAATCCTCGTTGCCTCCTGGTGAACGCACTTGATTACGTGCGATTTACCACAGCCAGCTCCCCCGGTCAAAAAGTAATAAAACGGATCAACGTCACGACCCCACACAAGTTCAAAGCACCACTGACGTATGCTGTAGAAGATAGAAGCCTGCGTTTCGTTCAGACTTTGATACATTTTTCTCACAAAGTCTGGACTCAACTGCGGCGCTTCTATCCTAGGCATGGAGCTCCTCCCGTCTTTCTTGACTTCGTATTCAGGAACTTCTTCTTGGTCTTCACGCTCATCGTCAGGTTCTCGCTCTGCAAGACACTCTAACCGGTCTGCCTCTACTTCAGGCGCATAACAGTCCAATTCATTAACTATAGGGCCGTGCACCCGATACTGTTCCAACGCTTCGTCAAGCTTCCGACCTTGACCTTCATAGCGTTGTTTGTTGCGGTCTACGATGGCTCGGACACGCACGCCATACTTTTGGCCACACTTATAAAACTGCTCGTAGGTCGGGTGTGCTTCATCTCTCAGGTCGTCATCGGATCTGTGTGGGAGATAAAGCTTGAGCAGTCTTCTATAGAACTTCTCAGGTGTTTTCTGCTCTGAGAAGCGAGGAAATCTAATAATTGCTGGTTTCCCAGTCCTCTTCTGAACAAAGCCCATGTCGTGTAAGAGGGGGATGCCGCTTCTACTTTCAGTTTGCTGCCCGTACAGCACCCTGTACTCCGACGCAAACTCGGCCATGCACATGTGCTCGAACTCCGGCTCGACAGGCCTGTAGGCGTATTTGTCAGGCAGGCCCGACATCCACACCTCCTCCGAACCCGGCTCCATTTGCTTGAGTCTGCCAATAGGGTGACTCATCTTCAGACCCTCCTCGTCGGTCTGAAGGAACACAACGGAGCGGGAGCACCTCTTCAGACGCAAGCTGCAGGTGCGAGCAACAGCCTCTTGAGCGCTGACCTCTCTATGTTTAACATAGGCCTGCATAATCTGCTTCATTTCGTCGCGCTCATTTATGTTGGACTGTTTTACATCTTTGATGACGTTCTTAAGGAATTGAGTCATCTCGTGCTCTGGCTTCGACACATAGGACATCATGTACATGATGCAGCTGTAGTCATCCACGACGTACTGAATGTCCATGTTGGCGTTCCAGGCACGAAGCAGGTCTGGGTTGTACTGATTAACCCAGCAGTCATTTGGATGCCGCTTCAGGACCACGACGTTGCTGTTTGCGGCGTGGTCGAAGAGCTTACGGTACTGCTTACGCGTCAAACCGCATCGGTCGAGCAACTCCGTCAAGCTGCTAAATGAAGCGCCTGCATCCATGAGCAAGTCTCTAACTTGCTGAAGCTTGGCTTTGGCTTTCTTTCGCTTCTTAGCGATTGCCCGCTTCTCCCTCCGTTCTCTAGCAGCAGCCTCGTCTTGGTTTTCGTCTAAAACTCCAGAGGGGCGAACAACGGGGGGCCTAGTGATGAAGGTTTCATCCACGGGCAGTTTAGGGAAGCAAAACCTACAGGCAACATTGCCTTTTTTGCAGGACTTGGAATGGTTCCTGCTGTGCACCTGAACCTCCGAGACAATTCCGTGGAGCTCCAGGTCTGTCTCGGGGTCAGGCATCTCACACGAGATGTAGCGATCTATAAACGCCGCTACTTCGTCGTCAGAGGCGTCGTCAAATTTGGGTGAGTTTTTTATCCAGATCAGCATGTGTATATGGGGACTTCCTCTAGCTTGGAACTCAACCCTATAAAAGTAATCCTCTACTTCACCAATGGGCTGTGCTGGTGAGAGGATAAGGTTGGTCATCAGAGCATCGACTCGCTTTTCAAACATGCGCATCACCGTTACGGGGTTGCTCCGCAGAATGTCGCATTTCGCTTTCCAGTCGAGCTCTGAAAAGTCCCCTAGTTCTCCCTGCTGAGCTTTTATGATCTCTATGACCTCAGGCCATCTCATCTCGGCAGCGGAGAACGTTGCAAAAAACGTGGGTTTGCCAATTTGCCGGACCATGGCGTGGACATCTTTGAGCGTTTTTGTCCAATAAGCCGGGGTGCCTCGAAGAGGTTGCATAAACCGAGTTGCTTCTTGGCTCATAATGAGCCGTTGCACCTCGTCTCGGTCCAGGAGCATAAGGTTGTTAATATGACGGCCATCTGCAGCTCTGGACCTGCCTTTGCGCATTTGAATCGACATGCTGTTTGTCGCCAGGTGCGTTTCTGTGACAAACTGCGCAAAGAAAAGATACGTTTGGTCGCTAGCAAAACGTGTATCAGCAGCAAACAGCCTGCAATTAAAATACATGCTAGGCGAGAGCGAGAAGGTTCTGGGTTCATCCAGTGTGTTCTCTCCTGTCGGGAATTGCACAGGGAAAGCCATGGCTTCTAGTTTCGGTATGGCGAAGAACCCTACTGGTTTGTTGCCCTGGGCGGGGGCAACGCTAAATATTCCATCGCCATACGTAAGAATTTCCTGCGCGATGTCAGGCGGCTGCATACACGTGTCCAGAGTCAGGCCAGGTCTAAGCTCCTCCTCCTCGTCAGCTTCCTTGGGCTGACGACATCTATCGGGGTCCGGGTCGTTCTGACTACTAAAAACCTCTTCGAGGTCTATGCCAGCCTCAATGTCTCCCTGATGCTGCTCCGGCTGCGCAGCATCAGCAACATTGTGCTGCGAGTCGTCTTGATCGACCGACTCGTCAAAAGTGGCACTGTCGTTAATGGATACATCCTGATACTCAGAATGCATCTTTTTAAGCGTGGCCAGGGCAGCTAAAACATTTTTCATGTTAACGGTATAGAAGTGCTGGTAGCCCTTATAGCTAATGCGCCTCTTTAATTTAACTTGAAGTAGCTGCGCTTCCGATCTGGGTCTTGGGAGACTGTTGACAGTCGCTTCCATCTCCGATGGAACGCACACAACAGCTCCGCGGACTGCTTTTTGCTGTCCTTTGGGCAGAGCGATAACCTTGGCGAAAGGCAGTATTTTGGCAATAAGCTGCCTCTCGAGCACGTTGAGCGTAGCCAACTCTGGGGGGATCGGTGCCAACTCCAGTCGGTTCGCGGTGGCAATTGGTGGCATGCGTCCTCTCTTCAAGTGGCTGTCACATGTGTTACAGATCCACTCCTGCAGTCGCTCTTGTGCAATAGAGCAATGTTCAGAGCAGTCGTCGTCACAAAAATGGACGTACTTGCCTGTTAAGCAGGCTGCGGCCACTCTGGGTTTTTGGGTGTACTTTCCCCTATTGCACAATTTAACCTGATTAGGAAACATTGCTCTGTTGCACACCGTACAAACGCACGTTGGTCCACGACGAATTAGCTCGCGAAATGCTGTGATGGCGGCTTCCATCACAGGATTAATCACGGCCTGTGAATGGCGGGGGGTGTGGGGCACTAGCTTCCTATATTTTCGTTTGATCCTTAATGCCCTCTGCATCTTGCTAAAGATGCAAAAAGTAGCATCTGTGGACAGTTTGGTTACTCTGCGCTGGCTACAGCGTTTGATACAGCGTAACCTAAACTCAGGATCACTGTGGTACTTAGCATAGAAACGCTCCTTTCTCTTTTGCCTAAAGCTCTGGTGCGATATATACTTCGTCGTCATATACAATTTCTGTCTACGCTGAAAATCAGGATCCGCCTTATACTTGTCTTTAATGTACTGTTTCTGTCGACTCTGAAAAGCAGGATCCGCCTTATACTTGTCTTTAATGTACTGTTTCTGTCGACTCTGAAAAGCAGGATCCGCCTTATACTTGTCTTTAATGTACTGTTTTCGTCTACTCTGAAAAGCAGGATCTGTCTTATACTTGTCTTTAATGTACTGCTTCTGTCGACTCTGAAAAGCAGGATCCGCCTTATACTTGTCTTTAATGTACTGTTTTCGTCTACTCTGAAAAGCAGGATCCGCCTTATACTTGTCTTTAATGTAACTTATTTGTCTACTCTGAAAAACAGGATCCGTCTTATACTTGTCTTTAATGTACTGTTTTTGTCTACTCTGAAAAGCAGGATCTTCCTTATATCTCTGGATAATTAATACGCTCTTTTTTCTTTGAACTTTTAAATAATAACGTCTGAAAGACAATAACCGTCGTTTCCTATGATTACTGTCTTGTGAATATTTTTTGTCTGCTTCCATTTTTTTAATTCCAAATTCTGGGCACTTGTCATACTTATTTTTTTCATATACCGAGCTTCCTTTTTTTTTGACAACATGGCACACTGGTGCATGTTGCTCTTTCCTACTACTTTTTCTTCTGGCCTTTTGTCGCTGGGTTTTACCGAGTTTTAAGATATTTTCGTTTGTTGGAGGGAGAGCTGTCCTGGAGACTTTTTCTACCAACGATTGCTGAAGACATTCACTGGAACCGATGGCTTCAAATGACACAAGCACCAACTCATAGGTGGCAAAAGGTCCACGATCTGCAAAGAGTTTGAGCAGGTGCTCAGCCAGGTCACTGATTTCAGTGAAGGTCTTCATGATTGCAGTTCCGTTGTGGTCTGGTAGACCTGCTGAATTTCTGGCATGTGAATCAAACACGCCATACCTCCCTGATTTGTCACGGAAAACTGCAATAACCTCTGGAGATACAATGATGAACGCATGCCTAACATGACCTGACAGACACTGAAGCTCTTCAGCAAGGGAAAGGAGACCCTGGTTTCCGTTGCTGCTGGCTTTGACGAGTCCACATTTAATGTCGGACAGATGGACATTGTACATATTTGTGTCTGTCAGGACTTGTTTTGGCATTTCCTCAACGCTAAGATGGTCATCATTGTATCTTCTCTCCAGGATCAGCTGTTGTTTCACTGCTACGTACAGTGAATCTCCCTGTGCCAGCACTCTATCGAGGGCAGCCGTGTTAAAGTGACCACCCTCATTCTCAAAAGCGAGAAAAGTCAGGGACATGCAGGAACACTGATGATTTCTAGAGAATTCACTGTACCTCATGTCTGCCTGACTGTGGCTAGCCCTAGCAACAACAACAGACTGACACCCACTTACCGTCACACTTACCTTGACGCTCGCCTGTAAAGATGTTAAAAGGTTAATTATTACTAAGTTAGTCACAATTAGTTATTAGTCTTACTAGTAGTTACTACCCATTATTGCCAGCATTGTTATTAATACTGTTAACTTTATTATTACTAGTAGTAATAGCAGCAGTCGTAACTAATTACATTACAAACTGTTGTAGAACGTTTTCAGCAAGTTTGTCAGATCAATTAAATAAATCTATAAAAAAGCTGACACAATCTTACACGTTATGGCAAGTATACTTGGCTACACATTACATTATTCCTTGTTTAAAATTTAAACATGTTGAGACCATCGTGGTTTCTCCTTTGTCCCATGGTCTTCTAGAATAAAGTTTAAAGGAGGATTTAAAGGACCTTTAAAGGAGGCTACTACCTTCACCACACCGACACTGCAGGATGTTGACTTTACAAGTACAGAGGTTTTCTGACCAGTATTATTAACTTAAGTTTACCAAGATCATATTTAGAAAACCTCTGTACCATTACTTGTGTTTATCTTTAAACAATTAATAAAACCATAAACTGTTTAGACTATACTACTCTGAATTATTTCTTCCTTAAAGGTCTTTTTATGCATTTGAGTTGAAATAAACCACACACACCCACAAGCACTTTATTAAACCCACGATAAACCCGAATGTAAATGTCCTGACCTCTTTAGCAAGGGAGCTGGAGAGTCCATCGTCGATTATCCAGGGCCAGGAAGTCGATGAGGGAAATGGTGTCCATGTCTGTGATAAGTCATAACTCCAATTAATATTTAGACATGAGGAAACAACGCACCAAGTTGATACAAGAAAAGTTTTCCAAGTGTATTTCAATTTCTCACTGAAATTTGTGTTGTGTGCAGAGAAAGATAATGCTATCAGATGTTAAATGAACCAGTTTAATGTAATTACAGCTGATTTTACAGTAAACGTTCTGTGTCAACTGTGGAGTAAATACCTTAGCTGGGCGAGGAGACTGATGGGCCACATCTTTAATGGTCTTGGATGGTCCAGCTGGTGAAGGAGTCTTCATCCTGGGCACCTGAAAACAAATAATTTGATAAAATGAAGACTTTAATGACATTATGAACTTGACTTAATAGGAATAATATTTACCTTCGCAACCGGGGAACAGCAGGGAGTCTCCGGATCACCCAAACTGCAGGACAACCTGACTGGAGGGGACTCCATCAGCTGTTGACACACGAGAACAAACACGTTAAACTTCATGTCTCAGTGAACACAATGTGTGTTCTGTGTGAGATTGTGTCTGTTGTGGCAGAGAGTAACATACGTTGGTCACTGAAATTTGGGTGCGGGGGGATGGTCCGTCCGTGGTCCTGGACCGAGGAACCGGGCTGGAGGGGGCGTCGTCCTCCAGTCTCTGTGACAGCCTGGTTGGAGGGGATCCAACCAACTGTCGACAGATGAGAACAAATACATCAAAATTCAGACAGTCTAGTTATGTCTCCATGAAGACACCGTGTCAACTGTAAACATTCACTGTGTGTGTCAGTTGTGTAACATACGTTGTTCACAGGAGACTGGTGGTGGGGGGGGCGTCTCTCCGAGGTCCTACGACGCCTGGCTGCCGCTGGGGAGGCCACCTGCACCATCAAATAAAACATAGCATCAGTAACTGTAGAACAAGGAGAAACTTTAGAACACAGCCGAGAAGAGACGTCAGACAATTTACCTTCTTGCTCGCTGGAGGAGACCTGCAGTCCTCTACGCCAGACAGCCGAGAAGGAGACACCTCCTCCACAGCACGAAGGATCGTGCTACTGAACCACACTGGGTTCAGTGGGAGGAAGGACTCCTCCTGTGAAAGACAAAAAAAAAAAACCCGCATGAATATTTGTCTGGTCAAATATACAAACTTTAAATATTAACCAGTTAACTTATTGTTAAAAAAATAAAAAAGTCACTCACCTGCTGCTGCGCCACGCTGGCCTGACCAGGAACCTGCGACTGGGAAAGTACACATCACATTTGATTAAATAGATGCTTTTTAATTACAACTGTGAACCCGTTCACCAAAATGTACCCAAACACATGTAAACACACAATATAATAAACTTTACTAACCTTGCTTCTCCGACCAACGACCTTCCACTGGAAGGGGTCAGGAGACAGAGGAGCACATACCTCGCCCTTCACAACCAGCTTAGGAGATACCTTCCCAAGTGGCTGTGAAGGAGTGGGAGACACCGGGGGAGGTGGTGGTGTCTTGAGGAACTGCTCCGTCGCGGCCCACAGCAGCTGGGTGAGGATGCCCATCCCTTCACGGTCGCTCAGGTGAACCTGCAGACATGACAACACAAATCCATTTACAGACAAAGTTCAACTACAAAAAGTAGCTCGTGTTGACTGGTTCATGTCAGCACGAGAAATTATAACAAATTAGACTTTTTCTATCACAGACATTCTACTTACGCCGTCTCTGCTCCACAGCTCCAAGCGCGTAAGGGGGAAGTGCTCCGCCACAGAGAAGTACCTCACACCTAAAAATATAAAAACGAAAAACATAAGTCATTACAACATCCACACATGCATTATGACTATGTTCATTACTATGTCACAGACATTAAGTACATTTCTTGTTCTTGTTTTATTGACATGATATTTTTACACACCCATACGAGCTGTCACGCGGTGGTACTCTTGGCGCAGGAGGACCTGGTACATCTCATCCTCCTGCAGGCGGGGGGGGAAGTCCAGCACAAAAACCTGTAGAAAACAAAACATGTTCGTTAACAATCAGCATTTTCATTCAAAATCACACATTACAATAACTACACATTAAAAGCTCATACATTGATTACTCTGAGATTAAACGTATCTCTAGTTTTGTCAAACTACTACAAATACAGGACAAGCGAGACATGAAAAAACACGTACCTCCGGCCAGCGGCTCCTCACAGCAGTGAGGAAACTTGCATAGTCGACGGCTGCCTCGTCGATGGTCCTGCTCGCCGTCAGGTTGTTGCTGGGGGCAAGAACACAGACCGCAGCAGGGGCCCGAGGAAGATCAGCATGCAGGACCTCCGTCCGCAGCTGAGCAGCGTGGGCCCCAGGGGTTGACATGACGCCAAACGAGAACTTACCCTCTGGCATCACGGCGAAACCGTCCGCGATGGACCGCAGGTGGGAGTCCCCGACAATCAGAACAAACTGCAACAACAAAGAAAATTTCTTTAGCATGAAAATCATTAATCCCTCTCAAGATCAATTACTTTCTTCATAAACTGGACAATAACAACACCTTCTTGTCAGGAGACTCCGGCGGGATGACCAACTTGTGGCTCCGTCCTGTGAGCTTTGAAGTTGGCCACCTCAGCACCCGATGGCGGAACCCGGTACCGCGGCCTGTTTAGTAAAAGACAAAGCAGATAACGGTATTATTGAATTGAAAAACCAGGAAATGTCAAGAAATCACTCGTTTATACGAGTAAAACAGTACAGAAAACCAGTTTAAAAAGCTTAGTATTGATGAATTAATTTATTGATCATTTAGGGATAACACAGGTGGATACTCACATGGCCGAACTTTGGGAAGGACATCTCCCGTGCTCCAGAAAGGCTTGGCTGGGGGTGAAGATCCAACCAACTGATGACAGATAAAATAATAAGCATAAGACAAAGACAAGTTCAAACAAAATACAATAAAAATTTAAAAAGTAATACAAAATACATTAAACCTCAGACAATGTCTCATATGAACATACGTTGCTGACTGGAGCTCGGGAGCAGGGGGGGTGGGTCTCCCTGGTCCTCGACCCTGTGGAAGGCTCCTCTCCGGCCGGGGGGGACACCGTCTGATGAAACATTAACATCAAAGACATGGCAGACATACAGAACTTGGCAGTTAAAAAGAAAGCGATTGATGTGACATTTCTACAGCTATTTTCATGCAGACAGTTGTGACACAGAAGCTTATCTACTGTGTAAATACCTTCAGGGGGAAAGTGGAGGGAGTCGGCTCCTCCAGGTCGAGCTTACTCCATCGGCGCCTGGCCGCCTCAGACCTCCTCCCCTTCCTTGGCATCCTGCTGGACAGAAGACAAAAAAAAGAAAAAAAAAAAAGAAAAAACTTCTTACAAAGTTTAACTGACCTAAACCCTAACCTACCTTAACTACTTAACTTAAATTATCCAAGATAACCTAATATATTTTATATAAAATGTGATGGTGTGAGTGTGAACAAATCTGCTCCGGGAGTCTTGAGGATGACTTGAGTGCGATGAGTCTTGAGAGCAATGATCAGTCTCAGTCGTGAAGTACGTACGAACCTCTGATCACAAATCAAAGAAAACCTGCAATAAAAATAGAAATGTTCTTCTGTTACTTGGACTCAGTGTGAGCAACAATCCAACAGCGTAACACATGTTAAACATGTTTACTTTTCATGGTGTGTGTGTGTGTGTGTGAGAGAGAGTGTGAGCACAGAGCAGTGCCTGTTGACTTATCAGTAAACTTTTCCCCCCTCAAGACAAATACTTACACTATAAACACTATAAATATCCCCCACAAATAAAATACTACTAACTTCAGCAAATGTGCAGAATTTTATCACCAAAATGTACATTAAATCTACATTAATTACTAAAAGTCAAAGTAGTCATGTATGAAAATGCTCCCTTCTCCATTTAATCACTATAGGCTGTTAAATCATATTACACTTAGGCAGTATACATTTTAACTCCATACCAAAACATTTAATCACAGTTTATCAATCATATTTAACATTTTACCACAGTTTAATACAATACTAGTCTGAATATATAGATAAATATATAGCTTTCAGCTTTAATGTAAACGCCAGTTTAAATTACAGAAAGATCCAGCCCAAATGCATGAGTTTATCTTCAATAACCTGACTTTTGTTTAGCCCTCCTAATGTCTTCGGGTCAAAAATGACCCGAAACTGTTTAACAGCAGAGCTAAGTTTTTTTTGTAACTTAATTTTATGACTTTTCCTAAAATGGCGACGGCTTGAGGCTTGTCGGTTTAAAATGGCGACAGCTCGAGGCATAGATATACATAGAAGACTAGATGCCTCGCCGCGTATTCCAGGACGTCTGCACAGGGCGGCCATCTTACCACAGACAAGCTTTTCCACAGAATTTGCGGTAAACCATTGTTTACCGCAAAAAAAATAAAACATTGGATTTACTTAACCGAGTTATGGCAACCGGTCCCATGAAACTGTGTTAATTTAGATGTATTGAATACAGTTATGTGTTGAATAACTCAACATAACTGTATTCAATACATCTAAATTAACACAGTTTTGTGGGACCGGTTGCCATAACTCGGTTAAGTAAATCCAATGTTTTATTTTTTTGAGTGTACTGTTTAAAGGGCATTAGCCAAATATACAGTATAAAAATTTTCAAGGGGTATGAAGACTTACGCAAGCACAGCCCAGCACTCACATTATGATTTACAGGAAATCAAAGTACTGACTTTGATGACAAGATGATGTGTGTGTTTTAATTGTAGATGTTTATATCAGTATGTTTAGTTTTATTTTAACTGCGCATTGGAGCCTAGTCAAATGAAATTTCAATCTTCTGTGCTAACATATATTGACTGACATGATAATCAGCTTTGAATGTTCTTTTTGTAAATGTAAAGATATATTTTTATCCTTGGAAGTATAACCACGTGATTAATTAAATGCTTTTTTTGTCACAAACTACCGTGAGTCGCTGTCACTGTTTTATACTATTACTTACTCAGGCAGTGCATTTGTTATTATGCTATGATGTGAGTTTACATTTGTTATTATGCTATGATGTGAGTTTACATTTGTTATTATGCTATGATGTGAGTGCATTAGGTTTTTGAGGTGGATGAAGTATTTCTGAAGTTTCAGAAGTGAGTAAGCTGTTTATTTAACTTTAGCTTCCCCTACGGCCCTATCACATGTAAACATATTTTCACTAAAAATTGGAAATAAATTGTATGGTTATTTGTCCTAAGGCCGCAGTTATCCATAAGTATGCAGTGTTAGGCTTCTCACAGCATAGGAATTTCAGCATGTATTTTTTTTTTAAACATAAAATGATTATTCATCATTAATATCATAAATACATACTTCCGTTTGTGGGTTTTTTTTTATATATATAACAAACCAAACCGTTTGAATATTGATTGAAATTTGAGGAAGTTACGGTCATCTGAAAAGTACATATCGCTACCAACACAATGTAATGGGTAAGCCAGCTGTCTGAGGTAAGATGGCCGCCATGTGCGGACGTTCGACTTCGTTGACGGGCAACGGGGACGAGGCATCTAGTCTTCTATGTGGATCGAGGCTTGTTTGCTTGTCGGTTTAAAATGGCGCCGGCTCGAGCCGCTCGGCCTCAGCTCCGTTAGGTTTTAGCTCCGTTCATGGATAGAAACAAACCAACCGTAAAATAACCAGAGATTAATCTCTGCCTTCAATAATCTCACTTTTGTTAAAGATGTATTCATAGCAGCACAATTAGCGCTGTTAGCTTTGGGCTTGGCTCAATGTTTTCATATAGAAAATGCACAGTCACTATATAAACTCACGCCCATAAATAATTAAATACATTTCCGGAATAATGACAGAACAATATCTATCTTCAATAATCTCACTTTTGTGAAAGATGGCATTATATTGTACATACGCTGCTGTAACAATTCAGCATGCAATGGAGCATAATGCTACGAAATTTAAAAATTAAAAAAGCTTACTGATAAAACTCCGCAGGCACTGCGCGCTCTTTCTTATTCTTTCTCAGTCACTATGAAAATTAAACATTTTCACCTACCTGTGATGAGTTCAGAGAGAACGGGAGCGAAAAAATTTAAACTCAGGGTTTTTATATGACGGGCGGACACGCGCACAGAACTGTCCAATCAGAGTCCTCCTGTAGACGTCATCTGTTTTCAAACGTGTATTGTCAAATCAGATGGCTGATTAATTCGCGGGCTACATGATGGAGACGTTCAAGAGACACAGTATGTTCGCAGGGTTGCCAGATTGAGCGGGATCCTGCCCATTTGGGCGAATTTAAGTGCATTTTGGCGGGTTTTGAACATATTTTGGGCTGGAAAATGTCAATGGCAACGCTGCATGTGCGAGTCAGTGTTTATGTAGGCTTAAATTCTGTTACTGAAAGTGTGTGATGTTTACAGTGGACTGTGTGCACTTTACATTATTTTTTACTTAATACAAGAAATTAATGGATGGCAACATTTTTGCCAAAATGGTATTTTATTTTCCATTGTTTAGGCAGCTTCAGCATCATACTGAGGTTCTGTTCAAATTGTTTTTTTTTCTTCTATGAAGCCTGAGCCATTTATTTTATTAGTTTATAATTATTTTTTAATTTAGTCTTCAGGAGAGACTGCCTGTAAACAGTACTAGTATTAATAGTTTTTTTTTTTCTTACATGAAAGCTGAGACATTTATATTATATTTTAAGGTAACTTCATGTTGTGCTGTGAGGTTCTCTGCACTTTAACTTTTGAACCAACAGGTGCATTTGGACAAGTAAAGCCTATTTTTCTGCATTTTTGTAGTCCTGGTAATCTTTTATATTGGTAAAGTTGTTTATAGGACCATTTCGCAGTGTCTTTGTTTTTTTAATCAATAGTTTTTCAGTAATAACTTAATATTTAACATACCGTATCATCCATCTGCATGATGGGATGATGAAATTTTGGCGACTATGAAATTTTGGCGACTGGCGTCGCCAAAATTTCATCATACCATGACCTAAGCATTGTTTGAGAGAGAGAGAGAGAGAGAGAGAGAGAGAGAACTCTAAGAAGAGTGTTTGTAGTTTGTATGTACGAACAGAAGTGTTCCTAATAAAGTGGGCGGCTAAGGTGAGGCTAAGACACACAAGGGCTGGAGTTTTCTACTGTTTTTTTTATGAAGGACCAGGCCTCGAACAATGACAAATAACTCGACAACAGAAGCAGCTATTCACAAAATTCTTTCACACTGAGCGCTAGAAGGGTCTCCTGAATAAAATGATGTATTTTTTTGTTTGTACTCTTTAAAATAACGACACTAGAGCGATTTAAAAACGATTGACTTTTCACTCACGTTTATAATGTGTGTCAATGAGCTAAGACACACAAGGTCTTGAATATTGTGCTGTGTTTTACTACGGACCAGACCTCGAACAATGACAAATAACTCGACAACGGAAGCAGCTATTCACAAAATTCTTTCACAGTGAGCGCTAGAAGGGTCTCCTGAATAAAATGATGTATTTTTTTTGTTTGTACTCTTTAAAATAACGACACTAGAGCGATTTAAAAACGAGTGAGTTTTCACTCACGTTTATAATGTGTGTCAATGAGCTAAGACACACAAGGTCTTGAATATTGTGCTGTGTTTTACTACGGACCAGACCTCGAACAATGACAAATAACTCGACAACGGAAGCAGCTATTCACAAAATTCTTTCACAGTGAGCGCTAGAAGGGTCTCCTGAATAGACTGATGTAATTTTTTTGTCTGTATTGTTAAAAATGAGGACGCTACAGGGAGTTAAAAACGAGTGACTTTTCAGCAACGTTTATAATGGGAGTCAATGGGGCCGCTCACCTGTACTCTCCTCACTTTGAGGCTTGTCATTCAAAAACCGTAAATCCTATCGTTTAGGTAGACACATTGTGTGAATCAGGACAAGTTTTCCTACTACTTTTGAGAAAATCATGTCTGTAGAGTGAAATTTGTGGCTGAAAACAGAGTTTAAGCGAGAAAGTTTGACCTTTTGTTTTAACCTCTCTCCACTCTGAGCATAACGAGGTCCACTGGTGTGTAACGCAATAGACACCCATTCAAAAGCCGGATTTTCTCCCAGAACTCACATCGTGTTTGAGCCGGGCCTGATCCGAAAGTGTAGAACCTTGCAGAAAAGTTGAATGCCAGATCCACAGAGGAGAAGTTTTCCTACGTTTTAGAGTTTGAATCACGTCTCTAGGTTAAAGCATGCCAGAGCAGCGGATGTTTGAAAAACGTTGAAAAAGTGCTTTTTTTCAAATTAATTCCATAGAAATGAATGGGATTTTTTTGGACGATTTTTTCGCGACTACGTCGCGAAAAAATCGTAAACTGTAGAGAAAAGTAATAGCATAGCGAGTCCGATCGAGCCGCACGTTTTGATATATGGTTTGTCTGTGTGCGACGTACGGTTATTGAGTTATTCGAAATCAAAATTTGCGTAGGAATAATAAAAATAAAAACTAGACCGGACAATTCCCCGGGGGAAATTGTGAGAGGATGCAGTGCGCGAAGCAATTCGCTCACGCATGTTCGCTGGCCGTGAATGTGTGACCCGCAATGATGTTTCAATGCAATGATTATGTGTGTGCTTGAGACAGCAGCCGTCATGAAGAAGAGCTATTCAACAGTACAACCAAAGTGACTACAGGCGGAAATTAGCATGTACTGCTATAACCTGGGACAGACATCTGTCCTTACCACAAGGATAATGTTTAATTTGTGCACTGTCCCTTTTAAAAATAAAATAAACTCTAAGAAGAGTGTTTGTAGTTTGTATGAACGAACAGAAGTGTTCCTAATAAAGTGGGCGGCTAAGGTGAGGCTAAGACACACAAGGGCTGGAGTTTTCTACTGGTTTTTTATGAAGGACCAGGCCTCGAACAATAACAAATATCTCGACAACGGAAGCAGCTATTCACAAAATTCTTTCACAGTGAGCGCTAGAAGGGTCTCCTGAATAAAATGATGTATTTTTTTGTTTGTACTCTTAAAAATAACGAAAATAGAGCGATTTAAAAACGAGTGACTTTTCTCTCATGTTTACAATGGGTTTCAATGAAGCCTGTCAGCTGCCCTGTCCTCAGTTTGACGCTTGTCATTCAAAAACCGTAAATCCCATCGTTTAGGTAGACACATTGTGTGAATCAGGACAAGTTTTCCTACAAGGATAATGTTTAATTTGTGCACTGTCCCTTTTAAAAATAAAATAAACTCTAAACTCTAAGAAGAGTGTTTGTAGTTTGTATGTACGAACAGAAGTGTTCCTATTAAAGTGGGCGGCTAAGGTGAGGCTGACACACAAGGGCTGGAGTTTTCTACTGTTTTTTTTATGAAGGACCAGGCCTCGAACAATGACAAATAACTCGACAACGGAAGCAGCTATTCACAAAATTCTTTCACAGTGAGCGCTAGAAGGGTCTCCTGAATAAAATGATGTATTTTTTTGTTTGTATTGTTAAAAATGAGGACGCTACAGGGAGTTAAAAACGAGTGACTTTTCAGCAACGTTTATACTGGGAGTCAATGAGGCCGCTCACCTGTGCTCTCCTCGCTTTGAGGCTTGTCATTCAAAAACCGTAAATCCTACCGTTTAGGTAGACACATTGTGTGAATCAGGACAAGTTTTCCTACTACTATTGAGAAAATCATGTCTGTAGAGTGAAATTTGTGGCTGAAAACAGAGTTTAAGCGAGAAAGTTTGACCTTTTTTTTCAAACTGTCTACACTCTAAGATAATGACCTTCACTGGTGTGTAACGCAATAGACACCCATTCAAAAGCCGGATTTTCTCCCAGAAACCACATGGCGGTTGAGCCGGGACTGATCCGAAAGTGTAGAACCTAGCAGAAAAGTTTAATGCCAGATCCACAGAGGAGAAGTTTTCCTACGTTTTAGAGGTTGAATCACGTCTCTAGGTGAAAGCATGCCAGAGCAGCGGATGTTTGAAAAACGTTGAAAAAGTGCTTTTTTTTCAATTAATTCCATAGAAATGAATGGGGTTTTTTTGGGACAAGTGTGACTACTACTTTTGAGAAAATTATGTCTGTAGTGTGAAATTTGTGGCTGAAAACAGTTTAAGTTTGAAATTTTGAGCATGATGTGTGTGTGCTTGAGACAGCTTTTCCCTCTGCCCCGTCACTGGCCCCAATTGGCATGGTGATGGGCCTGAACAGGAGAGTTAAGAAACACACACAAGATTATGTCAGGTGTCTGCTGTAAATTGCTATGGACCAGGCCTCGAACAATGACAAATAACTCGACAACGGAAGCAGCTATTCACAAAATTCTTTCACAGTGAGCGCTAGAAGGGTCTCCTGCATAAAATGATGTATTTTTTTGTTTGTATTGTTAAAAATGAGGACGCTACAGGGAGTTAAAAACGAGTGACTTTTCTATCCCGTTTATAATGCATGTCAATGAGCTAACACACACAAGGTCTTGAATTTTGTGCTGTTTTTTACTACGGACCAGACCTCAAACAATGACAAATAACTCGACAACGAAAGCAGCTATTCACAAAATTCTTTCACAGTGAGCGCTAGAAGGGTCTCCTGAATAAAATGATGTATTTTTTTGTTTGTATTGTTAAAAATGAGGACGCTACAGGGAGTTAAAAACGAGTGACTTTTCAGCAACGTTTATACTGGGAGTCAATGAGGCCGCTCACCTGTGCTCTCCTCACTTTGAGGCTTGTCATTCAAAAACCGTAAATCCTATCGTTTAGGTAGACACATTGTGTGAATCAGGACAAGTTTTCCTACTACTTTTGAGAAAATCATGTCTGTAGAGTGAAATTTGTGGATGAAAACACAGTTTAAGTGAGAAATTTTGAGCTTTTTTTTGAAGCCGCCTACACTCTAAGTTAACGAGGCGCACTGGTGTGTAACGCAATAGACACCCATTCAAAAGCCGGATTTTCTCCCAGAAACCACATGGCGTTTGAACCGGGCCTGATCCGAAAGTATAAAACCTAGTAGAAAAGTTGAATGCCAGATCCACAGAGGAGAAGTTTTCCTACATTTTAGAGTTTGAATCATGTCTCTAGGTGAAAGCATGCCAGAGCAGCGGATGTTTGAAAAACGTTGAAAAAGTGCTTTTTTTTCAATTAATTCCATAGAAATGAATGGGGTTTTTTGGGGCGATTTTTTCGCGACTACGTCGCGAAAAAATCGTAAACTGTAGAGAAAAGTAATAGCATAGCGAGTCCGATCGAGCCGCACGTTTTGATGTATTGTTTGTCTGTGTGCGACGTACGGTTATTGAGGTATTCGAAATCAAAATTTGCGTAGGAATAATAATAATAAGAAGAAGAAGAAATACGTAGAAGAACAATAGTTGCAGTGCTTTGCACTGCAACCTATGGGCTCCCCTAGGGGAGCCCATAGGTTGCTGTGCTGCAGCACTGCATCCTAATAATAAAAAGAAACACGTAGAAGAACAATAGTTGCAGTGCTTTGCACTGCAACCTATGGGCTCCCCTAGGGGAGCCCATAGGTTGCTGTGCTGCAGCACTGCATCCTAACTAGACCGGACAATTCCCCGGGGGAAATTGTGAGAGGATGCAGTGCGCGAAGCAATTCGCTCACGCATGTTTGCTGGCCGTGAATGTGTGACCCGCAATGATGTTTCAATGCAATGATTATGTGTGTGCTTGAGACAGCAGCCGTCATGAAGAAGAGCTATTCAACAGTACAACCAAAGTGACTACAGGCGGAAATTAGCATGTACTGCTATAACCTGGGACAGACATCTGTCCTTACCAAAAGGATAATGTTTAATTTGTGCACTGTCCCTTTTAAAAATAAAATAAACTCTAAGAAGAGTGTTTGTAGTTTGTATGTACGAACAGAAGTGTTCCTAATAAAGTGGGCGGCTAAGGTGAGGCCTGTCGGCTGCCCTCCTCTCAGTTTCTCAGAGCAGCGGATGTTTGAAAAAGTGTTTTTTTTTTTTTCCAATTAATTCCATAGAAATGAATGGGGTTTTTTTGGGACAAGTGTGACTACTACTTTTGAGAAAATTATGTCTGTAGTGTGAAATTTGTGGCTGAAAACAGTTTAAGTTTTAAATTTTGAGCATGATTTGTCTGTGTGCTTGAGACAGCTTTTCCCTCTGCCCCGTCACTGGCCCCAATTGGCATGGTGACGGGCCTGAACAGGAGAGTTAAGCACACACACAAGATTATGTCAGGTGTCTGCTGTTTTGCTAAGGAGTAGGCCTCGAACAATCACAAATAACTCGACAACAAAAGCAGCTATTCACAAAATTCTTTCACAGTGAGCGCTAGAAGGGTCTCCTGAATAAAATGATGTATTTTTTTGTTTGTATTGTTAAAAATGAGGACGCTACAGGGAGTTAAAAACGAGTGACTTTTCAGCAACGTTTATACTGGGAGTCAATGAGGCCGCTCACCTGTGCTCTCCTCACTTTGAGGCTTGTCATTCAAAAACCGTAAATCCTACCGTTTAGGTAGACACATTGTGTGAATCAGGACAAGTTTTCCTACTACTTTTGAGAAAATCATGTCTGTAGAGTGAAATTTGTGGCTGAAAACAGAGTTTAAGCGAGAAAGTTTGACCTTTTTTTGGAACCTCTCTCCACTCTGACCTTAACGAGGTCCACTGGTGTGTAACGCAATAGACACCCATTCAAAAGCCGGATTTTCTCCCAGAAACCACATGGCGTTTGACCCGGGACTGATCCGAAAGTGTAGAACCTAGCAGAAATGTTTAATGCCAGATCCACAGAGGAGAAGTTTTCCTACGTTTTAGAGTTTGAATCACGTCTCTAGGTGAAAGCATGCCAGAGCAGCGGATGTTTGAAAAACGTTGAAAAAGTGCTTTTTTTTCAATTAATTCCATAGAAATGAATGGGTTTTTTTGGGGCGATTTTTTCGCGACTACGTCGCGAAAAAATCGTATTCTATAGAGAAAAGTAATAGCATAGCGAGTCCGATCGAGCCGCACGTTTTGATACATTGTTTGTCTGTGTGCGACGTACGGTTATTGTGTTACTCGAAATCAAAATTTGTGTAGGAAGAGTAACAAATATAACACTAGACCGGACAATTCCCCGGGGGAAATTGTGAGAGGATGCAGTGCGCGAAGCAATTCGCTCACGCATGTTCGCTGGCCGTGAATGTGTGACCCGCAATGATGTTTCAATGCAATGATCGTGTGTGTGCTCGAGACAGCAGCCATCATGAAGAAGACCTATTCAAGAGTATGACCAAAGTGACTACAGGCGGAAATTAGCATGTACTGCTATAACCTGGGACAGACATCTGTCCTTAACACAAGGATAATGTTTAATTTGTGCACTGTCCCTTTTAAAAATAAAATAAACTCTAAACTCTAAGAAGAGTGTTTGTAGTTTGTATGTACGAACAGAAGTGTTCCTAATAAAGTGGGCGGCTAAGGTGAGGCTGACACACAAGGGCTGGAGTTTTCTACTGTTTTTTTTATGAAGGACCAGGCCTCGAACAATGACAAATAACTCGACAACGGATGCAGCTATTCACAAAATTCTTTCACAGTGAGCGCTAGAAGGGTCTCCTGAATAAAATGATGTATTTTTTTGTTTGTATTGTTAAAAATGAGGACGCTACAGGGAGTTAAAAACGAGTGACTTTTCAGCAACGTTTATACTGGGAGTCAATGAGGCCGCTCACCTGTGCTCTCCTCGCTTTGAGGCTTGTCATTCAAAAACCGTAAATCCTACCGTTTAGGTAGACACATTGTGTGAATCAGGACAAGTTTTCCTACTACTTTTGAGAAAATCATGTCTGTAGAGTGAAATTTGTGGCTGAAAACAGAGTTTAAGCGAGAAAGTTTGACCTTTTTTTTCAAACTGTCTACACTCTAAGATAATGACCTTCACTGGTGTGTAACGCAATAGACACCCATTCAAAAGCCGGATTTTCTCCCAGAAACCACATGGCGGTTGAGCCGGGACTGATCCGAAAGTGTAGAACCTAGCAGAAAAGTTTAATGCCAGATCCACAGAGGAGAAGTTTTCCTACGTTTTAGAGGTTGAATCACGTCTCTAGGTGAAAGCATGCCAGAGCAGCGGATGTTTGAAAAACGTTGAAAAAGTGCTTTTTTTTCAATTAATTCCATAGAAATGAATGGGGTTTTTTTTGGGACAAGTGTGACTACTACTTTTGAGAAAATTATGTCTGTAGTGTGAAATTTGTGGCTGAAAACAGTTTAAGTTTGAAATTTTGAGCATGATGTGTGTGTGTTTGAGACAGCTTTTCCCTCTGCCCCGTCACTGGCCCCAATTGGCATGGTGATGGGCCTGAACAGGAGAGTTAAGAAACACACACAAGATTATGTCAGGTGTCTGCTGTAAATTGCTATGGACCAGGCCTCGAACAATGACAAATAACTCGACAACGGAAGCAGCTATTCACAAAATTCTTTCACAGTGAGCGCTAGAAGGGTCTCCTGAATAAAATGATGTATTTTTTTGTTTGTATTGTTAAAAATGAGGACGCTACAGGGAGTTAAAAACGAGTGACTTTTCAGCAACGTTTATACTGGGAGTCAATGAGGCCGCTCACCTGTGCTCTCCTCACTTTGAGGCTTGTCATTCAAAAACCGTAAATCCTATCGTTTAGGTAGACACATTGTGTGAATCAGGACAAGTTTTCCTACTACTTTTGAGAAAATCATGTCTGTAGAGTGAAATTTGTGGCTGAAAACACGGTTTAAGCGAGAAAGTTTGACCTTTTTTTTGAAGCCGCCTACACTCTAAGCTTAAAGACCCTCACTGGTGTGTAACGCAATAGACACCCATTCAAAAGCCGGATTTTCTCCCAGAAACCACATGGCGTTTGAACCGGGACTGATCCGAAAGTGTAAAACCTAGCAGAAAAGTTGAATGCCAGATCCACAGAGGAGAAGTTTTCCTACGTTTTAGAGTTTGAATCATGTCTCTAGGTGAAAGCATGCCAGAGCAACGGATGTTTGAAAAACGTTGAAAAAGTGCTTTTTTTTCAATTAATTCCATAGAAATGAATGGGGTTTTTTGGGGCGATTTTTTCACGACTACGTCGCGAAAAAATCGTATTCTATAGAGAAAAGTAATAGCATAGCGAGTCCGATCGAGCCGCACGTTTTGATATATTGTTTGTCTGTGTGCGACGTACAGTTATTGAGTTATTCGAAATCAAAATTTGCGTAGGAATAATAATAAATATAAGAAGAAGAAGAAATACGTAGAAGAACAATAGTTGCAGTGCTTTGCACTGCAACCTATGGGCTCCCCTAGGGGAGCCCATAGGTTGCTGTGCTGCAGCACTGCATCCTAACTAGACTGGACAATTCCCCGGGGGAAATTGTGAGAGGATGCAGTGCGCGAAGCAATTCGGTCACGCATGTTCGCTGGCCGTGAATGTGTGACCCGCAATGATGTTTCAATGCAATGATTGTGTGTGTGCTCGAGACAGCAGCCGTCATGAAGAAGAGCTATCCAAGAGCAAGAACAAAGTGACTACAGGCGGAAATTAGCATGTACTGCTATAACCTGGGACAGACATCTGTCCTTACCACAAGGATAATGTTTAATTTGTGCACTGTCCCTTTTAAAAATAAAATAAACTCTAAACTCTAAGAAGAGTGTTTGTAGGTTGTATGTACGAACAGAAGTGTTCCTAATAAAGTGGGCGGCTAAGGTGAGGCTAAGACACACAAGGGCTGGAGTTTTCTACTGTTTTTTTTATGAAGGACCAGGCCTCGAACAATGACAAATAACTCGACAACGGAAGCAGCTATTCACAAAATTCTTTCACAGTGAGCGCTAGAAGGGTCTCCTGAATAAAATGATGTATTTTTTTGTTTGTACTCTTAAAAATAATGACACTAGAGCGATTTAAAAACGAGTGACTTTTCTCTCACGTTTACAATGGGTTTCAATGAAGCCTGTCAGCTGCCCTGTCCTCAGTTTGACGCTTGTCATTCAAAAACCGTAAATCCTATCGTTTAGGTAGACACATTGTGTGAATCAGGACAAGTTTTCCTACTACTTTTCAGAAAATCATGTCTGTAGAGTGAAATTTGTGGCTGAAAACAGAGTTTAAGCGAGAAAGTTTGACCTTTTTTTTTAACCTCTCTCCACTCTGAGCTTAACGAAGTCCACTGGTGTGTAACGCAATAGACACCCATAAAAAGCCGGATTTTCTCCCGGAACCAACATGGCGTTTGAGCCGGGACTGATCCGAAAGTGTAGAACCTAGCAGAAAAGTTGAAGGCCAGATCCACAGAGGAGAAGTTTTCCTACGTTTTAGAGTTTGAATCACGTCTCTAGGTGAAAGCATGCCAGAGCAGCGGATGTTTGAAAAACGTAGAAAAAGTGCTTTTTTTTCAATTAATTCCATAGAAATGAATGGGGTTTTTTTGGACGATTTTTTCGCAACTACGTCGCGAAAAAATCGTATTCTATAGAGAAAAGTAATAGCATAGCGAGTCTGATCGAGCCGCACGTTTTGATACATTGTTTATCTGTGTGCGACGTACGGTTATTGTGTTACTCGAAATCAAAATTTGTGTAGGAAGAGTAACAAATATAACACTAGACCGGACAATTCCCCGGGGGAAATTGTGAGAGGATGCAGTGCGCGAAGCAATTCGGTCACGCATGTTCGCTGGCCGTGAATGTGTGACCTGCAATGATGTTTCAATGCAATGATCATGTGTGTGCTTGAGACAGCAGCCGTCATGAAGAAGAGCTATTCAGGAGCATAAACAAAGTGACTACAGGCGGAAATTAGCATGTACTGCTATAACCTGGGACAGACATCTGTCCTTACCACAAGGATAATGTTTAATTTGTGCACTGTCCCTTTTAAAAATAAAATAAACTCTAAACTCTAAGAAGAGTGTTTGTAGTTTGTATGTACGAACAGAAGTGTTCCTAATAAAGTGGGCAGCTAAGGTGAGGCCATTTGGCTGCCCTCTTCTCAGTTTGAGGCTTCTCATTCAAAAATTGTAAATCCTATCGTTTAGATAGACACACTGTGTGAATCAGGACAAGTTTTCCTACTACTTTTGAGAAAATCATGTCTGTAGAGTGAAATTTGTGGATGAAAACACAGTTTAAGCGAGAAAGTTTGAGCTTTTTTTCCAAGCTGTCTACACTCTAAGCTTAACGACCTTCACTGGTGTGTAACGCAATAGACACCCATTCAAAAGCCGGATTTTCTCCCGGAAACCACATGGCGTTTGAGGCGGGACTGATCCAAACGTGTAGAACCTAGCAGAAAAGTTGAATGCCAGATCCACAGAGGAGAAGTTTTCCTACGTATTAGAGTTTGAATCACGTCTCTAGGTTAAAGCATGCCAGAGCAGCGGACGTTTGAAAAACGTTGAAAAAGTGCTTTTTTTCAATTAATTCCATAGAAATGAATGGGGTTTTTTGGGGCGATTTTTTCGCGACTACGTCGCGAAAAAATCGTTTTCTATAGAGAAAAGTAATAGCATAGCGAGTCCGATCGAGCCGCACGTTTTGATATATTGTTTGTCTGTGTGCGACGTACGGTTATTGAGTTAATCGAAATCGAAATTTGTGTAGGAAGAGTAACAAATATAACACTAGACCGGACAATTCCCCGGGGGAAATTGTGAGAGGATGCAGTGCGTGAAGCAATTCGCTCACGCATGTTTGCTGGCCGTGAACGCGTGACCCGCAATGATGTTTCAATGCAATGATTATGTGTGTGCTTGAGACAGCAGCCGTCATGAAGAAGAGCTATTCAACAGTATAAACAAAGTGACTACAGGCGGAAATTAGCATAATTATCCACAAGGATAATGTTTAATTTGTGCACTGTCCCTTTTAAAAATAAAATAAACTCTAAACTCTAAGAAGAGTGTTTGTAGGTTGTATGTACGAACAGAAGTGTTCCTAATAAAGTGGGCGGCTAAGGTGAGGCCTGTCGGCTGCCCTCCTCTCAGTTTGAGGCTTGTCATTCAAAAAGTGTAAATCCTATCGTTTAGGTAGACACATTGTGTGAATCAGGACAAGTTTTCCTACTACTTTTGAGAAAATCATGTCTGTAGAGTGAAATTTGTGGGTGAAAACACAGTTTAAGCGAGAAAGTTTGAGCTTTTGTTTTCAAACTGTCTACACTCTGTAGAGAAAATTAATAGCATAGCGAGTCCAATCGAGCCGCACGTTTTGATATATTGTTTGTCTGTGTGCGACGTATGGTTGTGTGACCTGCTATGAAGCTACAATGCCATGATTTATGTGTGTGCTTGAGACAGCCGGCCCCTCCCCTCTGTGCTCGCTTACTGAATCCAGTCGGCATGGTGAAGGGCCTGAGCAGGTTAAGATACACACACATGATTTTGTCAGGTGTCTGTCTGCTGTGTTTTGCTAAGGAGTAGGCCTCGAACAATCACAAATAACTCGACAACGAAAGCAGCTATTCACAAAATTCTTTCACAGTGAGCGCTAGAAGGGTCTCCTGAATAAAATGATGTATTTTTTTGTTTGTATTGTTAAAAATGAGGACGCTACAGGGAGTTAAAAACGAGTGACTTTTCAGCAACGTTTATACTGGGAGTCAATGAGGCCGCTCACCTGTGCTCTCCTCACTTTGAGGCTTGTCATTCAAAAACCGTAAATCCTACCGTTTAGGTAGACACATTGTGTGAATCAGGACAAGTTTTCCTACTACTTTTGAGAAAATCATGTCTGTAGAGTGAAATTTGTGGCTGAAAACACGGTTTAAGCGAGAAAGTTTGAGCTTTTTTTTGAAGCCGCCTACACTCTAAGCTTAACGACCCTCACTGGTGTGTAACGCAATAGACACCCATTCAAAAGCCGGATTTTCTCCCAGAAACCACATGGCGTTTGAACCGGGCCTGATCCGAAAGTGTAAAACCTAGCAGAAAAGTTGAATGCCAGATCCACAGAGGAGAAGTTTTCCTACGTTTTAGAGTTTGAATCATGTCTCTAGATGAAAGCATGCCAGAGCAGCGGATGTTTGAAAAACGTTGAAAAAGTGCTTTTTTTTCAATTAATTCCATAGAAATGAATGGGGGTTTTTTGGACGATTTTTTCGCGACTACGTCGCGAAAAAATCGTATTCTGCAGAGAAAAGTAATAGCATAGCGAGTCCGATCGAGCCGCACGTTTTGATACATTGTTTGTCTGTGTGCGACGTACGGTTATTGTGTTACTCGAAATCAAAATTTGTGTCGGAAGAGTAACAAATATAACACTAGACCGGACAATTCCCCGGGGGAAATTGTGAGAGGATGCAGTGCGCGAAGCAATTCGGTCATGCATGTTTGCCGGCCGTGAATGTGTGACCAGCAATGATGTTTCAATGCAATGATCGTGTGTGTGCTTGAGACAGCAGCCGTCATGAAGGAGACCTATTCAAGAGCATGAACAAAGTGACTACAGGCGGAAATTAGCATGTACTGCTATAACCTGGGACAGACATCTGTCCTTACCACAAGGATAATGTTTAATTTGTGCACTGTCCCTTTTAAAAATAAAATAAACTCTAAACACTAAGATGAGTGTTTGTAGTTTGTATGTACGAACAGAAGTGTTCCTAATAAAGTGGGCGGCTAAGGTGAGGCCTGTCGGCTGCCCTCTTCTCAGTTTCTCAGAGCAGCGGATGTTTGAAAAAGTGCTTTTTTTTCCAATTAATTCCATAGAAATTAATGGGTTTTTTTTGGGACAAGTGTGACTACTACTTCTGAGAAAATTATGTCTGTAGTGTGAAATTTGTGGCTGAAAACAGTTTAAGTTTGAAATTTTGAGCATGTAAGTGTAGAACCTAGCAGAAAAGTTGAATGACAGATCCACAGAGGAGAAGTTTTCCTACGTTTTAGAGTTTGAATCACGTCTCTAGGTGAAAGCATGCCAGAGCAGCAGACGTTTGAAAAACGTTGAAAAAGTGCTTTTTTTCAATTAATTCCATAGAAATGAATGGGGTTTTTTTGTGACGATTTTTTTTTTTATAACCTGGGACAGACATCTGATCTTAACACAAGGATAATGTTTAATTTGTGCACTGTCCCTTTTAAAAATAAAATAAACTCTAAACTCTAAGAAGAGTGTTTGTAGTTTGTATGTACGAACAGAAGTGTTCCTAATAAAGTGGGCGGCTAAGGTGAGGCTGCCACACAAGGGCTGGAGTTTTCTACTGTTTTTTTATGAAGGACCAGGCCTCGAACAATGACAAATAACTCAACAACGGAAGCAGCTATTCACAAAATTCTTTCACAGTGAGCGCTAGAAGGGTCTCCTAAATAAAATGATGTATTTTTTTGTTTGTATTGTTAAAAATGAGGACGCTACAGGGAGTTAAAAACGAGTGACTTTTCAGCAACGTTTATACTGGGAGTCAATGAGGCCGCTCACCTGTGCTCTCCTCACTTTGAGGCTTGTCATTCAAAAACCGTAAATCCTATCGTTTAGGTAGACACATTGTGTGAATCAGGACAAGTTTTCCTACTACTTTTGAGAAAATCATGTCTGTAGAGTGAAATTTGTGGCTGAAAACAGAGTTTAAGCGAGAAAGTTTGACCTTTTTTTTGAAGCCGCCTACACTCTAAGATAATGACCTTCACTGGTGTGTAACGCAATAGACACCCATTCAAAAGCCGGATTTTCTCCCAGAAACCACATGGCGTTTGAACCGGGCCTGATCCAAAAGTGTAAAACCTAGCAGAAAAGTTGAATGCCAGATCCACAGAGGAGAAGTTTTCCTACGTTTTAGAGTTTGAATCATGTCTCTAGGTGAAAGCATGCCAGAGCAGTGGATGTTTGAAAAACATTGAAAAAGTGCTTTTTTTTCAATTAATTCCATAGAAATGAATGGGGTTTTTTGGGGCGATTTTTTCGCGACTACGTCGCGAAAAAATCGTATTCTATAGAGAAAAGTAATAGCATAGCGAGTCCGATCGAGCCGCACGTTTTGATATATTGTTTGTCTGTGTGCGACGTACGGTTATTGAGTTATTCGAAATCAAAATTTGCGTAGGAATAATAAAAATAAAAATAAAAATAATAATAAAAAGAAACACGTAGAAGAACAATAGTTGCAGTGCTTTGCACTGCAACCTATGGGCTCCCCTAGGGGAGCCCATAGGTTGCTGTGCTGCAGCACTGCATCCTAACTAGACCGGACAATTCCCCGGGGGAAATTGTGAGAGGATGCAGTGCGCGAAGCAATTCGGTCACGCATGTTCGCTGGCCGTGAATGTGTGACCCGCAATGATGTTTCAATGCAATGATTGTGTGTGTGCTCTAGACAGCAGCCATCATGAAGAAGAGCTAAAAAAATTTAAAATTATGTATTTTTTTGTTTGTACTCTTAAAAATAACGACACTAGAGCGATTTAAAAACGAGTGACTTTTCTCTCACGTTTACAATGGGTTTCAATGAAGCCTGTCAGCTGCCCTGTCCTCAGTTTGACGCTTGTCATTCAAAAACCGTAAATCCTATCTTTTAGCTAGACACATTGTGTGAATCAGGACAAGTTTTCCTACTACTTTTGAGAAAATCATGTCTGTAGAGTGAAATTTGTGGCTGAAAACAGAGTTTAAGCGAGAAAGTTTGACCTTTTTTTTTAACCACTCTCCACTCTGAGCTTAACGAGGTCCACTGGCGTGTAACGCAATAGACACCCATTCAAAAGCCAGATTTTCTCCCAGAACCCACATGGTGTTTGAGCTGGGACTGATCCGAAAGTGTAGAACCTAGCAGAAAAGTTGAATGCCAGATCCACAGAGGAGAAGTTTTCCTACGTTTTAGAGTTTGAATCACGTCTCTAGGTGAAAGCATGCCAGAGCAGCGGATGTTTGAAAAACATTGAAAAAGTGCTTTTTTTCAAATTAATTCCTTAGAAATGAATGGGGTTTTTTTGGACGATTTTTTCGCGACTACGTCGAGAAAAAATCGTAATCTGTAGAGAAAAGTAATAGCATAGCGAGTCCGATTGAGCCGCACGTTTTGATATATTGTTTGTCTGTGTGCGACGTACGGTTATTGTGTTACTCGAAATCAAAATTTGTGTAGGAAGAGTAACAAATATAACACTAGACCGGACAATTCCCCGGGGGAAATTGTGAGAGGATGCAGTGCGCGAAGCAATTCGGTCACGCACGTTCGCTGGCCGTGAACGTGTGACCCGCAATGATGTTTCAATGCAATGATTATGTGTGTGCTTGAGACAGCAGCCGTCATGAAGAAGAGCTATTCAACAGTACAACCAAAGTGACTACAGGCGGAAATTAGCATGTACTGCTATAACCTGGGACAGACATCTGTCCTTTCCACAAGGATAATGTTTAATTTGTGCACTGTCCCTTTTAAAAATAAAATAAACTCTAAACTCTAAGAAGAGTGTTTGTAGTTTGTATGTACGAACAGAAGTGTTCCTAATAAAGTGGGCGGCTAAGGTGAGGCTGACACACAAGGGCTGGAGTTTTCTACTGTTTTTTTTATGAAGGACCAGGCCTCGAACAATGACAAATAACTCGACAACGGAAGCAGCTATTCACAAAATTCTTTCACAGTGAGTGCTAGAAGGGTCTCCTGAATAAAATGATGTATTTTTTTGTTTGTACTCTTTAAAATAACGACACTAGAGCGATTTAAAAACGAGTGACTTTTCTATCACGTTTATAATGGTTGTCAATGAAGCATGTCAGCTGCACTGTCCTCAGTTTGACGCTTGTCATTCAAAAACCGTAAATCCTATCGTTTAGGTAGACACATTGTGTGAATCAGGACAAGTTTTCCTACTACTTTTGAGAAAATCATGTCTGTAGAGTGAAATTTGTGGCTGAAAACAGAGTTTAAGCGAGAAAGTTTGACCTTTTTTTTGAAGCCGCCTACACTCTGAGTTAACGAGGCGCACTGGTGTGTAACGCAATAGACACCCATTCAAAAGCCGGATTTTCTCCCAGAAACCACATGGCGTTTGACCCGGGACTGATCCGAAAGTGTAGAACCTAGCAGAAAAGTTGAATGCCAGATCCACAGAGGAGAAGTTTTCCTACGTTTTAGAGTTTGAATCACGTCTCTAGGTGAAAGCATGCCAGAGCAGCGGATGTTTGAAAAACGTTGAAAAAGTGCTTTTTTTCAAATTAATTCCATAGAAATGAATGGGGTTTTTTTGGACGATTTTTTCGCGACTACGTCGCGAAAAAATCGTTTTCTATAGAGAAAAGTAATAGCATAGCGAGTCCGATCGAGCCGCACGTTTTGATATATTGTTTGTCTGTGTGCGACGTACGATTATTGTGTTACTCGAAATCGAAATTTGTGTAGGAAGAGTAACAAATATAACACTAGACCGGACAATTCCCCGGGGGAAATTGTGAGAGGATGCAGTGCGCGAAGCAATTCGGTCATGCATGTTTGCCGGCCGTGAATGTGTGACCAGCAATGATGTTTCAATGCAATGATCGTGTGTGTGCTTGAGACAGCAGCCGTCATGAAGGAGACCTATTCAAGAGCATGAACAAAGTGACTACAGGCGGAAATTAGCATGTACTGCTATAACCTGGGACAGACATCTGTCCTTACCACAAGGATAATGTTTAATTTGTGCACTGTCCCTTTTAAAAATAAAATAAACTCTAAACTCTAAGAAGAGTGTTTGTAGTTTGTATGTACGAACAGAAGTGTTCCTAATAAAGTGGGCGGCTAAGGTGAGGCTAAGACACACAAGGGCTGGAGTTTTCTACTGTTTTTTTTTATGAAGGACCAGGCCTCGAACAATGACAAATAACTCGACAACGGAAGCAGCTATTCACAAAATTCTTTCACACTGAGCGCTAGAAGGGTCTCCTGAATAAAATGATGTATTTTTTTGTTTGTACTCTTTAAAATAACGACAGTAGAGCGATTTAAAAACGAGTGACTTTTCTATCACGTTTATAATGGTTGTCAATGAAGCCTGTCAGCTGCCCTGTCCTCAGTTTGACGCTTGTCATTCAAAAACCGTAAATCCTATCGTTTAGGTAGACACATTGTGTGAATCAGGACAAGTTTTCCTACTACTTTTGAGAAAATCATGTCTGTAGAGTGAAATTTGTGGCTGAAAACAGAGTTTAAGCGAGAAAGTTTGACCTTTTTTTTGAAGCCGCCTACACTCTGAGTTAACGAGGCGCACTGGTGTGTAACGCAATAGACACCCATTCAAAAGCCGGATTTTCTCCCAGAAACCACATGGCGTTTGACCCGGGACTGATCCGAAAGTGTAGAACCTAGCAGAAATGTTTAATGCCAGATCCACAGAGGAGAAGTTTTCCTACGTTTTAGAGTTTGAATCACGTCTCTAGGTGAAAGCATGCCAGAGCAGCGGATGTTTGAAAAACGTTGAAAAAGTGCTTTTTTTTCAATTAATTCCATAGAAATGAATGGGTTTTTTTGGGGCGATTTTTTCGCGACTACGTCGCGAAAAAATCGTATTCTATAGAGAAAAGTAATAGCATAGCGAGTCCGATCGAGCCGCACGTTTTGATACATTGTTTGTCTGTGTGCGACGTACGGTTATTGTGTTACTCGAAATCAAAATTTGTGTAGGAAGAGTAACAAATATAACACTAGACCGGACAATTCCCCGGGGGAAATTGTGAGAGGATGCAGTGCGTGAAGCAATTCGCTCACGCATGTTTGCTGGCCGTGAACGCGTGACCCGCAATGATGTTTCAATGCAATGATTATGTGTGTGCTTGAGACAGCAGCCGTCATGAAGAAGAGCTATTCAACAGTATAAACAAAGTGACTACAGGCGGAAATTAGCATAATTATCCACAAGGATAATGTTTAATTTGTGCACTGTCCCTTTTAAAAATAAAATAAACTCTAAACTCTAAGAAGAGTGTTTGTAGGTTGTATGTACGAACAGAAGTGTTCCTAATAAAGTGGGCGGCTAAGGTGAGGCCTGTCGGCTGCCCTCCTCTCAGTTTGAGGCTTGTCATTCAAAAAGTGTAAATCCTATCGTTTAGGTAGACACATTGTGTGAATCAGGACAAGTTTTCCTACTACTTTTGAGAAAATCATGTCTGTAGAGTGAAATTTGTGGGTGAAAACACAGTTTAAGCGAGAAAGTTTGAGCTTTTGTTTTCAAACTGTCTACACTCTGTAGAGAAAATTAATAGCATAGCGAGTCCAATCGAGCCGCACGTTTTGATATATTGTTTGTCTGTGTGCGACGTATGGTTGTGTGACCTGCTATGAAGCTACAATGCCATGATTTATGTGTGTGCTTGAGACAGCCGGCCCCTCCCCTCTGTGCTCGCTTACTGAATCCAGTCGGCATGGTGAAGGGCCTGAGCAGGTTAAGATACACACACATGATTTTGTCAGGTGTCTGTCTGCTGTGTTTTGCTAAGGAGTAGGCCTCGAACAATCACAAATAACTCGACAACGAAAGCAGCTATTCACAAAATTCTTTCACAGTGAGCGCTAGAAGGGTCTCCTGAATAAAATGATGTATTTTTTTGTTTGTATTGTTAAAAATGAGGACGCTACAGGGAGTTAAAAACGAGTGACTTTTCAGCAACGTTTATACTGGGAGTCAATGAGGCCGCTCACCTGTGCTCTCCTCACTTTGAGGCTTGTCATTCAAAAACCGTAAATCCTACCGTTTAGGTAGACACATTGTGTGAATCAGGACAAGTTTTCCTACTACTTTTGAGAAAATCATGTCTGTAGAGTGAAATTTGTGGCTGAAAACACGGTTTAAGCGAGAAAGTTTGAGCTTTTTTTTGAAGCCGCCTACACTCTAAGCTTAACGACCCTCACTGGTGTGTAACGCAATAGACACCCATTCAAAAGCCGGATTTTCTCCCAGAAACCACATGGCGTTTGAACCGGGCCTGATCCGAAAGTGTAAAACCTAGCAGAAAAGTTGAATGCCAGATCCACAGAGGAGAAGTTTTCCTACGTTTTAGAGTTTGAATCATGTCTCTAGGTGAAAGCATGCCAGAGCAGTGGATGTTTGAAAAACATTGAAAAA